>NW_027362773.1:143212701-143540843 GCF_046119375.1 Phyllobates terribilis | reverse complement strand
AGGCTTAGAGGGAGCCCCCTCCACCTCACCCCCCCCACCAGAGCACTGCACACAGGCTTAGAGGGCGCCCCCCTCCACCACACCCCCCCCCCACCAGAGCACTGCACACAGGCTTAGAGGGCGCCCCCTCCACCTCACCCCCCACCAGAGCACTGCACACAGGCTTAGAGGGCGCCCCCTCCACCTCACCCCCCACCAGCAACTGAGAGCACTGCACTCAGGCTTAGAGGGCGCCCCCTCCACCTCACCCCCCACCAGAGCACTGCACACAGGCTTAGAGGGCGCCCCCTCCACCCCCCCCCCCACCAGAGCACTGCACACAGGCTTAGAGGGCGCCCCCTCCAACTCACCCCCCCCCACCAGAGCACTGCACACAGGCTTAGAGGGCACCCCCTCCACCTCCCCCACCAGGGTACTGCACACAGGCTTAGAGGGCACCTCCTGCACCTCACCCCCCCCCCCCAGAGCACTGCACACAGGCTTAGAGGGCGCCCCCTCCACCTCCCCCCGCCAGGGTACTGCACACAGGCTTAGAGGGCGCCTCCTCCACCTCACCACCCCCCCCTGACAAAGCACTGCACACAGGCTTAGAGGGCGCCCCCTCCACCTCACCCCCCACCAGAGCACTGCACATAGGCTTAGAGGGCGCCCCCTCCGCCTCACCCCCCCCCACCAGAGCACTGCACACAGGCTTAGAGGGCGCCCCCTCCGCCTCACCCCCCCCCCACCAGAGCACTGCACACAGGCTTAGAGGGCGCCCCCTCCACCCCCCCCCCCCCCCACCAGAGCACTGCACACAGGCTTAGAGGGCGCCCCCTCCACCCCCCCCCCCCCCCACCAGAGCACTGCACACAGGCTTAGAGGGCGCCCCCTCCACCTCACCCCCCCCCACCAGAGCACTGCACACAGGCTTAGAGGGCGCCCCCTCCACCTCACCCCCCCCCACCAGAGCACTGCACACAGGCTTAGAGGGCGCCTCCTCCACCTCACCCCCCACCAGAGCACTGCACACAGGCTTAGAGGGCACCCCCTCCACCTCACCCCCCACCAGAGCACTGCACACAGGCTTAGAGGGCACCCCCTCCACCCCACCAGAGCACTGCACACAGGCTTAGAGGGCGCCCCCTCCACCTCACCCCCCCCCCTAGAGCACTGCACACAGGCTTAGAGGGCGCCTCCTCCAGCTCGCCCCCCACCAGAGCACTGCACACAGGCTTAGAGAGCGCCCCCTCCACCTCACCCCCCCACCCCCCCCAGAGCACTGCACACAGGCTTAGAGGGCGCCTCCTCCAGCTCACCCCCCACCAGAGCACTGCACACAGGCTTAGAGGGCCCCCCCCCCCCCCACCAGAGCACTGCACACAGGCTTAGAGGGCGCCCCCTCCACCTCACCCCCCCCCCACCAGAGCACTGCACACAGGCTTAGAGGGCGCCCCCTCCACCTCACCGCCCCCACCAGAGCACTGCACACAGGCTTAGAGGGCGCCCCCTCCACCTCACACCCCCCACCAGAGCACTGCACACAGGCTTAGAGGGCGCCCCCTCCACCTCACCCCCCCCACCAGAGCACTGCACACAGGCTTAGAGGGCGCCCCCTCCACCTCACCCCCCCCACCAGAGCACTGCACACAGGCTTAGAGGGCGCCCCCTCCACCTCACCCCCCCCACCAGAGCACTGCACACAGGCTTAGAGGGCGCCCCCTCCACCTCACCCCCCACCAGAGCACTGCACACAGGCTTAGAGGGCGCCCCCTCCACCACACCCCCCCCCCACCAGAGCACTGCACACAGGCTTAGAGGGCGCCCCCTCCACCTCACCCCCCACCAGAGCACTGCACACAGGCTTAGAGGGCGCCCCCTCCACCACACCCCCCCCCCCACCAGAGCACTGCACACAGGCTTAGAGGGCGCCCCCTCCACCTCACCCCCCACCAGAGCACTGCACACAGGCTTAGAGGGCGCCCCCTCCACCTCACCCCCCCCCACCAGAGCACTGCACACAGGCTTAGAGGGCGCCCCCTCCACCTCACCCCCCCCACCAGAGCACTGCACACAGGCTTAGAGGGCGCCTCCTCCACCTCACCCCCCCCACCAGAGCACTGCACACAGGCTTAGAGGGCGCCCCCTCCACCTCACCCCCCCCACCAGAGCACTGCACACAGGCTTAGAGGGCGCCCCCTCCACCTCACCCCCCCACCAGAGCACTGCACACAGGCTTAGAGGGCACCCCCTCCACCTCACCCCCCCCACCAGAGCACTGCACACAGGCTTAGAGGGCGCCCCCTCCACCTCACCCCCCCCCACCAGAGCACTGCACACAGGCTTAGAGGGCGCCCCCTCCACCTCACCCCCCCCCACCAGAGCACTGCACACAGGCTTAGAGGGCGCCCCCTCCACCTCACCCCCCCCACCAGAGCACTGCACACAGGCTTAGAGGGCGCCCCCTCCACCTCACCCCCCCCAGAGCACTGCACACAGGCTTAGAGGGCGCCCCCTCCACCTCACCCCGCCCCCCCCCCGCCAGAGCACTGCACACAGGCTTAGAGGGCGCCCCCTCCACCTCACCCCCCCCCCCCCAGAGCACTGCACACAGGCTTAGAGGGCGCCTCCTCCACCTCCCCCACCAGGGTACTGCACACAGGCTTAGAGGGCGCCTCCTCCACCTCACCACCCCCCCCCCCCCCCCTGCCAAAGCACTGCACACAGGCTTAGAGGGCGCCCCCTCCACCTCCCCCCGCCAGAGCACTGCACACAGGCTTAGAGGGCGCCCCCTCCACCTCACCCCCCCCCCTTCAGAGCACTGCACACAGGCTTAGAGGGCGCCCCCTCCACCTCACCCCCCCCCCACCAGAGCACTGCACACAGGCTTAGAGAGCGCCTCCTCCACCTCACCCCCCCCACCAGAGCACTGCACACAGGCTTAGAGGGCGCCCCCTCCACCTCCCCCCGCCAGGGTACTGCACACAGGCTTAGAGGGCGCCTCCTCCACCTCACCCCCCACCAGAGCACTGCACACAGGCTTAGAGGGCGCCCCCTCCACCTCACCCCCCCCACCAGAGCACTGCACACAGGCTTAGAGGGCGCTCCCTCCACCTCCCCCCGCCAGGGTACTGCACACAGGCTTAGAGGGCACCTCCTCCACCTCACCACCCCCCCCCTGCAAAAGCACTGCACACAGGCTTAGAGGGCACTCCCTCCACCTCACCCCCCCCACCAGAGCACTGCACACAGGCTTAGAGGGCGCCCCCTCCAACTCACCCCCCCCCCCCCCACCAGAGCACTGCACACAGGCTTAGAGGGCGCCTCCTCCAGCTCGCCCCCCACCAGAGCACTGCACACAGGCTTAGAGGGCGCCCCCTCCACCTCCCCCACCAGGGTACTGCACACAGGCTTAGAGGGCACCTCCTCCACCTCACCCCCCCCCCCCCCAGAGCACTGCACACAGGCTTAGAGGGCGCCCCCTCCACCTCCCCCCGCCAGGGTACTGCACACAGGCTTAGAGGGCGCCTCCTCCACCTCACCCCCCACCAGAGCACTGCACACAGGCTTAGAGGGCGCCCCCTCCACCTCACCCCCCACCAGAGCACTGCACACAGGCTTAGAGGGCGCCCCCTCCACCTCACCCCCCCCCCCACCAGAGCACTGCACACAGGCTTAGAGGGCGCCCCCTCCACCTCACCCCCCCCCACAGCACTGCACACAGGCTTAGAGGGCGCCCCCTCCACCTCACCCCCCCCCCCACCAGAGCACTGCACACAGGCTTAGAGGGCGCCCCCTCCACCTCACCCCCCCCCACCAGAGCACTGCACACAGGCTTAGAGGGCGCCCCCTCCACCTCACCCCCCCCCCACCAGAGCACTGCACACAGGCTTAGAGGGCGCCTCCTCCACCTCACCCCCCACCAGAGCACTGCACACAGGCTTAGAGGGCACCCCCTGAACCTCACCCCCCACCAGAGCACTGCACACAGGCTTAGAGGGCACCCCCTCCACCCCACCAGAGCACTGCACACAGGCTTAGAGGGCGCCCCCTCCACCTCACCCCCCACCAGAGCACTGCACACAGGCTTAAAGGGCGCCCCCTCCACCTCACCCCCCACCCCCACCAGAGCACTGCACACAGGCTTAGAGGGCGCCCCCTCCACCTCACCTGCCCCCCCCCAGAGCACTGCACACAGGCTTAGAGGGCACCTCCTCCACCTCACCCCCCCCCCCCCAGAGCACTGCACACAGGCTTAGAGGGCGCCCCCTCCACCTCCCCCCGCCAGGGTACTGCACACAGGCTTAGAGGGCGCCTCCTCCACCTCACCCCCCACCAGAGCACTGCACACAGGCTTAGAGGGCGCCCCCTCCACCTCACCCCCCACCAGAGCACTGCACACAGGCTTAGAGGGCGCCCCCTCCACCTCACCCCCCCCCCACCAGAGCACTGCACACAGGCTTAGAGGGCGCCCCCTCCACCTCACCCCCCCCCACAGCACTGCACACAGGCTTAGAGGGCGCCCCCTCCACCTCACCCCCCCCCCCCACCAGAGCACTGCACACAGGCTTAGAGGGCGCCCCCTCCACCTCACCCCCCCCACCAGAGCACTGCACACAGGCTTAGAGGGCGCCCCCTCCACCTCACCCCCCCCCACCAGAGCACTGCACACAGGCTTAGAGGGCGCCTCCTCCACCTCACCCCCCACCAGAGCACTGCACACAGGCTTAGAGGGCACCCCCTGAACCTCACCCCCCACCAGAGCACTGCACACAGGTTTAGAGGGCACCCCCTCCACCCCACCAGAGCACTGCACACAGGCTTAGAGGGCGCCCCCTCCACCTCACCCCCCACCAGAGCACTGCACACAGGCTTAAAGGGCGCCCCCTCCACCTCACCCCCCCACCCCCACCAGAGCACTGCACACAGGCTTAGAGGGCGCCCCCTCCACCTCACCCGCCCCCCCCCCAGAGCACTGCACACAGGCTTAGAGGGCGCCTCCTCCAGCTCACCCCCCACCAGAGCACTGCACACAGGCTTAGAGGGCCCCCCCCCCACCAGAACACTGCGCACAGGCTTAGAGGGCGCCCCCTCCACCTCACCCCCCCCCCCCCACCAGAGCACTGCACACAGGCTTAGAGGGCGCCCCCTCCACCTCACCCCCCCCACCAGAGCACTGCACACAGGCTTAGAGGGCACCCCCTCCACCCCACCAGAGCACTGCACACAGGCTTAGAGGGCGCCCCCTCCACCTCACCCCCCCCCCCCCTAGAGCACTGCACACAGGCTTAGAGGGCGCCTCCTCCAGCTCGCCCCCCACCAGAGCACTGCACACAGGCTTAGAGGGCGCCCCCTCCACCTCGCCCCCCCCCCACCAGAGCACTGCACACAGGCTTAGAGGGCGCCCCCTCCACCTCGCCCCCCCCACCAGAGCACTGCACACAGGCTTAGAGGGCGCCCCCTCCACCAGAGCACTGCACACAGGCTTAGAGGGCGCCCCCTCCACCTCACCCCCCCCACCAGAGCACTGCACACAGGCTTAGAGGGCGCCCCCTCCACCTCACCCCCCCCCCCACCAGAGCACTGCACACAGGCTTAGAGGGCGCCCCCTCCACCTCACCCCCCCACCAGAGCACTGCACACAGGCTTAGAGGGCGCCCCCTCCACCTCACCCCCCACCAGAGCACTGCACACAGGCTTAGAGGGCGCCCCCTCCACCTCACCCCCCCCACCAGAGCACTGCACACAGGCTTAGAGGGCGCCCCCTCCACCTCACCCCCCCACCAGAGCACTGCACACAGGCTTAGAGGGCACCCCCTCCACCTCACCCCCCACCAGAGCACTGCACACAGGCTTAGAGGGCACCCCCTCCACCCCACCAGAGCACTGCACACAGGCTTAGAGGGCGCCCCCTCCACCTCACCCCCCCCCCCCCTAGAGCACTGCACACAGGCTTAGAGGGCGCCTCCTCCAGCTCACCCCCCACCAGAGCACTGCACACAGGCTTAGAGGGCGCCCCCTCCACCTCACCCCCCACCAGAGCACTGCACACAGGCTTAGAGGGCGCCCCCTCCACCTCACCCCCCCACCCCCACCAGAGCACTGCACGCAGGCTTAGAGGGCGCCCCCTCCACCTCACCCCCCCCCCCAGAGCACTGCACACAGGCTTAGAGGGCGCCTCCTCCAGCTCACCCCCCACCCAGAGCACTGCACACAGGCTTAGAGGGCGCCTCCTCCAGCTCACCCCCCACCAGAGCACTGCACACAGGCTTAGAGGGCGCCTCCTCCACCTCACCCCCCACCAGAGCACTGCACACAGGCTTAGAGGGCACCCCCTCCACCTCACCCCCCACCAGAGCACTGCACACAGGCTTAGAGGGCACCCCCTCCACCCCACCAGAGCACTGCACACAGGCTTAGAGGGCGCCCCCCCCCCTAGAGCACTGCACACAGGCTTAGAGGGCGCCTCCTCCAGCTCGCCCCCCACCAGAGCACTGCACACAGGCTTAGAGGGCGCCCCCTCCACCTCACCCCCCACCAGAGCACTGCACACAGGCTTAGAGGGCGCCCCCTCCACCTCACCCCCCCACCCCCACCAGAGCACTGCACACAGGCTTAGAGGGCGCCCCCTCCACCTCACCCCCCCCCCCCAGAGCACTGCACACAGGCTTAGAGGGCGCCTCCTCCAGCTCACCCCCCCCCCACCAGAGCACTGCACACAGGCTTAGAGGGCGCCCCCTCCACCTCACCCCCCCCCCACCAGAGCACTGCACACAGGCTTAGAGGGCGCCCCCTCCACCTCACCCCCCCCACCAGAGCACTGCACACAGGCTTAGAGGGCGCCCCCTCCACCTCACCCCCCCCCACCAGAGCACTGCACACAGGCTTAGAGGGCGCCCCCTCCACCTCACCCCCCCCCACCAGAGCACTGCACACAGGCTTAGAGGGCGCCCCCTCCACCTCACCCCCCCCACCAGAGCACTGCACACAGGCTTAGAGGGCGCCCCCTCCACCTCACCCCCTCCACCAGAGCACTGCACACAGGCTTAGAGGGCGCCCCCTCCACCTCACCCCCCCACCAGAGCACTGCACACAGGCTTAGAGGGCGCCCCCTCCACCTCACCCCCCCCACCAGAGCACTGCACACAGGCTTAGAGGGCGCCCCCTCCACCTCACCCCCCCCCACCAGAGCACTGCACACAGGCTTAGAGGGCGCCCCCTCCACCTCACCCCCCCCACCAGAGCACTGCACACAGGCTTAGAGGGCGCCCCCTCCACCTCACCCCCCCCACCAGAGCACTGCACACAGGCTTAGAGGGCGCCCCCTCCACCTCACCCCCCCCCACCAGAGCACTGCACACAGGCTTAGAGGGCGCCCCCTCCACCTCACCCCCCCCACCAGAGCACTGCACACAGGCTTAGAGGGCGCCCCCTCCACCTCACCCCCCCCCACCAGAGCACTGCACACAGGCTTAGAGGGAGCCCCCTCCACCTCACCCCCCCCACCAGAGCACTGCACACAGGCTTAGAGGGCGCCCCCTCCACCTCACCCCCCCCACCAGAGCACTGCACACAGGCTTAGAGGGAGCCCCCTCCACCTCACCCCCCCCACCAGAGCACTGCACACAGGCTTAGAGGGAGCCCCCTCCACCTCACCCCCCCCACCAGAGCACTGCACACAGGCTTAGAGGGCGCCCCCTCCACCAGAGCACTGCACACAGGCTTAGAGGGCGCCCCCTCCACCTCACCCCCCACCAGAGCACTGCACACAGGCTTAGAGGGCGCCCCCTCCACCTCACCCCCCACCAGAGCACTGCACACAGGCTTAGAGGGCGCCCCCTCCACCTCACCCCCCACCAGAGCACTGCACACAGGCTTAGAGGGCGCCCCCTCCACCTCACCCCCCCCCCCTCCTCATGGACGGCAATCAGGTAGTCACAAACTCCTCAGGTACCAGTGTGACCAGCAGGGGGCAGCACAGCAGACGTCACGTGCATGAGCAGATCCAGTACACTACAGCCCGCAGCTTGACGCCTGTTGGCGGCATACTGAGAGCTGTAGTCGCTCGGCAGCTGTACACACGGATTCCCTCTCTCACCTGACGAGCGCAGAGCCGGGATGTGCAGCCAGAGCACACAGGAGCAGTGACCATACCAGCAACGACTCCATGACAGCAGATTCTCCTCCACTACAGTACTAAGTGCGCACCGATCAGTCAGCTGCCGGCGCTCACTGCCCGCCCTTATACCCACGTGACCTGTCACCTGACCCGCCCGTCACCTGACCGGTTGATGTAGTTACCGCATGACTTGTGCTCACTAGCGCCCTCTGGTGGCCGCATTGTGGATGTTCTTTCGTCAATGCTGTAACCAGGAGCCATTACCAGAAGCTCCCTCCACCCGCAGCCATGTTCCTATCGTAAAAGGAAGGAGGGAAGTTCTGTGCAGTTCCCAAGGGAAGGGGCATCAGGTTCTCTTCCCCTTGGGCAAAGATTCATTTTGTTTTGCAGCTGTAGGCCATGTTGCAATGTGAATACGACCCTAGGAGACAGGTCCATTGGAAAAGTCAATTTAAGAGGTCGTTCCATCATCATCAGTTTTCAGGACGCTGCCCCCAGAGAGCAGGGCGCTCCTGATTCATTAACAGTTCGGACCAGCAACATATTGGCCCGTACGGTCCGCTTCCTGGTGCTGATATATGGGGCCGCGGTGCCTGACCAGCACCTGATGAGCGCAGGGCAGTGAAGCGGGCCTTGACCAGAACCGTGCGCTCCAGCCATCCATCAGAGCCGCACTTACAAGCTCAGCGTGTAAGCACTGGACATATTCAGCCACCGCTGCCAGACTGTGGTCGGTAACCAAGGCAACGAGCCGTAAACAAAACAAAAAGCCTCTATGGTGACCGCAGGGGATTTTTATTAAGAGATTATTTTTCCAAGCACTTTACCATTTTACTCCATTAAGATGATGAGATGATCACGTGCACACCTCAAGTAGTTGGTGCAGAAATGTCTTCTGTCTTGGCAGAAAAAAGGCAGCGTAATATATAACAAGTGGAGACATTAATGGAGCAGAAATTAAAGCTGTTTATAACCTTTTTCTTGGCTGTGTCTAATTTGCTTATTTTCTCTTTAATGTTATAGATAAAGATGCTTTTTTTATACTTCCTGGTATTTGACAATACTTGGTTGATACAGTCGTGTGCGGATTAAGTGCGTTACCGCAGCAGAAATGCACTAAAAACATCAGCCTTTTTGACCTGAGGATTTTATATATCTAATGCAAGCCTGTGTAAGTCTATGGGCTCATGCACACAACTGATTTTCTCGGACGAGTGCTATCCAAAAGCACTCATACCAATTATATTTTATGGGGCTGTGCACATAATAATAAATAATAATAAATAATAACGTGTCACAGGAATACCACGACAGAGAGGGACCAGACGATGGCGGCGTCTGCTTTCACCAACTCCTGCACTGGTTAGAAGTACTTCATCATCTTATTAAGCAGTGCAGATTTTTTCCTTGCTAGCAGTGCAAGGGTTAGCCTGTTTAGTTGAAGCTCCTGCAGCTTTCCTACCTGGATTGTCTCAGCTGTTCAGTGTTGGCCACTCCTGTCTGCTATATATGCTTGCCTTTGGCACTGACGGATTGCCAGTGTTAGTTCTTGCTGCCTTGTTCTGGAGTTGGAGGTGTAGTTCGTGGTTGGAGTTGGCATTTGGACATTTGCTTAGGAGATTGTTGCTTGGAGTTTTGCCTGGGTGCACATCCTCATCCTCTCCTGTTTGGTTTCTCCTTCCTTTAACTTCCCTGTGTCCCACTTTCTTGTTTGGTGTGTGTATTTTGTATGGTTGGTATTTTCATTTATCCCTGTCAGTAATCCCCTTGTTTGCCTGGTTAGCGTATTCCTATACACTTCAACTTCCCACTACCTTGGCTGGTGGAGGGGACAGATAAGGGTTGATATGGGAGCATAGCAAGGCACATGAACCCATCGTCTGCACCTTCAGGAGTAATCCATGAGACAGTTATAGACTAGGGCACCCCTAGTTCTAGGGACCTGGTTAGCGCCCACAGTCTCAACACCATCGTGACATGTCCGATTTATTCCACAGAGGAAAAAATCGGTGACATGACCAATTTTGAACCGATTATTAGATCAAAATCGTCAATGCATGTCTATGGGTCTGTGAAAAAAATCGGACCGCACATGGATGACATATGAGTGTGGTCCAATTTTTATGAACTGATAGAATAAAGAAGTGGAGAAATACTTTTTTTTCCCTCTCTACCTCCGAGTGTTTTTCTCGGATGTGGAGAAATTAGTCTTGTAACCCCACACTAATGACTACTGTTTGCAGAAAAAATGCATAAATGTACATGACCCATAAACCACACTAACCTCAGCTTACACATACTTAAATTGTGCAAATGTATGGGTGTGCTGTGTGTGATATGTGCATGGATGACGCTTATGACCACAGCTTCACAAGAGATAAGTGCAGTCATGTGAAATGCCGACTGTCCGGTGACCAATTTATAACAGCTCATCCAATGTAGTCTATACAGGTACGGTATATAGATATCTATAGACAGAGATATTTTCTTTATCTAGTGGCCCCAATTAATTTAGACTGGTATTTTACCACTTAATAAATTTGGCGCATTATTCGACTCAACAAAGTCAGAAATGTGCGCCCGCCCAGACTCTTGTCGAGTAAATTGTGATTAATTTTTCGGGTAGGCTTGACCTCACCCCATCCACCCACTTTTCAAACAGTTGACATAGTTGACCGGGACCGGTGTAAAAATTACAAACGTTTCATAGATCCAAAGCTGAACTTCTTGTGTTTCTCCCCTCTACTAACCTAACTCTACCTGACATTGAAATTACCTTGGAGGTTTCAACCATAACTCTAATAAAAAAACATATAGAATTATCACCCAGAAAAAAAGTGCACTGTGCATATATAAAAATCAGATATGCATATATGCACTCTAAAAAAAGAACAGACAAATTCCTGGATTTATTCCATTATGAAACCAAGTTTTTAAATTTGACTGTGCAATTCACATACTCTGTTTCCTACAGGAGGCTCAGAAAAGGCTTACTGATAATTGTTCAATCATTATGCCCCAGTTCGAGCTCTTTTGAATAGGGGGTCCTTTTTGCATTATAAATCATCAAACGCTCCTATTGAACCACTTATTCAGGGGATAAGAGTGAATATTGTACCCCCTTTTATTTCTTAAAACAGACAAAAATTTGCGAGACACAATTATAATGTCATGATTGTTGCTTTTAATTAATATACAATCCTGTTGCTTATTATACTTGTCTTTAGCAGCCCTCAAATAATATCGATTGATTTGGCATACTGTCAGTTTTATGAGATACTGAAAAATTATGAACCTCAAAACACAATGTCATAACTTGTACATCATCTTTCTGCTTGTCAAACTCTCTTAGCAGCCCATAGATTCTGCTACAATTAAATAGTTTGGCACAATTTAAACCATTTCACCAATTCTAATATATATAGGCTGGCTTATCTGTCCTGAAGTCTCCTTCATTGGTGTCAGTGCAGATTATGCAGTGCTTCGGCTCCCGACTCGTTTCATTATTCACCAGGGGAGTTAAGAGCCTTATGCCATCTTCCAAGAATGTCTGACACTGTTAGTGAACTGCGTACATTTTATATGTTTACCACCCGACCTGCCATATGGTATGCATTTCCGGTATTTAGTGTCCCTATAGAGTTGCGCTCCATAGTCATGCCTGTATCCTGACACGCATGCTGGAGCGCAAGGTCTCCTATTGCGCATGCACTCGCGGCCGGTATTCCAAGTCACTTCCGGTTTCTCCGTATATCCGGCCCGTGGAACGCAAGCTCCGAAGTGGAAAGCAACACGCTCCAGAGCCGTCACATAGATCTCGGAGCCTGCGCTTACGGGGTTAGGGTCATGCCTACCACCTCAAAGGGCACATTTATATTGCAGACTGTACTGAGGGGGTGTATTGTAGGCTGTAGTCCACCCTCAAGGTGTTTCCCTATCCCCAATATATAGAGTAGTACTCAAAGGTCAGAGGAAACTGTTCTTCCAAACAGGACCTTTTCTATATACGCATGTGCAAGTTCCTGTCAATAGCAACAATCATACATACATGAATATAGGACCAAAGTGAGGTTTTAGACCAATAGTTCATCAAAAATCAATTATAGCCATTGAAAATATAGGGGGTGGGGGCCCTGAGCTCGCATGTCCGACAAAAAATAAGGGGGTAGTGTAAAACGGAGGAGAAAACAGTGAGGGAGATTTTCTTGGGAATATGATAAGGGGGTCTAAATATTCCATTACTTGTGATTCCTTTCCTATACTGTCACCTACCTCACGCGGAGGTTGGCACCCTAGGGAACCTACACAATGGCGCCCCCACTCAACGGCGGCTGTCCCTAAATTTCACTCCTATTCTCTCACCTATAATCTCAGAGAAAAGGGATGAAGGAGAGTTGTTCATTGAGTCCAGTTGGGTGTACTGTTTTTAACCAAAAGATCCATTTGGATTCTTTTTGTAGGATCATTCTATCCCAATCGCCCCCTCTCTGGGGGGAAGGAATCTTATCAGTCCCCACAAATGTTATTTTATCAGTATTTCCTCCATGAAAGGTGTTTAAATGATTGGCGATAGGGGTATTTCTCTTATTTATGGTGTCACTAATGTGTTCCCTGATTCTCTTCCTAAATTCCCTTTTCGTCTTTCCAACATATTCGGCCCCAACATTCACACGTTGCTTTATAGATTACACCTACACTTCGACAATTGATGAAATGCCTAATGTTGTATTCCCTTTTTGTGTTATTACTCATGAAAACTTTTGTTTGTTTCACCAATCTGCATGCCATACAATCTCCACATTTATAGCAACCCTTCATTTTTGTTTCCAACCATGTTGTCTGAGGAAACTGTTTGTAATGGCTATGGACTAGTCTATCTCTTAATGATCGACCCTTCCGGAAGGTAATTTGGGGGATGTCATGTATACTTTCATTGATGTCCGCATCCATTAGCAAGTGCACAAGTTGGTCCCCATTGCACAGCCCTTTTCTGTACGTAATTTTTGGGTTAGAAGGCACTACATCCACCAGATCAGGGTTCGCCAGCAGGATGTCCCAGTGTCTTTTGATGTCCTGAAACACCCTGCTCACCTAGTTGTCAAAGGTGCCAATGATACACACTGTTCCACCTTTGGGGTCCCTATTGGCTGGACTGAGGAGTGAGGGTCTCTCCTTCCCAAAGGCATGAATAAATGCTGTGGTGAGGACATGGGTAGGATATCCCTTTTGTGTAAATCGATATTTAAGGTCCCTGGCTTGTAAAAAATAGTCCTCAGTTTTGGAGCAATTCTGGCTTATCCTAAGGTATTGTCCTTTAGGTATGCCCCTTTTTAAAGCTAAAGAATGATGGCTTTCCCAATTCAGTAGATTGTTACTTGCAGTAGGTTTACGGAAAGTACATTTCCATCTGTTTCTTTGCTGATCATAATATCTAGGAAGAATTGACAGTGCTCATCCATTTCAACAGTAAACCTGCAGACCAATATCATTTGAATTCAGATGTTTAACAAAGGTTTGTAACTGTTCCCTAGATCCACACCATAAAATAAAAATGTCATCAATGAAACAACCTCAAAATAAAATTTTGGGGGTCCACCAAGCAGTATCATCTTGAAAGACAATGTTTTTTTTCCATAAGGTGAGGAGGAAGTTGGCGTAAGATAGCGCACAAGATGTACCCATTGCTGTCCCCCTAAGCTGGTGGAAGTACTTGCCATCAAACAAAAAGTAGTTGTGTGTCAAATAAAACCGAAGAAGTTGGATAACAAAGGAGTTGTGATTGTCAAAATGCGTGGCTCTGGATCTCAAAAAATGTTTTGTCGCCTTAATCCAGGGATGTCAAACTCAAATACACAGAGGGCCAAAATTACAAACTTGGACAAAGTCACAGGCCAACATTGATACTTATTAAAAAAAAACCTTAATATTTGATGGGGTCGCATAAGAGCATATCTCACAACTTTGCAGCCCTTACAGAGTAGTTTTCCTCCTATTGAAGCCACTAGATTATGATGCCAACAAAAGTGCCCCCCAAACACAGTATGATACCCACACAGTGAATTCCTACAAAGTACTCTCCACACATATGGTATGATGACCCTACTGTACCCCCCATTCCCTCAACTCCCAAGGCAAAGTATGGTGACCCCAACACAGTATGATGCCTCCAACTGTGATCCCCATACTGCCCTCCACACAGTATAATTGGCACACATAGTCCTCCATACTGTATAATCGGCCACACATAGTCCTCCATACAGAATTATGGCCCCACATAGTCCTCCATATGGCGTAGCGGGCCAAATATAATCACCCTGAGGGCCAAATTTGGCCACGGGCCAGAGCTTGACATATGTACCTTAATCCCAAAGAGGTGGGGAATGCTGCCCTACAGGGACTCAACATAGATAGATGCCAAAATAGTGTCCCTGTCCATCACTACATCCTCGAGTTTGAGTAGCAAATCCGCCGTGTCTCTTATGTAAGACGGTAATACCACGACAAATGGGCACAATATCTGACTCACATAAATACTAGCGTTTTGGTTGACTGAATTAGCACATGAGATATTAGGACACCCTTTGAGCGGTGGAACGCCATTTGTGGATTTTTGGGAGTGTATAGAAGTTTGGTATTGTAACATCATTTGGGGCCATAATTTTAAACTCGTTTTGGGAAATAAGTCGGTTATCAATTGCCTTAATCAAAATTGTTGTGAATGTTTCCCTATATAAAGTAGTGGGATCACTCCCCAAAATCTCATAAGTTTCCTCAGCTCTTAGTATGGAATAACATATCGAACGATATGTTGGGTGGTCTAATAAAACCAGGTTGCCCCCCTTATCTGAGGGTTTGATTATAATGTCCTGGTTATTGTCCAGTTCCTCCAAGAGATGGGCCTCCTCCTCCATTATAAGATTTGAGCAAAAGGTTATATTTTTCCCAATTTTCTTTAGGTCCTCCTCCACAATTTTCAAAAAAATATCTTTATAATTTAGTTCACTGAGTGATGGCATTTTGGTACTGTTAGCTTTGAGATTAGTAAAGAGACCCAGACCCCTCTCACGTTCCCCCTCTGTCAATAAGACAGAAAGCCCCTTTTTCAAGATGTTTAAAGTTGCAATGGGTAGGTGATATTTGGTCAGACTGTCCTCAATTCCCACCCTGTTCTTTTATTTGGTGTGCGATTCCTCAGATGGTAAGTGTTCGGTCCCCTCTGATCTAAAAACGGAAACAATGCTAGGGAGGATAACGGTCTTGAGGAGGACGATGAGGTAGTTCCAAAGGGGATAAATGTGGTGGACTTGGGGACCATCTTCCCCTTTGTCCTGGCCATTTATTCCTAAAGGATCGTGATCTGCCTCTGCCCCGCTGTGTTCCTTTTTAATTGTTATTAATAAAGGTATATTTTTAATAGGTAGGGATCATTGTGTACACGCCAGAGGTTCTACTGTGAAGTGCATTGTGTCAATCATGGCCAGAAGGGCTTAATTAAAGGATCCAAAGCAGTAAAGTTCGGGGGAAGCAACGCATATAACATACTGCAGAAAAAAAGAGCTTTATTTTAAACACAGAAATGTTAGATTGGAACTTCAGAGGCTTTATTATAATGCTGCTATTGTGACACCCCAGGGTTCTGGTTGCCACAGTGGCATTGCCTCCCTAAAAAGAGGTAATGCCATGCCTGGAAGCAAGCGGGGATCCCCTAGTCAGGGATACTAAACATGCAACACTTTCCTGGCTCCAGACCAGCAAGGGGAGCCACTCCCCTTGGCAACTGGTATCTGGGGGCGGGGTTAGTGAGTCTTAGTGTGAGGAGTTGAAGAGAGGACTTCGAGGAGAGAGGAGCTGGGGACTGGAGCTGCGCGGCAGCTCACCCGAGAAAGAACAAATACAGAAGAACCGGACACTGGAGTCCGAGACTGTGTGGCACCAAAGGCCCAGCGGTAGAGACCGGAGGGCAGGAGATTGCAGGTCTCCTGGCCCCATCAGATGCCCGGAGGCTCAGCAGTACCATAGGGCCCAGCACCGCCACGTTGGAGCGACGCACCAGCAAGGCCTGAGCTGCCTGCCATACGGGTGAGCACAGAAACGCCGCACTCAGGGACGAGGGCCACCGCACCGCTACAAGCAGCAGGGCCAAAGAGTTTAGTGGAAAGGGAAGGCCTCCAACTTCACCTGGCAAGGAGGATTCTTTACTTGCTTCCAGGCTGCCCGAACTTCCACTTCTAGCCAGTACTCTAGTCCCGGCTTGTTTAATCAGCACCAGTAAAGACCCTGGGACTGCACTTCCTTGTATCTGTGTTTCTTGCTGCGCCATCAACCCCTGCACTACAACGCCCAGCACAACCTGCAATATCCACACTGCCCTGGAGCTAGCTCTTCCTGTGGAGAGACACACCATCCCTGCTGCAGTAACATCAGCTTCAGAGGACTGCTCCGCAGCGGCGGATCTCTTTGGCTGCATTCCACAGGTGGCGTCACGAACTCTATAACAACTCTATAAATCCCCTATACATAACCCCTTTTATTGACCGCCCTGGGTCACGGACCGGGTCACCGCCACTGTGACATTCCCCCAGCATCTACCGGCCCGGCACCAGGTACCCCACGGCCTAGTGGGCCCGTCACTATTCCTTTTCTTTAAAGGGAACCTGTCAGGCTATCCATTCTACCAAACCATGAGCTGCATGAGTCAGAGCCCAGCTACAAGATTAAAGCCATATATATTATTCTCTGAATTTTGAAGGCTGGGAACCATAGCCAGAAATGAGACTAGTCCATCTCCATGACTGGCAAGCTCTTCCCAGCGCCTCTGCAGGTGAGTGATATGTCTCTGCCTCCCGTGTACATAGGTCTATCACCTCTAGCCGCAATAGGATCCTCAAAGTATATTTTATCTGAAACACCAGATCGTCTACCCGGCCTCATTCGTGGAGTCTGTGGTTTTGGCAGCATGAATCGCCTGACAGGTTTTATTTAAAGATTGTGTACGCAATATGTATCTATATTTAGTTCTCTCCAAACTTACATTATGTTACGCCAGCGCCCTCACCCCTGCATGGTCCCTCTCCCTCCTCCCAGCAGGGACATCGACATACTCACCGCCAAGGCCGCTCTGTGGTATCTCCTTCTCTTGTTGCGGTTTCCTGCTCCCAGGGCCTGGTCACATCTTACAGGTCTTTTGGCAGCATGCTTATGGAGCGCGTGTGCTCCCTGCTTATTAAAGGGGCAGCACAAGCACTCCTGGAAATGTCCCTAGTCAATAGCTGGGAGGCATTAAGTATTTAAGGCACCCTCCCCTGTAGGTAGATGCCTGAGCAACATTAGTGTTTATTTAGTCTGCAAGCTGCAAAGTCCGTTGTAAGGTCCCTGTACCTGTCCTGTTCCCCCGAACCTGAATCAGTTCTGCCTCCCTGAACCTGCACCTGAACCAGTTCTGCCTCCCTGAACCTGCACCTGAACCAGTTCTGCCTACCTGAACCTGCACCTGAACCAGCTCTGCCTCCCTTAACTTGCCTTGCCTGAACCAACACCAGCAACAGTGTCTGTCCTGTCTGGTAATCCAGAATCCGCACTGTCTGAACCAGCACCAGTATCCGTCCTGTCTAGGACTCTAAGTCCATATCTGCGATCCTGACCCTTGGGGGTCAGCTGCCACAGTACCGGGGATTCCCTGGGGTAGTACCTGGCGGCTACCTGCAGCTCAAGCCTAGCTCCACCATCAGGGGCTCTAGTGGAAACCAGGTAGCCGCGTAGCCACGTCTCTCCATGGTACAGTGGGTCCACAATCCACCAGCGTGACACATTAATAATCCATTTAGGGATGACCACTACACTTTGAAAATTACATATTACAATTATATTTTACATTTTCTAAGTAAAAAATGAAACTTATTGGTGTAGTCTATTTAATATGACATCCCCTGCAGTGCCCACTGATCGCAACTTCCCCTGGCAAAATTTTCTGGGACCTGGACCCACAAAGATCACAGTAAAGGAGATATCGGTGATCAGACAACCACTCTAAAGGCATTCTGTCTACTAAATATACTGTCCGATGTACCCTATGACACACAGATGACGTTACGCAAGCCCTGGCCAATCAAAATCTGCGGTCCCCCCGTCTAGCTGCCATTTACCACTGACCTAGACACCGGAGTCCCCCGAATCGATCCTCTCATCTCTAACCCTGTCTAATATTGAGGCAGTGTAAACAGATCAGGCGGTCTGAGGATTCCCCAAACTTACCACATTGGTATAGGCTCTATGATAAGTGTTGGTCATCTGTTAGACACGTTACACTTTGGTGTCTACCTTTACAGCAGCCATTAGTAGCCTCAGAGTTACTTCTTCTTCAATTGTGCCCATTACACCAGTAAAAAAGTACAGAAAACTGAGACAATGGGAAGATTTGTTCTTTATTATTGAAGCTGTACTTTCCATATAGCAGGCTAGAACCTTCATATAGGTGGTATTATACCATCAGCCCCCATCAAAATTTCAAGGCACCTCTAACATGGTAATCAGCTACATCGGAACAGGTAAGTATCAAACAGGACAGTGACAGTTTAATCAAGTATATATATATATTTGTTGGCCAGATTTGATGCAGTGTATGATAGATATAATGTTCATAGCCAGTATCAAACTGAAGAACATTGGGCCAACCAGAGGATTTGATTCTGAGGGTCCACCTTTCTTCCCCACTCAAGAGCCCCATAGCAGCTGCAAGGTTTGCACTATGAACACTCCTGAAGGAGAAGCCAGGGCCCACCAGAGGATTCTCCGGTTCTCTGGTGGGCCAGTCCAAACCTGTTCATAGCTCAGCAAGATTCTTAGCATATCCCCCAAAGAATGTTTGTCCTGCGGAAAATAACCCAGAGCCTATGGTCAGCTGTGTACTGCCAGATGTCGAAGGTACTTATAGATACAGACTAGGGACATAACTATGTATTATAGTCTCTGACTTTCACAAATATCCCTCAATGGCATCAAACTGTCATACTCCAAAACAAATAATCAACCTAATTAGAAAACAGAAAATCAATAATCTAGGTCTGATCCATGAATTTACAGAATTAAACGTTGGGATACAAGAGATGCTGGACCTTTGTTTTTACATATTTTTGTCATTTAACAAAGTAGTCATTAAGATGATGAAAGTTTTGGTATCACCTATAACTCAATAATATCATTTTCAGTACCTAAGATATATTGCAGCCTCCTAGAATTATGGCTTTAAACACATTTGCCAAACGGCAAACCAATTTGTTGTATTTTTACATCAATTTGCCCACTTAGGGCGCAGTCAGAAGGCCATATGAAATAGACAGACCAAGATCGGACCATAATGCATGGACTGGCCGCAGGTCTCCTAACCGGAGCATGACAGCTTCATGTAGTTCGATGTGGCTGTCACGCCCGGGTCAGGAGACCTGCCTCCACTCCATGCATTGTGGTCCAGAATGGGCCAAGATCCACAGACGTCAGCAAGCGTCCAAGCTCAAATTTTCCACTTCCCCACTTCACCATAGGCTATGTGAATCACCTACAATCCAACCAGTTGTCAGAAAATGTGAACATTGATCAAACAAGTGTAATGAAGATAATTTTACACTTGGACACCACGACTGAGAGCAAACACACAACATACAAGTGAGAAAACTGAGGGGTATTGTTTCTCACAGAACACAATCCCCGCAGTCTGGACATGGAACAATACCCTCTTTGTATAGTGGATGTGCCTCATTCCAATTTTCAGGATGTGCCAGATTATATTTATTTCTTGGAGACTGGCCACATATACTTAGATATATTGCTAGCCCTTGTGAATAGCAACCTGCCTAATATTAATTACTTTTTTCACTGTCATTAAGGGCTTGAAGAGTTTTTGACCAGTGGTGATTGTCATGGGTAAAAGTGGCAGAAGACACATGATTGATGCAATTCAGCTCAGTTACATTCTGGTGGAGCCATATTGGACATCTGGCTGATAAATGGTGGGTTCAGAGTACAAGCCACTTTCTTGCTATACAGTACATTGTCCCATACAGCAAAACAAATTTATCTGATTAATTTTTATGGACCTCTTGTGCATGAAGAACGCAACCTTATAATGGAAAACATATGAAACCTTGCTACTTTGTACACAACTGGCAGTGTTGACACAAGATACAACCACAAAACAAGTACTAAGTTGTACCCCAGATTGGAGTTTATCATTTATTGATTGGTGTTGCTTGTACTATTTTTATATGCAGTCCAAAGGCATTGATGGACTAGAAATTCTTCACCTGATCTCTAGGACAGAGGCAATTTTTGTGTGGAGGATGGATGGCAAAGACTAATTTGGTGCAACGAAAACAAGTCAATTGAATCCACTAAAATATTCCCAAAGTGCACTATTATTATTCAGATAGTTGGTAGTCATGGCATTAAGTTCAAGGGAAGATCTGAATTTCCTGGGACTCTGTATGGTACCTCCATCATTTGGCTTTCGCAAACCCAACCCGGTCATTGGCTCGATCAAATACAGTATAATATTGGCCGATGAAGACGTCTCCAAGTATCCAGAGGGGTCCAGCCGGAGGAGGGATATCAAGACCCATGAAGCCACTCAGACAAATTTTATGGCTTCCTTGAGTCACCTGTTGGAATATAACAAGTGTCAGGCTAGCTATATCCAGGACTCCAACAGATAGTCGATAACGATCAACGCACATACAACTCTATGGGATCAATCATTAAGAAATAGTATGTGTTATAGTATGATTCTGGTAAGTCATTAGTCCTAATTGACAGCTCTCCTAGAATGTCCAGGAGGTTTCTGGAAAAAGGGGAATCCTGCCCAATCTCCCGAGTGACCCTTAAATCTCTGAAGTTTTTTTATGTGTGATGTTGGTATCCTCCATCTTTAGCTGCAGCCCCATGGGTTGTGGGAGTGCATTGGTTGTAAAACTGGGAAGTTACAATGGAGAAACATTTTCCTAGTTGCGCAACATGCACAGTAATCAACCTCCTTCCTGAAGGACATCTAGAACGCAATCAACTACTTCACTAGTCAATAATTAATTTAGAATGTTAAAAACTACTCAGGAGCCCTAGTTCAAGGAGTTAATAAATCCCATAGTTGGATGAGTTGGACCTCAACAGTAGAGACTCACTATGAAGAGAAGTTAATTTTTAAATTAAAGGGGTTGTCTCATCAACAAAAATGTTTTTAATTGCAAATAGGGATGGTCGGATCGGTGGAAGTTCGGGTTCTGGTACCCCATCTGAACTTTATTTCAAAGTTCGGTTCGGGTACCAGAACAGTACCCGAACTTCAACCAGGACCCCGTCCTGGTTGAAAAAAAATCTCTGTACAGTACGAATGCCGAACTTGTAAGTTCAGGTTCGCCCATCTCTTATTGCAACGGATCCTGTGTTTTTGTGCTAAATACTGGAACATATTTTCTTGTAATTTTTTCAGAACACACAGCATCTTGCTTAAATTGCTTTAATTAAATGGACAGCAAGTTCTTAAATTGCTTTAATTAATGGACAGCATGAAAATAAGCAAGTTTCGAAATTGACTTTATTTTCTATCTGTTATCATTCTCCTGCAATTAAAGCTTTTGTCTTTTATAGCATACGGCTGGTTTCCATAGAGCTTGGCCTCTAGACTCTTGCCTAGTGAGCGCAGTAGCTACATTCCAGGAGAGAGGTCAACTCTTAACATACCAGCCACCTTTTTCCAGCTGATTGATTTCTATACAGAAGTTTCTGCACACCTCCCTGCCTCCCCCTACGTCTCTCTCTTTTGAAACATCAAAAGCCTGGCAGTTTTCAGAGCAGGTCTAATCTCGGCTCTCTGCTCTTGCTTTCTGGAGCTGTGAGCTTGTTCAAATGCCCTGTGTGTAAGCATAGTGATAACCGTGTAGACTTAGAACAAACCACTGATAGCTGAATGTGTTACAGCAGTAGTTCTGCTGAGCTTTATAGCTCTACTAATAGTGTAGTTTTACTCTTCACCATATCTGTCAGTCAAGAAGGAGAGCCCGTCCTGCTAGATACCAGAAAGTAAGCAAACTGCACTGGTCTTAGCTGCTCAAGAGGCAACTTGAGAATACCCCTTTAATGTGTCACTTGATGAGACTAAGCCCCAATGCAAAATCTGTGACGTGGCCCCCACCCTAATATCTCTTATGCAGCAGAGGGGCCTATTGATGTACCAGGATCCAAGTGCAACTGTGACCTCTGCACCTTCTATAGAAGCTGCTCTACTAGTAGTTTCCAGCAACTGCATTCACTTACCTTCAGTGTGTACTGTTCTCCTGTCAGTGTGTACTCTTGCCCTCCAAGCCTCAGAGAGATGACAGGTAATGAGGAGACCTTTTCACACTGCACCATGTACTGTAAAACAAAGGGATTTTTCATGATCTTGCATTATTTTCTTAATTAGTCACTGTGGTTCCAACAAAATTTGCTTAAATCAATAGTACAAACACATATAAGAAACTTTGTAATATATCATATCTCCACTTATGAGTCACTTATTCGACTCTCCTCTGCTTCCTGAACTCGTCATCCTTCTGAAATATAGATGTATCATTTATTAAAATGACAAACATACCACGATACAGAAAAGTGGAACCTGACGCCTAATTATACAAGTTCAATGGCTTTTGTTGCGTTAAATGTCAAGTGTTAACTTTCTGCTTCGTGATATCTTTATTGTGTGTTACTTTAAGAACTTCTACATCTGCACAGCTCAAATCCGTCTTGGTCAAAGGAAGATTGGACTGGATGCTCATTGAAGTATCAGGTTACAGTGCCTGTTAAAGTCTATGGAAAGGGGAGCAGGAGTGAAGAACACATAGCACAGCGAGAGACCAGGCAGACACAAGAAGACTGAGCTGCAGCCTTCAGCAAATGGATTTTACTTCAGTGCTGGACTCACAGTAACACAGCTCAGTACTGCGGTATAATGTCTTCCATGCTGCTTCTGTCTGTGTGCTACAGGGAAAAACGGCAAGGAATTCATCTCTCTGTGTGCAGTGTCTAGGAAACATCATAGTAGATAGTCTTCCCCACTAGCTCAGAGAGAACTGAAAATTAGAGATAGAGTCTATAGAGGGGAAACTTGGTAAAAATGGAGGATACAAGTCATATAATGGCCAGATATAGCTTTTTTCCTCACACAAGAGCTTTTTCTGAAATTACAGGTATGCTTTAAATGACAAGGTTTAACGTAGCACTTTGTCATTATTCTTGACTTCCTTGGTAAAATAGATTTGTTTTAAAATATGTCCAATCTCAATCTCAAATCCAAAGTTAGAGGAGAAGCTGTCTGTATTAGTTGGGGTAATTGTAAAAAGTCATTGTGATATTTAAGATGATTTTATAGACTCTTACTGTTATATTCGTCATTTATTTGTAATTGATAACATGTTCAGGAAAAAAAAACTCACCTCTCCTTGAGTTAATGGGATGGCTCCAATAGCTTTCTGCAGGGCAACCACTTCGTCCTTTGGGCCGGTGATCAGTGAGGTCCCAGTGTCTACAATGGCTGCACAGCCACCTTTACAAAGTGTGAGTTGACCCCCGACACTTAATCTATAGGGATCAGGAGAGATGGCATAGTTAACCATATACATTTGCTAAAGTCATTAAACTTTTAAAGTGACTTTCTACCTTTTTTTCAAGTCTACATAGACTGATACACAGTAGATTTTCCATCGCAAACAAAAATGGTAAACTACACTATTGTGTCCAAGAAAAAAATAAAAACTGCTGGAATGGAGGTCAAATAGTCCAAAGATTCTTATTTTTCAACTCCATTTGCCTCATTCAAGTGAACGTCTGAATACGAGAGTTGAAGAAAGATTTGTGCTGCCCTTGTCCTATGTTGTATGAGACCTAGCAGAAGTCAGCGGCGCCCAGGATCCCGAGGTGATGCCTGTCCAGAAGCCACAGAGAACCAGACTGGATGCTGGACCAAGGCAGCGCAAATACTTTTGCTCAATCTACAGAATACTGTTACTCAGATACTCAGACAGAAGCCTCTGAGTGCGGAGAAGGGGGGGAGAATGTGGAGTTATCCCATCCGCAGATGTCAAAAATGCAGCTAAGGTGCCAACAAATGTCCCAAAAAAGTGCAGCTGCTCAAATTCTGGTTTATGGAAAAAAAAGAGTTTTTGTGTTTGAAGAAAATGTTTCATGCAATCTGCTTTAAGGCTCATTCAGACCTCCGATTTTCTCACGTATGAGAAAAACATACTAATTACTTTGATCAGACTTCGATTAGAGTTTGATCAGAGTGTGCTCTGAGTGTCATCAGTTTTCTCTACCTTCTCCATCCTGTCAGTACGTGAAAATTGGACCGCACTAGGAAGTCATCCGAGTGTGATCTGAATTTTTCATGGATCCATAGACACACATTGTCGATTTTGGTCCAACCCTCAGATCAAAATCGGACATGTCTCAGTTATTTTAAACTGACCACTTGGTCAGAGGAAAAAAATTGGACATGAGAACAGCACCATAGAATATCATAGGAACAAGTGTTATCAGTGGAAAACACAGATAGCACTCATCCAAGAAAAACTGATGTCTGAATGAGCCCTTACAGTTGTGCTCAAAAGTTTACATACCCCGGCAGAATTTTTGCTTTCTTGGCCTTGTTTCAGAGAATATGAATGATAACATAAAAACTTTTTCTCCACTCATGGTTATTGGTTGGGTGAAGCCATTTATTGTCAAACTACTGTGTTTTCTCTTTCTAAATCTTAATGACAACCAAAAACATCTAAATGACCCTGATCAAAAGTTTACATACCCCAGTTCTTAATACCGTGTATTGCCCCCTTTAACATCAGTGACAGCTTGAAGTCTTTTGTGGTAGTTGTGGATGAGGTTCTTTATTTTCTCAGATGGTAAAGCTGCCCAATCTTCTTGGCAAAAAGCCTCCAGTTCCTGTAAATTCCTGGGCTGCCTAGCATGAGCTGCGCACTTGAGATCTCCCCAAAGTGGCTCAATGATATTGAGGTTAGGAGACTGAGATGGCCACTCCAGAACCTTCACTTTGTTCTGCTGTAGCCAATGCCAGGTCGACTTGGCCTTGTGTTTTGGATCGTTGTCATGTTGGAACGTCCAAGTATGTCCCATGCGCAGCTTCCGGGCTGATGAGTGCAAATTTACCTCCAGTATTTGCTGATAACGTGCCGCATTCATGTTTCCTTCAACTTTCACCAAGTTTCCTGTGCCTTTGTAGCTCACACATCCCCAAAACATCAGCGATCCACCTCCGTGCTTTACTGTAGGAATGGTGTTCCATTCATCATAGGCCTTGTTGACTTCTCTCCAAATGTAACATTTATGGGTGTGGCCAAAAAGTTAAATTTTGGTCTCATCACTCCAAATTACCTTGTTCCAGAAGTTTTGAGGCTTGTCTCTGTGCTGTCTGGCATATTGTAGGCGAGATACTTTGTGGCATTTGGGCAGTAATGGCTTTCTTCTGGCGACTCGACCATACAGCCCATTTTTCTTCAAGTGCCTCCTTATTGTGCATCTTGAAACAGCCACACCACTAGTTTTCAGAGAGTCCTGAATTTCAGTTGATGTTATTTGTGGGTTTTTCTTTGCATCCTGAGCAATTTTCCTGGCAGTTGTGGCCGAAATTTTTGTTGGTCTACCTGACCGTGGTTTGGATTTTGCAGAGCCCCTGATTTTCCATTTGTTAATCACAGTTTGAACGCTGCTGACTGGCATTATTAATTCCTTGGATATCTTTTTCTATCCCTTTCCTGTGTTATACAGTTAAACTACCTTTTCCTGTAGATCCGTTGACAATTCTTTTGCTTTCCCCATGACTCACAATCCAGAAACGTCAGTGGCTGGATGAAAGGTGCAAGAGTCTGTTTGGATCCCAGAAACTCACTCAGCTTTTATGCACACACACTGATTACAAGCAAAACAGGTCACAGGTGAGGATGTTACCTTTAGTAGCCATTCAAACCCATTTGTGTCAAATTATGTGCATGTTATCAGTCCAAAATCACCAGGGTATGTGAACTTTCAATCAGGGTCATTTGGATGTTTTTGGTTGTCATTAAGATTTAAAAAGAGAAAACACAGTAGTTTGACAATAAATGGCTTCACCCAACCAATAACCATGAGTGGAGAAAGGTTTTTTTTGTTATCATTCATATTCTCTGAAACAAGGCCAAGAAAGGAAAAATTCTGCCAGGGTATGTAAACTTTTGAGCACAACTGTATAATATGACATTTTTTTGCATACTTCCATAGAATGCCAATATTAAATTAAAAAATAAAGCCATATAACACTCTGTCTACTACTTACTGGTCCATGTGAATTTCCCAGTATGCCTTACGGGTGATATTCACGTAATTAAAGTCTCCTGTGTAATACTTGGGGTCAGTGCCACCCAGTAAGAGCTCACCACCAGGTTGGGATTCTGGGTTCCTAGAAAAATAAATGAACATTTGATCAAATCACATTACTTTTGCCTGTATCCACGAGCTGTGGGAGTCCCCCAAACCTGCATACACTGGTAGTTTGTCCCTATTACTGTGCATAGAGAGACCTTCTTGCTTCCCAGCCAGGAGGGCAGCCACAGTAGGGAATGAAACAAGAGATTCTTCCATAGTTACTTTGCAAAAGAAGATGATCTGTGGGCAAATGGGAAGAGCCGAGGCTAAGCGCCAGAATTGGCACATCTAATGGATCTGGGTCAGCTGAGGGCTGGTCTTATTAGGCTGAGAAGGGGACAATATCCATTGGCCCTTCTCAGCCTATTAATATCAGTCCCCAACTGTCTGCTTTGCCTTAGCTGATTATTAAAAATAGGAGGGACCCCACATCATTCCTTTAGGGTCCCCCCATTTTTAATAACCAGCAGGGAAAAAGCAGAAAGCTGGAGGCTGATATTAATAGGCTGGGAAGGCCCATGGATATTGGCCCCTTCCCAGCATAATAAGAGCAGCTCACAGCTGTCTGCTTTCCCTTGGCTGGTTATAAAAATAGGGGGAACTTCACATTGTTTTTTTCATTAATTTATTTCTTAACAAGTACAGTAAAATACACACGCAAGGCACTGCTCCACTCCTCCACTTGGACCTCTGCCTCCTAGTTCAAGATTATAATTTTTTTTTATTCTATATTCTTTTGAGTCATTTTCATATTCACATTTGTTTGCAGGGCAATTTTCCTGTTCAGAACCCCATTTTGCTTCCTTTTGCAGCCCCATAGACCTTACTATGACCATTTTACAGCACCAAATGTCGGGTCTCCATTGACTTATATAGTGTTCAGGTCCAGGGTCAAGTTAGGCCAAACCACAATTTCCAAGGGTCCGCTCATCCTTACTAGTCAGTCCAAACTCTGGCACAAAAATGGGCCTTAAAAGGTCTAGCAGAATATAACCCCATTTGGAGCTGAATTTTTTGAGCCAGTTACTGGGGTTTATATAACATTGGCTGATAAAGAAAATATGTATTAGATATAAAGCTACAGAAATGTGGCTAGAAAGAATAGAAAGAAGTGGATGTCTTATTGCACCCCTTGTTGCATGGTTGTCTGCACCTGCAATCTTTGTGAATCCTATTCCTGAGCGATTGGATTGAACCGAACTTTCCTAATTCTACTCATATATTGAATGTTAGATGCTGAACTTTGTATTCCAGAGTTGCTTTTCATTTCCACGTGAGCTCCAATTCATTTCTATTCCTTGAGAAACTAGAGTGTGACATTTAGCAAAGTGACTACAAAAGGTAAAGTAATTGTTCCAACCAAGTAAGGTGAACAGTGACCCCATCGCGGTGCCAAAAAGTCTAATCACAGGACTTCTTGTCACCAGCTGCAAGTGAATACAACTTTTCTGGTTTGGATACTGTTCTTACCTGTTCAGGTAGAAGGAGAAAATATCCTTCTCCACAAGCTTCTGCTGCATCATGTTGTCAAAAACAGGAGTGACCCCATCCACAGAGATTCGTGGGTAAGCCATTCCCAAAATACCATCAAACTTGGCTGCGATAAAGGTTATTCCGGGCTGTTTGATGGCTTCTCCAAAAAGTTGTGCTTTCACTACCAGGTCGCCAATCTGGAAATAAGATGCATAGAAACAATGACATCAACCATGGATTTTTGCTACATTTTTGTTGCATTTTTGGTGAATAAAATTAACTTAAATATTTACTGTAGATAAATGGCATATAATCCACATCCACAAAGCTCAGCAAAAACGCTGCAACAGGCACCAAAAAAAGCAGCAAAAATGCAGCAAAAGGCACCAAAAAAGCAGCAAAAAGCACCAAAAAAGCTGCAAAAACACAGCAAAAAGTAGCAAAATAACAAACTGCAAAAACCTGTTTTTTTGTAAGCAGCTCCTTTACTGCCAAAAGAACAGGTTTTGACTGCAGAAAAAAACACTGCAAAAACGCAACGTGTGAACATAGCCTTACGCATATTATGCATAATTCTGCCTAATAACATACCGTCACAGTGTCCTTACTCAGGTACCCAGATAGACTGCCGCTGCCATACTGGATAGAGAACTCGGTGCCATTCTTTACATAGCTGGAAGATTTTGATGAATCATACTTGTGGTGCAGTACTGAAAAAGAAGACATTGCTCGGTTATTGTCACTATATATAATGTATGGATGCGACAGTGCAATGAAGTGTACAATTATTTATTGAGATATCATTAAAAAACATGTTTTTGTGTTATGTATGTACTGTACACAACAAGCTATTGTTCTATTTTACAGACTGTCCCACATCCAGAGAAATTCCTTTAATCTGATAATCCAGTAAATCTGATAATCTGGCATAGTACTGTTATAGCAAAAGATGAGGCCCCTCAAGTTCAAAGACCCCATCTATGCTATATAAGTCTAACAGTTACTTTAGGTCAAAACAACAGCAGCTGAATGTTCCTTCCTTGTATCAATAATGTGTCCTTGCTAGAAGATAACGTGGCCTTGCTAGCCAGATATGTCTAATTAAATGTTTCAAAGCATACAGAAACTAGTTTTTTGCTTGCGCAGCTAAATTGTATAATCGAACCATATATGGTAAATCCGTTTCCTTCCTCCAGGGTGCATATAAACCCTATGCTTTGTAATAAAGTTAGAGCTTGTCGACACATACATCCTGTCCTGTGTCTCACTCTCTCCGATATCGTAATCCAAGGATAGAAGACCCAGAATGCAGTGACGTCAGCTGGCGCCCGAACAGGGACCTTGAGTTAATCTACCCAGGGGTGCTCGACCGGTCCGAGACGTGGGACGAGTGAAGCTCTCTGTTGGTGATATATACAGCGCTGAGGTAAGAATAACTGTTATATTCTACCTAAATTATATCACTGCATAGAAGAGACTCCCTCACCCCCGAGCGGTCGGCTCCCAGGTAATTCACAGATTGTTGTCTGGCTCAGGTCCCTTTGAACCAGTAGAATCCCCTCAGATAAATTGTCAGTCCTGCCTTCTATCCTTTGGAGAACTTAAGAATGACAGTATGGATCCGATGATTGTGTTGTGGGTGTGTCTCGGGATCAGTGTTTTTGGTCTGTTTTTCTGGCTGGCGTATAAGTCCTGGAAGGCTAGTAGTGGTATGGTTCAGAAACCTTTGTGGCCCATTGTCTAAGTGACCATTGTCTAAGTGACTGAGGAGTCTACTCTAAGTGAGGAGAACCGAAAAAATGGGGAACCAAAATGCCAAGGAAGGCATTACAGCCAAAGACTTAGTGGTACGCAGAGAAGGGAAACAGGCACTGATTGGAATTGACAAAATATTGTGTAAAGCGGGAATGAATGAAAATGGAGAGATGAACGGAGAGAAATGGAAATCCTTCTTTAACTCCTATCATGGATGGCTGAAAGATAAGGGTCTGTTGAAGACAGTGGATGTATGGATGAATGCATGCGCTCATTTTGAAGGAAAGATTGAAAAATTAGGAGACGGATGTTACAGACTGACAAAAACCGGACTGACAGATTTTCCTCCCTGTCCGCTCCTGACGTCACCCCCACCCCAGTATCAGAATTCCCAGGAACCTAACTGCTGGGTTTGCCCCAGATGTGGACAGCAGAACCCCTTGACAGTAGACATCTGTGTGGCATGTGGAGGACCGAGACCCCACCCAGCTAGTCTATTCCCAATGAGAACGGTAGCTGTGCCAGGAGCACCGGGAGCAGTAGCAGTAGCAGCAGCAGCAGGGGGGGGTGCAGGGGTTCCAGGTCAGGAAGCTCGCACAATGTTAATGTATAGACCATGGAGTCCTTCAGAGCAGTTGGCGTTGATTTCCCAGTTGCCAGATCCGTCCCAGTCCCCGATGGGTTTTGCCAGAATGATAAGAACCATACAGGATACGTACAATGCAACTAGGTTGGATTTACAAGGGGTAATTAAGGTAAAATTGGCAGATGAAGCCCGCTATGATAGGTTGATAGATGAGACAAAAAAACAGTATGCCAATAGGACCGGACCCGTCCAGTCCTATTCGCAGCAGCGTTGGAAAAGGCATGTAAAGACAGACAGGCAGAGAGGCAGGTTACACTAGAAGACCGGGTTCAAGGTAAGGAAGAAGATCCCAAAGATTACTTTTGGGCATTAAGGAGAACTTAGTCAGAAATGGGATTTATTCCCGAAAATAAGACTAGTGAGGGGGTATTAGCAAGTGCTTTCATGAATGGACTAAAGAAAGAGATTGCAGAGAAGGTAAAAGCAAGTAGACCAGACTGGAGATCAGTGAAAGCAGAAGATTTAGCTAGAATAGCTCAGGGGGCACAGCATGACATAGCGCAGGCAAAAAGAGCTGCCAGAATACACATAGTAGAGACTACCCCTAGAAACAACAGAGACAAAGGACGGACTGCAGGAGGGGGACAGAGACTATGTTACGGATGTAAAAAGCCAGGACATTTTAGAAAGGACTGTAGGACCAACCCGTATCCAAATGCTCAGAGTACGGGTCCTCCAGCCAACCAAACAACGCCCCCATAGGATGAGGGTAGCTTGCACATGAACCCCCTCATCTCCTTGCCCCCAACTCCCAGTTGTATAGTGCAGGTGAACCTACCAGGGGGACATGAAATCGATTTCCAAGTAGATACGGGGGCCAGCAATTCAATAATTACGCAAGGTGATTGGCCATACACTGACACTGATTTTTCACATCATGTCATTGCCACCCCCTTCAATTTCCCGTCTGTCCTGCTCCCTGTCACTAAGAGAATTCCCCTGCAAATTCAAGGAGCTACTGTACATAGCCAGCTCATGGTATCGCCCCGAGGCCAATGTAACATTTTGGGAAATGATGTGTTGTCCCAATTACAAGCACATATTGAATATCATCCCGATGGCACTGTCACCATGACCGCAGGTTTAAAACCAAGTACCCTTTGCAAAATTATGTCACTAGATATTGCCAGCATAGAAGAGACAAATGATTTTCCCCTGATATTGGAGCATGCTGTGCTACATGATTTTTGGGCCTCAGACAAAACAGATGTTGGTAGGTTAAGAGTTCAACCAGTAAAGGTAAAATTAAAACCAGGAGCAATCTTACCTCAACAGAAGCAGTATCCCCTTAGCTCGGCTCAGGAGAATGCCATAGCCCAGCAAGTCCAAAAATTACTACACAGAGGAGTCCTAGTCAAAACCCAGTCCCCTTGCAACACTCCCCTGTTCCCAGTAAAGAAAAAGAGCGTGCCAGGACAACCAGCTGCATATAGAATGGTCCATGACTTCCGGTTGGTTAACAAAGCCACAGAACTTCTAACACCAGTTGTGCCCAACACGCATACTCTTCTGTCACAGATACCTTCTAACTCTCTTTGCTTTTCAGTGGTCGATTTGGCAAATGCATTTTTCAGTGTACCATTACATCCTGACTGCCAGTACCTGTTTGCTTTCACGTTCCAGGGCAGTCAATATACATGGACAGTGTTGCCACAGGGTGCCCAGAATTCACCCACAATGTACACTGCAAGTCTGCAGGAAATACTGGAGGGATGGTCTGAACCACATATCGTTGTTTTGCAATATGTCGATGACCTGCTCATTTGTGCCCCTTCTAGGAAACAATGTCATAGTGCAACTATATCGCTTATGTTGTTTTTCTATCACGCTGGCTGCAAGGCATCGAAAGATAAGCTTCAGTTTTGTAAATCTTCAGTCACCTTTTTGGGACATTGCATTACACCAGGAGCCCGCCATTTGACAAATGCACGCAAACAAGCAGTACAGGCATTCACCGTCCCTAACAATGTTGCAGCCCTCAGAACTTTTCTTGGACTTGTCTCCTATTGCAGACAGTGGATTCATGCCGTCTCTATTTTGATGCAGCCCCTCTATGACTGTCTTACTCCAACACCTTTTGTACTAACACCAGAGGCAATAGACTGTTTTTATTCTCTCAAAAACCGTATTTTGGCCGCTCCAGCTTTGGGTACCCCTAATTATGAGCTCCCATTTACTCTGTACCTTCATGAACAAGCTGGACATGCAGCAGGAGTTTTAACTCAATTACATGGTGACAATCAGAGACCTGTTGCCTATTTTAGTGGAAGATTAGATGCGGTAGCCAGAGGTGCACCATCCTGCGTACGTGCTCTGCATGCTGTTGGACTGCTACTCCACAAATCTGCAGACATTGTTCTAGATCATCCGCTCACCGTGCTAACACCTCATGATGTCTACACTATATTGAACCAAGTGCAACCCGCTCACCTCTCAGCAGCACGTCATCTCAGGTTACTATGTGCACTGTTAATGCCTCCCAATGCTTCTTTACAGAGGTGTACTACTTTGAACCCAGCAACTTTGTTACCTCTCTCGGATCTAAAGGAGGAGTCAGGTACTGTGCTTTATAAGGAAGATCCAAGAGAGGAAGTTCCTCATGACTGTGTACAAATGATGGCACAAGAAACGGCAGGTTTACCTACTGTATTTGAACATGAATTAGAAAATGCAGATTTTGAATTTTTTGTAGATGGATCCCGTCATCAGGACGATTCGGGTACTTTCCATACTGGATATGCAGTTGTCTCCCTCAATGCAGTAATCAAGGCAGAACCAATGCTCCCACACCAGTCGGCTCAAGAGGCCGAACTTAGGGCCCTAACCGAGGCCTGTAAACTAGCAGAAGGTAGTATTGTTAACATTTACACGGATTCTAGGTACGCATTCGGTATATCGCATGATTTTGGTCCCATATGGAAGTCAAGAGGTTTCCTGACGGCAGCAGGACACCCCATAAAGAATACTGATGCGGTCCAGCAGTTAATTGATGCACTACAACTACCCAAAAAAGTAGCTGTCATAAAGGTAAGAGCACATACCAGACGCACCGAACAGGTGAGTAAAGGAAACGCGATGGCAGATGCAGCAGCAAAAACAGCAGCCTTTAAGCCGCAACAAGGGCCAACAGTACGTAAGTTAAGTGCCCCTAAAAAACCCTTTGTGTCGGAGGACATCTTATCCCAAATGCAGGCTCAGGCTCAAAAGGAGGAGGTTGATAAGTGGTTAAAGGAAGGTGCATGCCTGAATGGAGCAAATGGGGTATGGGGGAAAGGGACACGACGATGCCTTCCAAGGGCACTGTACCCAGCGGCTGCCCAGATACTACATGGGCCGACACACCAATCTAAAACGGCTGTGATGAGTGTGATGCAGAAACATTGGGTGGCACCAGGATTCTCCACCTGTATAGAAAGCCTGATACAAGGGTGCATGATATGTGCTACACATAATCAGGGTAGAGTAGTTAAAACACCACCCAAACACACCCCCTGGCCCCTCTATTCTTTCCAGAGACTGCAAATTGATTATATTCAGCTGCCAAAGTCAGGATCGTGGGAATATGTGTTGGTCTGTATTGATTTGTTCTCAGGATGGCCAGAGGCTTTCCCGATTGCCAAAGCCACAGCTGCGGCAACCGCAAAGAAACTGCTTGCGGAGGTGGTCTGCAGGTATGGGGTACCAGAGGTAATTGAGAGTGACAGAGGTACACACTTCACAGGTGAAATAATGAATGAAGTCATGTCAGCTCTAGGAATTCAACAAGCATTCCATACCCCGTATCACCCACAAAGTAGTGGTAAAGTGGAAAGACTGAATGGGACATTGAAATTAAAAATTCAGAAAGCCATGGCTGAGACAGGAAAACCATGGCCGAATTGTTTACCGCTTGCTCTGTTTTCAGTAAGATACACGCCCAATAAAAAGACTGGACTCTCTCCATATGAGATATTGTTTGGCAACGTACCCAGCCTAGGGTGTTTCTATCCGCAAGCATTAGAAATGAACAACCATGTGCTAAGTTCCTACGTGAGGGCTTTACACAAAAAGATTAAGCAAATACATGATAATGTCTTCAGTTCTCTTCCAGATCCAGATCAAGACTCTAGCAGCCATACGCTGCAACCTGGAGACTGGGTGGTTATTAAAAGACACGTGAGGAAAAGCCTAGATCCACGGTTTGACGGACCCTTTCAAGTTCTGCTGACCACAAGTACAGCCGTTAAGCTAGAGGGAAAAGAGACCTGGATCCACGCATCCCATTGCAAAAAGATACTAGGAGAACAAGCGGACAAAGAGTGATGACATTGTTTATACTTACCTGCATACTTACAACCACAGGTGCATGGACTAGGTTGAGCACCACAGATGGAGACGACAATAGATTCATTAAACACCATCTTGCTCTAATCGATGGACTAAAGGAGCAAAACCAGACCATTGCTAATTGTTGGATATGTACACATGCCCCTGTGACGTCCACTAGCATACCCTTTCTCGCTGTCCCAGTCTCATGGGAAGAGATAAACTTTTGGGTGAACTGTTCAGATACTTGGGCCAATAATGCCACACAGAGACTGTGGAATACCACTGTTGGGATTCCTGTAGTAGGATGGACAAAATTTCCATGGTGGCAAGGGAACCTGACGGGTCAAATAATTCCCAGGTTGTATTTAGCTTTTAAAGGAGGGGAGTGGGTACCTTGTAACAAAACAAAAATTACTGATCTAGGGAAAATACCTGAACAAGGATTAAAAATAAGTTTTAATGCCACTTCAGGAAGCAGTGATGCCTTTAAACCTTCCCTGTTGGAAAGATATCTACACACTTCTAATCGGGTGAATAATGTCTATTTTAAAAACGGGACAAAAGATACCTGTGCCAAAATACCTGGCAATCTACAGTGTAACGAAAGCTCAAGTTATCAGAAAGGTGCACCTACGTGTGGCAATCCTGATGCTGGCTATGGTTCCCCTATAGGTCAAGTGCCTGGGTGGTGTATGATGTCAAATGTTTCTAAGTTTGTTGATTTAGTTCACCGTTTAATACTGCAACATTCAGCACTATGGAATCTCCCCTCATCCATGTATTGGGTACTGGAGACAAGGCTTTCAAGTGGCTCCCAGTAGGAGTAACAGGAACTTGTACTTTAGCCAGATTGACACCCGCAACTTATATTGTTACTCCAGACCAGCTAGATCCTTTGTCTATCCCAAAACATACACTGTATAAGAGATCAGCAGACAATAAAGAAAGACCAAGTGGGAGACCCCATATAGTTCAAATGGGAGGGGTAAACAAATTTTTCAGTGCATTGTCTATATACCCTATGTTGACACAAATGTGGGATAAATTAGTAGAAGCTATGGACTATCTTGATGACCAGATTTGGGATATTTTAGAAATAGTTAACGGATCTCTTGCAGTACAGAATCAATTGATTATTGTCACGAACCAACATACCCTTGTACTAGATTATTTAACAGCGGCACAAGGAGGGATGTGCCAAATAATAGGGCCCGCATGCTGCCATTACATAGACAATTCTAGTGTACTGACGCTGAAGCATAAGTTAGAAGACGTTGTAAAATTAAGGAAGCTTTATGATGAGGCCAACCTCAAGAATCAGGATTCCTGGTGGGCAAACACCTTTTCCTTTCTAAATCCCGCAAATTGGTTTAAAGGTATCGGTGGGTGGTTGGCTGGTATAGTGCAAGCTATTTTTCAGGTTTTGCTAATATGTCTTGCGGTTTATTTGGTTTTTAAGTTTTTTCTAATGTGTATTCAGCGTTGTACTAAAAGAAAATATAGAAATTCATATTGATAAATGAAGGAACAAAAGGATGGAATGTTATAGCAGAAGATGAGGCCCCTCAAGTTCAAAGACCCCATCTATGCTATATAAGTCTAACAGTTACTTTACGTCAGAACAACAGCAGCTGAATGTTCCTTCCTTGTATCAATAATGTGTCCTTGCTAGAAGATAATGTGGCCTTGCTAGCCAGATGTAACGGGTCTGGGAGGCGGAACCTCTGAGCTACTATACAAGGGGGCGGTCCTTGTAAGGGAGCGGGTGGCGACCAGGGTAGACGGGCAGGCAGTCACAGCAGGTGACTGGGACAGTCTCTGAATGAACGGACAGGAGGTCACGGCAAGTGACCGGGGCAGTCTCTGGATGAACGGACAGGAGGTCACGGCAAGTGACCGGGGCAGTCTCTGGAAGAACGGGCAGGAGGTCACGGCAAGTGACCGGGGCAGTCTCTGGATGAACGGGCAGGAGGTCACGGCAAGTGACCGGGGCAGTCTCTGGGTAAAGGATTGGTACGGCCTGTGGCGGCAGATGATAGACGTGAGCTCCCAGGTGAGCAGGCGAGAGTCTCTGGATAAACGGGTGGTCACAGCATGTGACGGCGGAACCTCCAGGAAGACCAACAGACAGGTAGCAGATGAGCGCTCCCAGGTGAGCGGGCAGGAGTCTCTGGACAGGCGGGTGGTCACAGCACGTGACGGCAGAGCCTCCTGGTAGGCTAGCAGACAGGCAGCAGATGAGCGCTCCCAGGTGAGCGGGCAAGCTGGTCCTTAGACAGACTGACAGGAGTTGGAAGGCAGACCGTCGGACCTCAGGCAAGCAGGCAGGTAGAAGATGTGCGCTCCCAGGTGAGCGGGCAAGCTGGTCCTTAGACAGACTGACAGAAGTTGGAAGGCAGACCGTCGGACCTCAGGCTAGCAGGCAGGTAGCAGGATATCAGGCAGGAATTAGACAGCAGACTGGCAGGAATCTGGCAGGTATCTGGCAGGTAACTGGCAACGGGACCTGAAGGCTGAAGCAGAGTAGTGAACAGTGCTACAACATTGCTCGGGCACCTCCATTTTGGAGGAGGTGCCTTTTATATGGGAGGTCCTCCGGCAATTGGCCGGGGACTCCTTAGGACGGCGCACGCGGTCCCTTTCAGAGAGGGGGAGCGCGCGCGCGCGCGCCCTAAGCACGCTGCCGGGGAAGGAGCGCGTGCCGGAAGCAGCGGGGAGAGAAGCGCTGGAGGACGCCGCGCCAGGAGCGGGGAGGTGAGAGGGACGGCGTCTCTGCCTAGAACGGGGCAGAGACGCCGATGCTACAGTACCCCCCCCTTTAGGCCCCCTCTTTTTTTGGCCAGAAAGAAATTTCTCAAGGAGAAGCGGGGCGTTGATGTTCTCCCTGGGTTCCCAAGTTCTCTCCTCAGGACCAAACCCCTTCCAATCTACCAGAAAAAAGGTTTTTCCTCTTACCCTCTTGGAGGCCAGAATACTCTCTACCTCAAAGATGTCATCAGCGGAAACCGGAGCAGGAGGGGCACCTGGATTTTTGGAAAAAAAGTTAAAGACAACGGGTTTGAGGAGAGATACGTGGAAGGAGTTGGGGATCCGTAGGGTGGCCGGGAGTTTTAATTTGTAGGCCACAGGGTTAATTTGCCTGAGGACTTCGAAGGGGCCGATGAATCGAGGACCCAACTTGTAGGAGGGTACTTTGAGCCGCACATGTTTGGATGAGAGCCAAACCTTGTCTCCCGGACGGAATTGGGGCGGATCCAGACGTCTCTTATCAGCATATCTCTTCATCCGCTCAGAGGAGAGAAGAAGAGCGGACCTGGTGCTCTCTCAAATAGTAGAAAATTCGCTGACAAGAGACTCCGCAGCAGGGTTGTCCACAGAAACGGAGACAGGAAGTGGAATCCGGGGATGTTGGCCACCGACTATAAAGAACGGGGATTTGGAAGAGGACTCGCTCTCATGGTTGTTATAAGAGAACTCGGCCCATGGTAAGAGATCCACCCAGTCCGAGTGGTGAGCATCAACGAAGTGCCGGAGGTAGCTGGACAAGATCTGATTGATCCGCTCCACTTGACCATTGGACTGAGGGTGGTAAGCGGAGGAGAAATCCAGGGTAATGTCCAGCAGCTTACATGTGGCTCTCCAGAAGCGAGAGGTGAACTGAACCCCACGATCCGACACGATGTGGAGGGGCAGACCATGGAGACGGAAGATGTGGCGGATAAAGTCTTTAGCCAGCTCGGGTGCAGACGGAAGACCAGGCAGGGGAATGAAGTGGGCCATCTTAGAAAAACGGTCAGCGACAACCCAAATGACAGTACAACCGGCAGAAACTGGAAGGTCGGTGATAAAGTCCATAGCGATGTGTTGCCAAGGAGCAGCAGGTACGGGAAGGGGCAGGAGATGGCCGGCAGGTAGATGTCGGGGAACTTTGTTACGGGCACAGGATGAACAGGCCGCGACGAAGTCTACCACGTCCTTACGCAGGGTAGGCCACCAGTAATGCCGGGTAATAAGTTGGAAGGTCTTCTTTTGGCCAGCATGGCCAGCTAGTTTAGAAGAATGTCCCCAGCGAAGAACCCTCTCCCGTTCTGGCACAGCTACGAACGTCTTACCGGGTGGAAGACGAGTCAGATCCAAGGGGGCCACATTCATCACCTTGGAGGAGTCGATGATGTGCGTAGGTTCCTCCTCTTGATCGGAGGACAGGAAGGACCGGGACAAGGCATCAGCTTTGACGTTCTTGTCCGCCGGACGGAAATGAAGAATGAAGTCGAAGCGGGCAAAAAACAACGACCACCGGACCTGGCGAGGATTGAGTCTCTGGGCATTTTGGAGATATGCCAGGTTTTTGTGATCCGTGTAGATAATTACCGGGTAGAGAGCCCCTTCAAGCAGATAGTGCCACTCTCCCAGTGCCAATTTGATGGCTAGCAATTCCCGGTCTCCAATGGAGTAGTTGCGCTCCGACGAGGAGAAGATTTTGGAGAAGAAGCCGCACGTTACCATTCTCCCGGTAGAAGACTTCTGGGTGAGCACCGCTCCGGAGGAGGAGGCATCAACCTCCAGGTAGAATTGTTTATTACAGTCCGGACGATGCAGGACGGGAGCAGAGGCGAAGGCTTTCTTTAGGGAAAGGAAGGCCTCCTCGGCTTCAGGCGACCATGTCCTGGGGTTAGCCCCCTTACGGGTAAGTGCAGATATGGGAGCAGTCCGAGACGAGAAGTGTGGGATGAAAAGACGATAATAATTAGCGAAGCCCAGGAATCGCTGTATCGCCTTCAAACCTTCAGGACGAGGCCATTTTAGAACGGAAGAGAGCTTCTCGGGATCCATTTGCAGACCTGTTTGGGAGATGACATAGCCCAAGAACGGAAGGGAGGTCTGATCGAAGAGGCACTTCTCGTATTTGGCGTAAAGGTGGTTCTGCCGAAGCCTAAGCAGGACCTGACGACCATCCCTCCGGTGTGTGGGGAGATCCGGAGAGAAGACCAAGATATCGTCCAGGTATACCAGTATACCACTACGCAGGAGTACAGGAGGTCACGGAAGATGTCGTTGACTAGTTCCTGAAAGACCGCGGGAGCATTACAGAGACCGAAGGGCATCACAAGGTACTCGTAGTGACCGTCCCGGGTATTGAATGCCGTCTTCCACTCGTCTCCTTGACGGATACGGACCAGATTATACGCTCCTCGTAGATCCAGCTTGGAGAAGATCCTGGTGCCCTTGAGACGGTCAAACAATTCGGAGATGAGTGGCAGGGGATATTTGTTTTTTACCGTGATGAGATTGAGTCCTCTGTAGTCAATACAGGGACGTAGCGAGCCGTCTTTCTTTTTGACAAAGAAGAATCCGGCTCCAGCCGGGCAGGTAGATTTTCGGATAAATCCCCTAGCCAGATTCTCTTCAATGTACTCAGACATGGCTCGGGTCTCGGCTGCAGACAACGGGTAGATACGCCCACGGGGAGGAGTGGTGCCAGGTACCAGGTCGATCGGGCAATCGTATGGCCTATGGGGTGGCAACGTCTCAGCTTCCTTCTTACCGAAGACGTCCGCATAGGGCCAGTAGGGAGCCGGGAGACCAGGTAAGTTAGCTGGAGTAGGCTGAGGGCGAAGTGGACGGACCGGGACCAGGCAGGTCCTATGGCAGTCAGGACCCCATCGGAGTACTTCACCGGACCGCCAGTTCAATACGGGTTCATGTGTCTGGAGCCAAGGTAGACCTAGCAACAGGGAGTGAGAAAGTCCGGACAGCACATGGAATGAGATCTCCTCAGAGTGCAGCATTCCCACCTGCAGGGTTATGGGTTCGGTGACGAGCAGGATGGTCTCCGAGAGAAGTCTTCCATCCACGGAGGCGACTGACAATGGTTCAGCCAAGGACTTGGTGGGAATATGGTATCTCTCTACCAGAGACTGGGAGATGAGGTTTCCAGCAGCTCCAGAATCCAGATGGGCGAGTTCAAAGAGACGGTTTTCTCCCCAAGCAATAGAGACCGGTAAGGTCAGAGACGGAGAGGGCTTACTTTTGTCTAGGACGACCTCTCCGAGTGGTCCTAGACACTGGCGTTTCCCGGTTTTTCCGGGCAGGAACGGATGAAGTGCTTCATACTGCCACAATAGAAACAGCTTCCCTCGGCTCGGCGAGATTCTTGGCGAGAACCGACCATCTTGGTCTGGTCGACCTGCATAGGCTCAGGAGAGTGTAGCTGAGGAGAGACGGAGCGAGTGACGGGTTTCTGAAAAGTAGGAGCTAGACGTGGAACCCTCCTCTCACGGGTGACCTCTTTGGCACGCTCCTGGAACCGCAGGTCAATCCGGGTGGCAAGAGTTATAAGGTCATCGAGAGTGGTAGGAATGTCCCGACCGGCAAGTTCATCTTTAATACGGCCGGACAGACCCTCCCAGAAGACGGAAACCAGAGCGTCATTATCCCAGGCCAGCTCCGAGGCAAGGGTACGGAACCGTATGGCATATTGGCCCACGGTGAGACTTCCCTGACGGAGGCGTAGCAGAGATGATGCGGATGAGGTCTTCCGTCCGGGTTCGTCGAAGACTTTCCGGAAAGCCGTGAGAAAGGCAGGCAAGTCGGACACCAGGGGGTCTCCTCTCTCCCATAGAGGATTTAGCCAGGCCAGGGCCTCCCCGGTGAGATGGGACATGATGAAGGCAATTTTGGCCCGGTCGGAGTTAAACTGGTGAGACAGGAGTTCAAAGTGCAGGGTGCACTGATTTATGAAGCCCCGAGCCTGGGCGGAGTCGCCTCCGAAACGAGGAGGTGCAGAAAGCCAGGGTCCGGGGTAGGATACCATGTTATTAGTGGGCAGTGGAGCTGCCGGATTGCGAGTCATGGCACTGGCGGTGGTTGCAGGCAGAGCAGTCAGAGTGTCCAGGCGAGAATTGACATTCCGCAGGTGACCTAGGATGGACTCCTGTTGGGACCTCTGACGGGACAGTTCATGACACAGGTCCGAGAGCGAGGGAGCTTGGGTGCCACCGGGTTCCATGGCCCGAGCAAACTGTAACGGGTCTGGGAGGCGGAACCTCTGAGCTACTATACAAGGGGGCGGTCCTTGTAAGGGAGCGGGTGGCGACCAGGGTAGACGGGCAGGCAGTCACAGCAGGTGACTGGGACAGTCTCTGAATGAACGGACAGGAGGTCACGGCAAGTGACCGGGGCAGTCTCTGGATGAACGGGCAGGAGGTCACGGCAAGTGACCGGGGCAGTCTCTGGAAGAACGGGCAGGAGGTCACGGCAAGTGACCGGGGCAGTCTCTGGATGAACGGGCAGGAGGTCACGGCAAGTGACCGGGGCAGTCTCTGGGTAAAGGATTGGTACGACCTGTGGCGGCAGATGATAGACGTGAGCTCCCAGGTGAGCAGGCGAGAGTCTCTGGATAAACGGGTGGTCACAGCATGTGACGGCGGAACCTCCAGGAAGACCAACAGACAGGTAGCAGATGAGCGCTCCCAGGTGAGCGGGCAGGAGTCTCTGGACAGGCGGGTGGTCACAGCACGTGACGGCAGAGCCTCCTGGTAGGCTAGCAGACAGGCAGCAGATGAGCGCTCCCAGGTGAGCGGGCAAGCTGGTCCTTAGACAGACTGACAGGAGTTGGAAGGCAGACCGTCGGACCTCAGGCAAGCAGGCAGGTAGAAGATGTGCGCTCCCAGGTGAGCGGGCAAGCTGGTCCTTAGACAGACTGACAGAAGTTGGAAGGCAGACCGTCGGACCTCAGGCTAGCAGGCAGGTAGCAGGATATCAGGCAGGAATTAGACAGCAGACTGGCAGGAATCTGGCAGGTATCTGGCAGGTAACTGGCAACGGGACCTGAAGGCTGAAGCAGAGTAGTGAACAGTGCTACAACATTGCTCGGGCACCTCCATTTTGGAGGAGGTGCCTTTTATATGGGAGGTCCTCCGGCAATTGGCCGGGGACTCCTTAGGACGGCGCGCGCGGTCCCTTTCAGAGAGGGGGAGCGCGCGCGCGCTCTAAGCACACTGCCGGGGAAGGAGCGCGTGCCGGAAGCAGCGGGGAGAGAAGCGCTGGAGGACGTCGCGCCAGGAGCGGGGAGGTGAGAGGGACGGCGTCTCTGCCTAGAACGGGGCAGAGACGCCGATGCTACACCAGATATGTCTAATTAAATGTTTCAAAGCATACAGAAACTAGTTTTTTGCTTGCGCAGCTAAATTGTATAATCGAACCATATATGGTAAATCCGTTTCCTGCCTCCAGGGTGCATATAAACCCTATGCTTTGTAATAAAGTTAGAGCTTGTCGACACATACATCCTGTCCTGTGTCTCACTCTCTCCGATATCGTAATCCAAGGATAGAAGACCCAGAATGCAGTGACGTCAGTACCGTAATATGGAGTTTCACAATTATCCAAATACCATGGACTCCTGGAAAGAAAATCTGTGTAGTTCTGAGTCTTTTAATGACAAGACTGTTTCCCATTAAATGTGTGACCATTAAGCTTGTGTCTCCCTTCAAGAGACGAAATACAATAACCGCTTGTTTTCAAGACAAGTGCCTGTGACATTTGCAGCGAGTGTTTCGCACATAACTTGTCCATTTTTGCATTTTGCATGTTTTATTGTCACCCTTTACATAAAAATGTAACTTGTGATATCACAATTTAAGGGGTTAATCCCATCATTAAATATATATTGGTGGATAGAACTTGTAAAAATGAGCACTTTTGCAATTTACTGCTTATTAAAATTTTCCGCCGTTCTTAAGATATTAGCACTTTTCTTTTCAACATGTTGCTTAGGAGACCGACCACTGCTGTTGTCTAGATTGTAAGCGCTGCGCTGAAGCTTGGCCAAGATTAGGATGTAGCAGTTGTGAGGCAGTGACCGGGATCGTATATGAGGGACGTTATATATCCCCCAGAATGTGTACAGAGACCTAGTAAATCCATTGGAGTGCATTGCAGTCACAGACACACCTGCGGCTGCAATGCAGGAATGAAGGTGAGCATTGACCTGGTCAGGCTATCTGGCTAAGGCAGATTAGTAAAAACCCGGCAGGGCCTTCATTTCTTGGAGGAAGGTCACAAGAGGCAGTGGGGCGGCCTCCTCCCTCCAACCCGGGTTTTCCAGTGGCTCTTGCCACAGGTCCTTTAAAAACCCTGCACTAAGGATAAGTGTTGTTCAGTGTTGGGACCTGCTAGGAGCATAGCAGGAGAACTCGTCAGGACTGTGTATAGCTGAACCCACGCCTGGGAAGGCTCTGCACCTGTCAGGCTCTGAGCGGCCCGGTGCGGCCGTTACCCATGGCAACCATTATGTATGGACTTTCTGTTAACCCGGCTGCGAACCAGAGGACTTTCTGTTAACCCGTGAGTTGCTGAAATAAAAGCTGTTTATGTTGGACTTGCTTTGGTCACTGCCTCAGTTACTGCACGGTGTGAACACCGCCGCCTTACACAGTGCACTCCAGCTGGCCAAGATTAGGAAGTAGCAGTGCACTCCAGCTGGCCAAGATTAGGAAGTAGCAGTGCACTCCAGCTGACCAAGATTAGGAAGTAGCAGTGCACTTCAGCTGGCCAAGATTAGGAAATAGCAGTGCACTCCAGCTGGCCAAGATTAGGAAGTAGCAGTGCACTCCAGCTGGCCAAGATTAGGAAGTAGCAGTGCATTACAGCTGGGCAAGATTAGGAAGTAGCAGTGCACTCCAGCTGGGCAAGATTAGGAAGTAGCAGTGCACTCCAGCTGACCAAGATTAGAAAGTGGCAGTGCATTACAGCTGGGCAAGATTAGGAAGTAGCAGTGCACTCCAGCTGGGCTAGATTAGGACATAGCAGTGCACTCCAGCTGGGCTAGATTAGGACGTAGCAGTGCACTCCAGCTGGGCTAGATTAAGAAGTAGCAGTGCACTCCAGCTGGCCAAGGTTAGGAAGTAGCAGTGCTCTCCAGCTGGGCAAGATTAGGAAGTAGCAGTGCACTCCAGCTGGCCAAGGTTAGGAAGTAGCAGTGCTCTCCAGCACTGGCCAACTTCAAAAGAGTGCTTACAAGCACAACAGAAACGAGCTTGTAAGCGCTGCACATGTTCTGCCGTCTAGTAGCGGTGGTCGGTGTCCAAGGCAACTAGCTGTAAACAAAAAAAGAAAAGTGTTGATGTAATAAACAATAAATAAAATTTACAAGCACTATCCAACATGAAGTTGGGAAAAACCCTTTACAAGTTCATGATATTGATGTAGTGCAATATTTTAGGATTTAAAGTACTCACAGCAAGCAATGTCCAGAAGGGCGCAGTGTACGGATGGTACCCAGAGATTAGAGGAGCCTGTGTCAAACACCACAGTGAATTTCTGTGGAGGGGTCCCGATCCCAATTTCTCCATAGTACTGAGCCTAGAAGAAGTGACGGGATAGAAAATGGTGTAAATTCTAGTTTTCAAAACCTTATAAAAGAGGTGTCTATTTCACATGTTTCTGCATCTAGTACATTGTGGACAATGGAATGTTTATATAATAACCAACACTATATATTCGTTAGGACTTACATCCAAGTAGTTCTTCAGTGTCTCTGGTGTAGGACCTGCATTTGGTGGAAATCCAGAGTAATATTTTTTGTATCCTTCACTTCCAATTAGTTTTTCCACCTCTCCAGCAGCTTCAGAGAAAGTCCGACGGATGGAGGTGAACTTCGTTAATGGTATCCTGGGTAGAGATGAAAGGTAGAATTATTAGTTTAGAAACAGTGCATAGATGGTCATTATGGTATTTTTCTTGGCTGATGATTCAATAAACCATCCTAAGGAAGCATTTTCCTTCCTCCACTGTTTGTCTACAGTGCTGGGGGTAGATCAGAGTCAGGGACATGTTTTTGCAAGTGGATGGAAGCAACCTGGACTGGGCCCATTCTCTACAATGGTTTTATAGGAACCACATTGTCAGTATGGTATCTACGTTCTTACCTAGGAGAAAAACCTCAGATGTTGGTATTGTCCGCGCAAACACGCCTAAAGCCATAATCGAAGGAAAACAAATGTGTAATACCCATGTAGTAAAGGGGAATTAAAGGGAATCTGTCAGCAGATTTTTGCTACCCCGTGTGAGAGTAACATGATGTAAGGGCAGAGACCCTGATTCCAGCAATGTGTCACTTACTGGGCTTTTGATAAAACCACTGTTTTCTCTGATGCAGATCTAGCAATTCTATGAATGCAGAGCTCTGTATAACCCCACCCACACCACTGATTGGGAGCTTTCTGTATGCACTGTGCATAGGCAGAAGGATACCAATCAGTGGTGAGGGCAGGGTTATACAAAGTTCATGACTACCTGGCAGCAGGTTTACTTGTCCTCTAGTGATAATCTCCTGCTGATAAACCAGTGATTGTATCAAAACTGCAGCAAGCAGCCCAGTAAGTGACACATCGCTGGAATCAGGGTCCTTGTCTCTACATTATGCTGCTCTCAGATAAGGTGGTAGATTCCTTTTGAAGGGGTTGTCCAGCCTTAGAGCACATAAGTGTGCGGTGTCAGACGTCACTTGCGGGAGAGGCACTGATCTCTGCACACTGGGTATTCTGACACTGCACACTGATAGTGCGCTCTATTGCTGGCTCTTTATTGCTGATTTGAGCTAGTGAGAGAGTGCACTGTCATTGTGCACATCGCACAGGGACTAGCCCGGCCCCTGAAACGAGCATCATTGATGACGGTTTGTTTCAGGGAAGGGGCAGGTGCTGTGACTGTGACCGCAACCTCTGCCCCCTGATGACGCTTCGTTTGAGTATCCCAGCATGCACTCAAAAGAAGCATCATTAAACAGGAAGTAGGAAAAATAAGAAAGAGAAACAGTGTAGTTAGGGAGGGATAAGGAATTTTTAATTAAAGTATATTAGAAAATAGTTTAGGTTATGGCATTAAATAAATAGGGATTTAGGATGAAAATTTATTTGGATTTCGGACCACCCCTTTAAAATTTTGTATGATATACAGTACTGACCAAAAGTTTGGACACACCTTCTCATTTAAAGATTTTTCTGTATTTTCATGACTATGAAAATTGTACATTCACACTGAAGGCATCAAAACTATGAATTAACACATGTGGAATTATATACTTAACAAAAAAGTGTGAAACAGCTGAAAATATGTCTTATATTCTAGGTTCTTCAAAGTAGCCACCTTTTGCTTTGATGACTGCTTTGTACACTCTTGGCATTCTCTTGATGAGCTTCAAGAGGTAATCACCGGAAATGGTCTTCCAACAATCTTGAAGGAGTTCCCAGAGATGATTAGCACTTGTTGGCCCTTTTGCCTTCACTCTGCGGTCCAGCTCACCCCAAACCATCTCGATTGGGTTCAGGTCTGGTGACTGTGGAGGCCAGGTCATCTGGCATAGCACCCCATCACTCTCCTACTTGGTCAAATATCCCTTACATAGGCTGGAGGTGTGTTTGGGGTCATTGTCCTGTTGAAAAATAAATGATGGTCCAACTAAACGAAAACCGGATGGAATAGCATGCCGCTGCAAGATGCTGTGGTAGCCATGCTGGTTCAGTATGCCTTCAATTTTGAATAAATCCCCAACAGTGTCACTAGCAAAGCACCCCCACACCATCACACCTCCTCCTCTATGCTTCACGGTGGGAACCAGGCATGTAGAGTCCATCCGTTCACCTTTTCTGCTTCACACAAAGACACGGTGGTTGAAACCAAAGATCTCAAATTTTGACTCATCAGACCAAAGCACAGATTTCCACTGGTCTAATGTCCATTCCTTGTGTTCTTTAGCCCAAACAAGTGTCTTCTGCTTGTTGCCTGTCCTTAGCAGTGGTTTCCTAGCAGCTATTTTACCATGAAGGCCTGCTGTACAAAGTCTCCTCTTAACAGTTGTTGAAGAGATGTGTCTGCTGCTAGAACTCTGTGTGGCACTGACCTGGTCTCTAATCTGAGCTGCTGTTAACCTGCGATTTCTGAGGCTGGTGACTCGGATAAACTTATCCCCAGAAGCAGAGGTGACTCTTGGTCTTCCTTTCCTGGGGCGGTCCTCATGTGGGCCAGTTTCTTTGTAGCGCTTGATGGTTTTTGCAACTGCACTTGGGGACACATTCAAAGTTTGCCCAATTTTTCAGACTGACTGACCTTCATTTCTTAAAGTAATGATGGCCACTCGTTTTTCTTTACTTAGCTGCTTTTTTCTTGCCATAATACAAATTATACCAGTCTATTCAGTAGGACTATAAGCTGTGTATCGACCTGACTTCCGCACAACACAACTGATGGTCCCAACCCCATTTATAAGGCAAGAAATCTCACTTATTAAACCTGACAGGGCACACCTGTGAAGTGAAAACCATTTCCGGTGACTACCTCTTGAAGCTCATCAAGAGAATGCCGAGAGTGTGCAAAACAGTCATCAAAGCAAAAGGTGGCTACTTTTAAGAACATAGAATATAAAACATATTTTCAGTTGTTTCACACTTTTTTGCTAAGTATATAATTCCACATGTGTTAATTCATAGTTTTGATGCCTTCAGTGTGAATGTACAATTTTCATAGTCATGAAAATACAGAAAAATCTTTAAATGAGAAGGTGTGTCCAAACTTTTGGTCTGTATTGTACGTGTGTGAGGACAGAACCTTGTGTTTGTGAACTGATGTGATACAGTAGTATCTCACCAGTACTGCTGCTAGTCATAATAGACTGGATCAATACAACTAACATTAATAATGTATGTGATAACTTCCATATTACTGCTCAATGCTTCTTTTGTTGGGAGCCGGGACACTTCAAAATGTCCGTGATTAGCAAGTGAGCCAGCAGAGAAACCATTTCTTTATGTCTATTGATTGGCAATGAAGTATGCAGGTAGTTAATGCTTCTGATTTTTATATAAATGGTGTCATCTCACCATGAAGAAACAAATGTAGTCCAATAAATTCAATGTGATTCAAGCTGGAAATAAAGCTTTAAGAGTTAATCAAAGTATAGTCCATACAGTCCTCCATAAAGTATAATCCATACAGTCCTGCACAAAGTATAGTCCATACAGTCTGCCACAAAGCATAGTCCATACAGTCTTCCACAAGGTATAGTCTATACAGTCCTCCACAAAGTATAGCCCACACAGTCCTCTATAAAGCATAATCCATATGTGACACCCCAGGGGTCTGGTTGCCACAGTGATAGAGATATTACGTCTGAGAGCAGGTGGGAGGTCTCTTGGTCAGGAATCCTATGCATGCCACACCTCCTGCCCAGTCCTGGGAGGGGAAGAACTTCCCCTATATAAACCTAGGGCTGAGGCAGGGTTAGTGAATAGAGAAGAAGTAGAGACAGAGAAAAGAAGCAAATATAGGAACAGAACATCAGGAGCTCTGTGGGAGCAGTGTTACAAGGAGTCAGGGGCTGGCAGCTGCAGAGCTCGCCCTGACTGAGAAGATTTCTTACCGGACCCGGAGTCCGAGGCTGTGGGGACTAACTCCTACCCAGCAGCAGAATCCGTCAGGCAGGGGATTCCAGGTCCTCTGGCCCAGAAACCTGAAGGCACGGTCACACGCGTGGGACCAGCACCGCCATCGTGGAGCGGAAGCCATTAGAAGGCCCCGAGTCACCGGCCATACGGGTGAGCACCACACGGTACACTCAGGGACGTGGGCTACTTTTACCCGCCTCTAGCAAGGTAGCCAGAAGAGTACAGTTAGTTGGGAAGGCCTACAACTCCGCCTGGCCAGGGGAGATCCCATCTGCTCAAGGACTGACCAGGCCCCGATTGCTAGCAAGTACTCCGGGAGGGTCTATCTTTGTCACCAGTAAAGACCCTGAACTACACCGCATCGTCTCTGAGTGGTTCCTGCTACCCCCATCATCCACGTCGGCTGCCCTGAGGCCATACCCCTCCCGTTGGGGGTTATACCATCCACGCTGCACCATCCTTCCACCGGCCTCAGCGGTCTGCCCTGCAGCGGCAGCTCCATAGCTGCATTCAACGGGTGGCGTAGTCATCCACCATCTACTGCTAATAGACTGCCACTTAGTCTGACTCCCTGGGCACGGACCGGGTCATCGCCACGAGACTACTACCCCCATCTGATCCGGCTCCGGGTAGGCTCCCGCGTGCGCAACGCAGCGCGACTCAGGCCCAGGGGCGCATCAACTTTTGGCGTAGTCGGCAGGATTTCGTGCCCGCAACCACCGGGTACTGCGTGCCTGAAAAAGAGACTTTTAAAACTTACCATCCGTGAAGTTTTCCCGCCATCCGGCGCCATCTTCAGCCTTCTTCCCGCCATCCGTGAAGATTCCCGCCGTCCGGCGCCATCTTCAGCCTTCTTCCCGCCATCCGTGAGGTTTTCCCGCCATCCGGCGCCATCTTCAGCCTTCTTCCCGCCATCCGTGGAGTTTTCCCGCCGTTGGCCGCCATCTTGAAGACGCCGCGCGGGAAGAAGAGGGGCGTGGACTCCGAAAGCGCGCGAGAACTGAAGCCCCGCCTCACGTCCGGACGTTGCGTAAGGTCCTGGAAGGAGCCCAGCAGACGCCGACGTCACAGTAGCGCGACGGAAGGTCCTCAACCCTGACGATCCACTGCGGAGCCGCGGCCTACGGAAGAGGATCATCGCAAGGTAGGCCACGGTCCACTAGGGGGGAGAAGGATGTCGGATACGGAGGAGAGCTTCACCGCTCCAACCCCCGCCAGCGCCACCGCTGTTGCGGTCATGCCTTTCACCATGCCCTATATCCCGGGGGCAGCCTGGCTACCCCAGTACTCAGGGGAGTCACATACCCTGCAGGACTTTAGAGAAAAACTGGATAGCCTCTTCCAGGTGTACCCCCTCACAGAAGAGCAAAAAGTAAGCATCCTGGTGGCCCAATTAACCGGGGCAGCCCAAAGGGAGGTAAAGTCCTGGCCACCTGGGGGGAGGACTGTCGCAGGGATACTAACCCGGCTGAGGGATACCTTTGATACCCGCACCTCAGCCGAGATCAAGCTCAGATTCTACGGGTGCAAACAGCGGGCACATGAGAGTATAAGGGACTATGCATTAAACCTACAAGAAGCCCTGAGAGCCATTAAGCAGACCGACCCTGACGGCGTGGGAGACGAGGACAGGCTGTTAACTGAACAATTTATAGAGGGTTTATATTGCAATGCCCACCGAACCCAGTTGCGGGCAATGGCCTTACAGGACCCTCATCTGGGATTTGCACAGTTCAAGGACAGAGCCATCCGGGTGCTCCGAGAACCGGCACCAGGTGGCGTTGTGACCCACAGACGCCCCACTACCACTTACCACCAGGAGGCGGCGCCCTTGTCGGCAGGGCCTGTGGGAGCTGATGCGCAGGCTTTGAACAATGACTCGGCTCCAGACCTGCACCATCAGGTCCAAGAGCTAGCTAAAAGCGTTGCTGCGCTAACCCGAACTGTGCAGTCTTTACAGGTTTCCACTCCAGGGAAGCTCCAGCTGGCATCCGGACCGGAGGACATCCCGTGGCATCGACCAAGGAGGACCCCACCGGCCAGAGGAAGACCCAGCGACCGATACAACGAGGACGGACGACCCATCTGCCGCCGCTGTAATCAACCCGGACATATGGCAAGGTACTGTCCTTTAAACTGGCACAACCTAGGGTAGAGGGCCAACCCCTAGGAAAAAGATCATCAGGCCCATCGAACTGGCGCGACAAATATGTGGGAGGACGTCCAGTCTTGCCTGTGGTACTGGATGGCATTCCTATGAGTGCCCTACTGGACACCGGGTCACAGGTCACCACCATCCCGTACGTGCTCTTCAAGCAGTACTGGAATGACTCGGATATTACCCGCTACCCTGACGACGACTTGAGTATCATCGCCAGCAATGGTCAGCCCGTGCCACAGATCGGATTTAAAGAGGTGACCATTAAAATTGGTAGAGTTGAACTGGCAGCACAGGGACTGATCATTGTAGACATTGACAAACACGAGAGTCACCCAAAGATAACTCTAGGAACTAATGTAATTGAAAATTGTCTTGCAGAGGTGATTTTCCTTTTACAGCAGGTTGCCAAGACCGCCAGCTCCGGCGAGCAGCGAGTGCTCCAAAAAGAGATCCGGGCACTGATGCGACGGCAACAGGTGGAACTCTCCGGCGGTGAGATTGGTAGCGTGAGAATGTGTGACCCTTTCCCTATTGCCATGCCCCCAAAAAGTGAAATGATGATTTGGTGCCGGGCAGCTATTGGTCTGAGAGGTAGAGATTACCAGGCAATGGTAGAACCAGTTTACTCAGACAGTAGGCCCACCATCTTGACAGCACGGGGGGTGGTTAATGTACGCCATGGGAGGGTGCCCGTTCGCATAATCAATATCGGGAAGAGGGAAGTGTACCTGCCCCGGTATGCCACGCTAGCCAAATTATATACCATTAACCAAAATGCTATACAATCTGTAGAACCCTTGCCTCCATCTCACCCGGAGGAAGGTAACGGCTCTAAGAAAACAATGGAGGACTGGTGTCAGCAACTACATTTGGGTACTGACTCCACTCCCTCACACCAGAAACAGGGAGTCTATCGGGTGGTTCAAGAGTACGAGAGAGTGTTTAGTAAACACCCGTTAGACTTCGGGCGAGTCAAGGGGGTAGAACACCACATCCCCACGGGAGACCATCCTCCCATAAAAGAGAGGTATCGACCCGTACCCCCTGCACACTACCAACACGCCAAGGGGATGCTTAGAGACATGAAGGAGGCTGGGGTGATCAGGGATAGCTGTAGCCCCTGGGCAGCTCCACTAGTCTTAGTCAAAAAGAAAGACAACACCATGAGGATGTGTGTAGATTACCGGAAAATCAACCGTATCACACACAAGGATGCGTACCCCTTACCAAGGATAGAGGAGTCTTTGGCTGCTTTAAGATCTGCTAACTTCTTCTCTACCTTGGATCTCACTAGTGGGTACTGGCAGGTTCCTGTAGCAGAGGCGGACCGGGAGAAGACCGCATTCACCACCCCGATGGGACTTAGCGAATTTACCTGTATGCCGTTCGGACTCTGCAACGCACCAGGAACCTTCCAACGATTAATGGAGTGCTGTCTGGGCCACAGAAACTTCGAGACGGTCCTGTTGTACCTGGACGATGTCATCGTATATTCTAAGACTTATGAGGACCACCTGAAACACCTGGCGGAAGTGTTCGAAGCTCTGGCAAGCTACGGCCTAAAGGTGAAACCCTCCAAGTGTCACCTCCTGAAACGAAAGGTGCAGTACCTGGGACACCTGGTGAGCGCTGACGGAGTGGCTCCCGACCCTGATAAGATCACCGCAATTAAGGAATGGCCAAGTCCCTCCAGTGTAAAGGAAGTGCGGCAGTTCCTCGGGTTGGTAGGCTACTACCGCAGGTTCATCCCCGGTTTCACCAAAAAGGCAGCTCCTATGCAAGACCTCCTGATAGGCCAGTCCCGGAAGGCCAAGAACCAGAAGCCGCCCTTCAAATGGGAGAAGTTGGAAGAAGAGTCCTTCCGCCAGCTGAAGATGGCCCTCACGGGGGATGAAATCCTGGCGTACCCGGATTACAGCCAGCCCTTTATCCTCTACACCGACGCAAGTAACATCGGGCTAGGAGCCGTGCTGTCCCAGATCCAGCAGGGGAAAGAGCGAGTAATCGCTTACGCCAGCCGAAAACTGCGACCCACCGAAAGAAACCCTGAGAATTACAGCTCATTTAAGCTAGAGTTCCTGGCAGTGGTGTGGGCAGTCACCGAACGCTTTAAGCACTACCTCGCTTCTTCCCGGTTCGTCGTGTACACGGATAACAACCCGTTGACACACCTGGACACGGCAAGACTCAGTGCCCTAGAGCAGAGATGGATGGCCCGCCTGTCCAACTACGAGTTCACCATCAAATACCGGGCAGGACGCTCCAATACCAACGCGGACGCCCTGTCCAGGATGCCAAACCTACCGGACGTAGGAGAAGATCCAGAGGGACTGGAAGAAGTCGAACTCCCCGCGTTTCACCGTCATGGGACTATCCAGTATTCCCATCGGGTAAGGAGTAAGCAAGGCGCTACGCTTAACCCCTTACCTCACTACAACTGGGCGGAAACGCAGGACAGTGACCCTGCCGTCCGGCTGGTGAAGGAGATGCTGACTCGGCCAGAGGCTCGCCTTGACCCAGACGCTCCGGAGGAAGCCAAGCAACTGTGGGCAGAAAAGAGTAGACTGTTCCTTTACAAGGGGAAGTTGTGCCGCAGAATGGTTAACTCCCGGACGCATGAACTAATCTGGCAAGTAGTGGTGCCACGAAGAGACGCAGCCATGGTGATGGAGGCATACCACGACGGGGCTGGACACTTCGGATGGAAGAAGCTGGAGTTCCTGCTGCGCGAGCGGTTCCACTGGGTAGGCATGAGGGGAACCATCGAGAGGTGGTGCAGAGACTGTGGCCCGTGCAACCTAAGAAGGAAGGACCGTGCCAGCCAGAAGACTCCCCTGCAGTCCATCGTCACCCGGCAGCCGTTGGAACTGGTAGCCTTGGATCATGTAAAACTGACCCCAAGCAGAAGTGGCTACGTCTACGCACTAACCATCGTGGATCACTACTCCCGGTTCTTGGTTGTCGTCCCCGTCAAGGACTTAACAGCTCGAACAGCAGTTAGAGCCTTCCAGCAGCATTTCTGCCGTCCACACGGGTACCCGGACCAAGTGTTGACAGACCAGGGACCTGCCTTTGAAGCGGAGGTCTTCCAAGAATTCTGCACTCTGTATGGCTGCCGGAAGATAAGGACAACACCCTATCATCCGCAAACTAATGGACTTTGTGAGAAAATGAACCAGGTGGTAATGTATCTTCTGAAAACGTTGCCCCTGGAAGAACGCGGTCTGTGGCCTGAGAAGCTGCCCGATCTGGTGGACCTATACAACCACATCCCGGTAGGTTCCACCAACTGTACCCCGGCTTACCTAATGAGGGCGAGACCTGGTAAGTTACCTGTTGACCTGGAAATGGGAGTCCTGACACCCGAGGACACTTCACCAGAAGCAGACTGGGACACAGAGAGGCAGCAGCAGTACCGGAGAGTACAGGAGAGCGTGGAGCGAAGTCTCTGTCAGGCTAGGGAAAGACAAGAGAAAACTTACAACCAGTATGCTCCCGCTGTTCCCCTGGTACCCGGAGAGCAGGTCTTGAAGAGAAAAAAACGGCTCCACAAGTTGGACGACCAGTGGGAGAAGGACCCGTACACCGTACTGCCCTCAAGCCACGACAACCCAAAGGTCTGTACCATCAGTAAAGACGGAGGGGAAACCACAACCATTGTATCCCGGGATCACCTGAAGAAGTGTCCCGAACAGCTACGGAACCCTGAAGAGGAACAAGAAGACCCTCGACCCGTAGAGGAAAGGGAAGACATGGTTAGTACTGTGCTCGGAGACTTCCCTCGTTCTTGGACTCAAGTCAATGGCGCAGTTGTGGTACCCGTACTCACCTTCCTCCAACCAGCATCCCAAGCACCTACGGAGCGACAGGTAGAGCTGGAAGAGCAGCCGGTCCAGGAGGCAGAAGACTCCACACAAGCAGAACAGGAGGATCAACCCTCTGCTTATAGTGAGCCTGCCGTACCCCTAGTGAGCCAAAGAGCCGGTAGACAGCTGCCCAGTTTACCCTTGACAGCTCCTACACCCTGTAGTTCAGGGCTAGACAGTCAGCTCCGTAGGTCCACTAGGGCCACTAGAGGCCAGTTACCCGCACGTTGGAGGATTTGAAATGTATAAATTGTTTTATTTGTGGTTACCTGTTTTTCTTGTTGCTTGTGTATAATTATGTGTTTCTAGTTGTTTATAGGAGTCTTTGGTGGATTTACCGGGAATCCTTTGTACATAGTTGGAGCGTAACCCAGGACGGACTAAAGACTGTTAAGGACTCGGGGCAGGACAGACCCCTACCTGGTTACGTCTCCCTGTTTTGGTGAAATGGACACCTTGCTTTCTTCAAAGACTGCACCCGGTTACGGACATGCCGTGACCACCTTTATGTGTTTCTTTATTGTATTGTTATTGTTATACCTTGTTATGTTTTTCCAAAAATTTGTTTAGTCCCGGAGTACTAAATTTCACTAGGGGGGAATGTGACACCCCAGGGGTCTGGTTGCCACAGTGATAGAGATATTACGTCTGAGAGCAGGTGGGAGGTCTCTTGGTCAGGAATCCTATGCATGCCACACCTCCTGCCCAGTCCTGGGAGGGGAAGAACTTCCCCTATATAAACCTAGGGCTGAGGCAGGGTTAGTGAGTAGAGAAGAAGTAGAGACAGAGAAAAGAAGCAAATATAGGAACAGAACATCAGGAGCTCTGTGGGAGCAGTGTTACAAGGAGTCAGGGGCTGGCAGCTGCAGAGCTCGCCCTGACTGAGAAGATTTCTTACCGGACCCGGAGTCCGAGGCTGTGGGGACTAACTCCTACCCAGCAGCAGAATCCGTCAGGCAGGGGATTCCAGGTCCTCTGGCCCAGAAACCCGAAGGCACGGTCACACGCGTGGGACCAGCACCGCCATCGTGGAGCGGAAGCCATTAGAAGGCCCCGAGTCACCGGCCATACGGGTGAGCACCACACGGTACACTCAGGGACGTGGGCTACTTTTACCCGCCTCTAGCAAGGTAGCCAGAAGAGTACAGTTAGTTGGGAAGGCCTACAACTCCGCCTGGCCAGGGGAGATCCCATCTGCTCAAGGACTGACCAGGCCCCGATTGCTAGCAAGTACTCCGGGAGGGTCTATCTTTGTCACCAGTAAAGACCCTGAACTACACCGCATCGTCTCTGAGTGGTTCCTGCTACCCCCATCATCCACGTCGGCTGCCCTGAGGCCATACCCCTCCCGTTGGGGGTTATACCATCCACGCTGCACCATCCTTCCACCGGCCTCAGCGGTCTGCCCTGCAGCGGCAGCTCCATAGCTGCATTCAACGGGTGGCGTAGTCATCCACCATCTACTGCTAATAGACTGCCACTTAGTCTGACTCCCTGGGCACGGACCGGGTCATCGCCACGAGACTACTACCCCCATCTGATCCGGCTCCGGGTAGGCTCCCGCGTGCGCAACGCAGCGCGACTCAGGCCCAGGGGCGCGTCACATACAGTCCTCCACAATGCATAGTCCATACAGTCCTCCACAAAGCATAGTCCATACAGTCTTCCACAAAGTATAGTCTATACTGGCCTCCACAAAGTATAGTCCATACAGTCCTCCATAAAGTATAGTCCATACAGTCCTGCACAAAGTATAGTCCATACAGTCTGCCACAAAGCATAGTCCATACAGTCTTCCACAAGGTATAGTCTATACAGTCCTCCACAAAGTATAGCCCATACAGTCCTCTATAAAGCATAATCCATACAGTCCTCCACAAAGCATAGTCCATACAGTCCTCCACAAAGCATAGTCCATACAGTCTTCCACAAAGTATAGTCTATACAGGCCTCCACAAAGCATAGTCCATACAGTCCTCCACAAAGTATAGTCCATACAGTCCTCCACAAAGCATAGTCCATACAGTCCTCCACAAAGCATAGTCCATACAGTCTTCCACAAAGTATAGTCTATACAGTCCTCCACAAAGTATAGTCTATTCAGGCCTCCACAAAGTATAATCCATCTAGTCCTCCACAAAGTATAGTCCATACAGTCCTCCACAAAGCATAGTCCATACAGTCCTCCACAAAGCATAGTCCATACAGTCCTCCACAAAGTATAGTCCATTCAGTCCGCCACAAAGTATAGTCCATACAGTCCTCCACAAAGCATAGTCCATTCAGTCCTACACAAAGTATAGTCCATTCAGTCCTCCACCAAGTATAGTCCATACAGTCCCCCACAAAACATAGTCCATACAGTCCTCCACAAAGCATAGTCCATACAGTCCTCCACAAATCATAGTCCACTAAGTCCTCCACAATGCATAGTCCATACAGTCCTCCACAAAGTATAGTCCATACAGTCCTCCACAAAGTATAGTCCATACAGTTTTCCACAAAGTATAGTCCATACAGTACTCCACAAAGCATAGTCCATACAGTCCTAGACAAAGCATAGTCCATACAGTCCTCCACAAAGCATAGTCCATACTGTCCTCCACAAAGCATAGTCCATACAGTCCTCCACAAAGCATAGTCCATACAGTCCTCCACAAAGCATAGTCCATACAGTCTTCCACAAAGTATAGTCTATACAGTCCTCCACAAAGTATAGTCTATTCAGGCCTCCACAAAGTATAATCCATCTAGTCCTCCACAAAGTATAGTCCATACAGTCCTCCACAAAGCATAGTCCATACAGTCCTCCACAAAGCATAGTCCATACAGTCCTCCACAAAGTATAGTCCATTCAGTCCTCCACAAAGTATAGTCCATACAGTCCTCCACAAAGCATAGTCCATTCAGTCCTACACAAAGTATAGTCCATTCAGTCCTCCACCAAGTATAGTCCATACAGTCCCCCACAAAACATAGTCCATACAGTCCTCCACAAAGCATAGTCCATACAGTCCTCCACAAATCATAGTCCACTCAGTCCTCCACAATGCATAGTCCATACAGTCCTCCACAAAGTATAGTCCATACAGTCCTCCACAAAGTATAGTCCATACAGTTTTCCACAAAGTATAGTCCATACAGTACTCCACAAAGCATAGTCCATACAGTCCTAGACAAAGCATAGTCCATACAGTCCTCCACAAAGCATAGTCCATACTGTCCTCCACAAAGCATAGTCCATACAGTCCTAGCCAAAGCACAGTCCATGTGGAGGAGCCACTGTTATAGAGCTGACGTGGTCACACCTGTGTAATATTTTGGGGGGATCACCCCTTTCTCAGGCATGCTTGTACTCATCTTTAAAAGTCAGGAACAAGTTAGAAATTTGCCAAATTTCCAGAGTAAAGTCTCCGCCAGTCCCATAAACAATGGAAAGAACAATATTATGCAAGTTCTACCATTGCCCAACTCAGACGGGATTTACAGAGCCTTGTACTCTGGATCAGTGGGTGCTCCAAAAGTGAGACCCTCAGCGGTCAGCAAGTATGACATATCCAATGGATGGGTGATTAGTTCCTATCTCGGCACAATTTTTTAAAATTGCAGCATGAGCTGTAGCCCATAGTTGCATTCACATTTTTCCAGTTATTGAAAGCAGTTAACGTTCTTGTTGATAAACGCCCTCCAAAAAGTTTAGCGGAGCTTCTGTAATTCAGGTGAACACTTACTTTTTCTTAGATCTTTGGGCTATGCAGTGTTTGATGTAAAGGAAGATTACAGCTCTGTACCATATTACCAGCTGTAACTCCGTGCCAGAAAAAGTAGACACATTACACATAATTCTGCATGGAAAGTGCTAAATTGTGTTAAATGCTGTGTTAATCTTACCTGGATTTACTTGTGCCGCCTGTAATGTTTTTATTTGCAGAATTAACACTGTCACCATGCATTGTTTTGCACATTATGGCCCTGATTCATCAAAGCAATGTTGCCTGAATTTTGGCGTAAATTGCTTTGAAAAGTCAAAAATTTTGCTGCAATTTAGAGATGCGCAAAACTATTGTGACTTTTGGCATTTTCACACCAGTTTCTCCCAGCTCTGCCAAAAAGGCTGGAGCTTAGGTGGAGCTGGGGTGTGGCGGAGACGTGACGCTATGGCTTGTCTAATTGATGACAATGTATGGCGTTCCTTACAGCAATAAATGTTACTCCACTCAGGGAATGGTGTAAGATTTCTGGCGTGGTGCAAGGAGGCGCACCCTACTCATCAGACACTCCAGATTCATGAAGAGGCCAGCACCTCTTCTTAAAAGAGGCGCCTCTGACTCCACCATGCCCCCCTCATCAAGACCTGCGAGAAAATTGCACTCATAAAGCGGCTGTTGCTGTCTATCTTGATACTGGCATCTGTTTAGTACTTAGATTGCACATTGGTATAATGCTTTTTTTCCAGAATGGCTAATTAACATTGGCTCCATACATTAGAGAATTATTTCATTTGGGAACAGTCTGATCTCTATAGGTTCAGCCATATGGTCTCCAATAGCAGAAACCGGATTTGAGTATGTTGGATCTGAATTAGTTCTTTGTTTGCTGATAATAAGCAGAGCTAGAGGAGTCTGGCGGTGATTTATCCCCTTAGGCTGAATTCACACTTCCGTGTGTCACGGAGCAAGTACAGACTGTTATGCACAGATTATATCTATGAGGCTGTTGAGTTTGAGTCTGGAGACCCACGGCTGGTCCATGAATCACGGACTGTGACACACGGATGCGTGAATCCAGCCTACGTCCTTATTCATATGTCCATTTTTCATGGATATCTTCTAACCATGTTTTTATATGAATAGAACACATGTTCATTATAATCTATGGAGCTGCTCACATGTCCGAATATTTTGGCGCACTTCGTGTCCACAAAATAATTATGGAGACATGTCCGTCATGTCTTACTATGTTGCAGTCATCATATTATATAGCACTGAGTACTTACAATTGCTCATTTTGCCTTTCTACCCAGTTAATTCTTCTCTTTTCCATTAGGTCTATGACCTCACGTGATTATAAACTGACTAGCAGAATAATTCTAAGCTCTATGTAGAAACAGGAGGTCAATTTTCCCTAAAAAATTGCTCATTTGCAATAACATTGGTTCGTTTTTTTTCATGGACAGCACTCAGACCAAAAATACTGTGGTGTGAAAGAGACCTACAACAGACAATGAAAGGAGAATGCACTGTATATCACAAATATTATAGATAAATCAAGGGTTTGACATTGAATAATCTGGCCTATTAGGCATATGCACACTTTGTTTTTATTGGTGTACACTTTAAGTATCCAACACATATACGCAAATTATAAATTATTGGACAGTCACTCGGTATTGGGTGAAAAGCACATATCAGATTTGTATTTTTTTGTGAAATATTTGTAACATTATTTATAAAACAATATGTAACATGTTTGATACAGTTTCACTTTTAGAAAGGGTTAGGGTTAGAGTGTAAATTCTAACCCTAAACATAGTGATGTCTATATATTATTGCTGATGCTCTGAGCAATTTTGTGCAATAAAGGACAGAAAACGAGAGTACGGATTCTGACAGCTATGCATCCATATATATTCATATTACGTCCACAAGCATTGATCTTGAGATCCTTTCTGTGGCGTAGGCTATTATTAATTTCCTTCATTTCGCATGGGCAGCATATATCCATCAGACGTGATCAGACATTTGAGCTTGGTGAAGCCCCTTTAAACTTGATCCCCTTAAAGTGGAGTAATAACGTACAATCAGAAATCCCTATAGCTTTCCGCACACATACCTTAACATATATAGCATCACATGGGATGAAATCTGAGATACAATAGATAAACAATGGACAGAAAACAATGTTTCCATATTGTTACAATGTGGCATACTGAAACATATGTGAAGAATAATCCATGCATATTCCATATGTGTCTCACCTGACGAGCGCTGATCCATGCTGGAGCAGGACGCAGAGCAGCAGAGCCCACACTACTGACACATCCATAGTGATTGGGTGTGTTGTCACCTCTGTTCTGTATATATACTTATGTCCGCTGTGTTTCTCCTCTTGTCAGCAATGACCCAGCAGTCTCAGTCATCTCATGAGAAGTGTCAGCTGATCCCATCATCATGTGATCAGGAGGAGGGGGGCACACGGCTCGCTATTCCTCCTCGTAGTGGTGTGTGTTCTGCCAAGCACTCAGCATGGTAACGTTATTCCCCGGAAGATAACTGTACGGTCACTGTTCTTTCATACTGATATTTATACACTGCTCAAAAAAATAAAGGGAACACTTAAACAACAGAATGTAACTCCAAGTAAATCAAACTTCTGTGAAATCAAACTGTCCCCTTAGGAAGCAACACTGATTGACAATCAATTTCACATGCTGTTGTGCAAATGGAATAGTCAATAGATGGAAATTATTGGCAATTATCAAGACATCCTCAATAAAGGAGTGGTTCTGCAGGTAGGGACCACAGACCACATCTCAGTACCAATGCTTTCTGGCTGATGTTTTGGTCACTTTTGAATGTTGGTTGTGCTTTCACACTCGTGGTAGCATGAGACGGACTCTACAACCCACAGAAGTTGCTCAGGTAGTGCAGCTCATCCAGGATGGCACATCAATGCGAGCTGTGGCAAGAAGGTTTGCTGTGTCTGTCAGCGTAGTGTCCAGAGGCTGGAGGCGCTACCAGGAGACAGGCCAGTACACCAGGAGACGTGGAGGGGGCCGTAGGAGGGCAACAGCCCAGCAGCAGGACTGCTACCTTCGCCTTTGTGCAAGGAGGAACAGGAGGAGCACTGCCAGAGCCCTGCAAAATGACCTCCAGGAGGCCACAAATGTGCATGTCTCTGCACAAACGGTTAGAAACCGACTCCATGAGGGTGGTATGAGGGCCCGATGTCCACAGATGGGGGTTGTGCTCACAGCCCAACACCGTGCAGGATGCTTTGCGTTTGCCACAGAACACCAGGATTGGCAAAGTCGCCACTGGCGCCCTGTGCTCTTCACAGATGAAAGCAGGTTCACACTGAGCACATGTGACAGACGTGACAGAGTCTGGAGACGCCGTGGAGAGCGATCTGCTGCCTGCAACATCCTTCAGCATGACCGGTTTGGCAGTGGATCAGTAATGGTGTGTGAAAAAATGGTGTGCTTTTTCTCTGTCTAGTGGCCTTATGTGAACATGCATTTACATTTTGCATGCACATCAATTTACATTTCAGTTCAGACTCCCAGGTTTTTTCTTTGTAGTTTAGTGTGCTTCAGTTCATATAAGGGTGTGGCCGCCCTTTGTCTTAGCTGAAAGGTTCATTCTGCCTCTCAGGTCTATGCTTCTCCTAGGGGTTCAGTCTCTCTGCCCTTATCCATATGTATGTCACTTCACAAATGGTAAGATTTTAATATTAGAGTTAGGACTGTCCCATAAGGGTTGCCGTGACGTGGCTGGATGGCTTTTACATTATTTTGATCAAAATTATGTTAACTAAATACCCTTTATTATTTATCATTATTTTGCCACTGTGCGATTTATCCATTTACTTCCAGTTATTTGGGTATTTTGCTTGTCTTTGGTTTTTCTCTGTCTAGTGGCCTTATGTGAACATGCATTTACATTTTGCATGCACATCAATTTACATTTCAGTTCAGACTCCCAGGTTTTTTCTCAGTAATGGTGTGAGGTGGCATTTCTTTGGAGGGCCGCACAGCCCTCCATGTGCTCGCCAGAGGTAGCCTGACTGCCATTAGGTACCGAGATGAGATCCTCAGACCCCTTGTGAGACCATATGCTGGTGCGGTTGGCCCTGGGTTCCTCCTAATGCAGGACCATGCCAGACTTCATGTGGCTGGAGTGTGTCAGCAGTTCCTGCAAGATGAAGGCATTGAAGCTATGGACTGGCCCGCCCGTTCCCCAGACCTGAATCCGATTGAGCACATCTGGGACATCATGTCTCGCGCCATCCACCAACATCACGTTGCACCACAGACTGTCCAGGAGTTGGCGGATGCTTTAGTCCAGGTCTGGGAGGAGATCCCACAGGAGACCATCCGCAACCTCATCAGGAGCATGCCCAGGCGTTGTAGGGAGGTCATACAGGCACAAGGAGGCCACACACAATATTGAGCCTCATTTTGACTTGTTTTAAGGACATTATATCAAAGTTGGATCAGCCTGTAGTGTGTTTTCCACTTTAATTTTGGGGGTGACTCCAAATCCAGGCCTCCATTGGTTAATAAATTTGATTTCCATTGATGATTTTTGTGTGATTTTGTTGTCAGCACATTCAACTTTGTACAGAACAAAGTATTCAATGAGAATATTTCATTCATTCAGATCTAGGATGTGTTATTTGAGTGCTCCCTTTATTTTTTTGAGCTTTGTATATAGTGCCATCCTTTCATTCAATTCATGTGCAACATTTTAAGTTTGTACAAGTGTCATTGTGCCTTTTTGGAGGAAATGTTGTAAGATTCACCCAGATCTCTAAAGACGGCCGTACAATTTAGATGTATGCACGCCAAGTGATGCATCAGCTGATCTTAGCCAACTCGCCCATACACAGGAGAGCTTGGTCGTCTGAGCACTCCTGTGTTCTCTATGAGACATTGTTCGTCTGAGCTCTCCTGTGTTCTCTATGAGACATTGTTCGTCTGTGCACTCCTGTGTTCTCTATGAGACATTGTTCGTCTGAGCACTCCTGTGTTCTCTATGAGACATTGTTCGTCTGAGCACTCCTGTGTTCTCTATGAGACATTGTTCGTCTGAGCTCTCCTGTGTTCTCTATGAGACATTGTTCGTCTGAGCACTCCTGTGTTCTGTATGAGACATTGTTCGTCTGAGCACTCCTGTGCTCTGTATGAGACATTGTTCGTCCGAGCACTCCTGTGTTCTCTATGAGACATTGTTTGTCTGAGCACTCCTGTGTTCTGTATGAGACATTGTTCGTCTGAGCACTCCTGTGCTCTGTATGAGACATTGTTCGTCCGAGCACTCCTGTGTTCTCCATGAGAAATTGTTCGTCTGAGCACTCCTGTGTTCTCTATGAGACATTGTTCGTCTCAGCTCTCCTGTGTTCTCTATGAGACATTGTTCGTCTGAGCACTCCTGTGTTCTGTATGAGACATTGTCCGTCTGAGCACTTCTGTGTTCTGTATGAGACATTGTTCGTCCGAGCACTCCTGTGTTCTCTATGAAACATTGTTCGTCTGAGCACCCCTGTGTTCTCCATGAGAAATTGTTCGTCCGAGCACTCCTGTGTTCTCTATGAAACATTGTTCGTCTGAGCTCTCCTGTGTTCTCCATGAGAAATTGTTGGTCCGAGCACTCCTGTGTTCTCTATGAGACATTGTTCGTCTGAGCACTCCTGTGTTCTCCATGAGAAATTGTTTGTCCGAGCACTCCTGTGTACTCTATGAGACATTGTTCGTCTGAGCACTCCTGTGTTCTCTATGAGACATTGTTCGTCTGAGCACTCCTGTGTTCTCTATGAGACATTGTTCGTCCGAGCACTCCTGTGTTCTCTATGAGACATTGTTCATCTGAGCACTCCTGTGTTCTCTATGAGACATTGTTCGTCCGAGCACTCCTGTGTTCTCTATGAGACATTGTTCATCTGAGCACTCCTGTGTTCTCTATGAGACATCCCCGCCGGCGATTTATCTCCAATTTGATCAATAGTCTGAAATCAGACATGCGCGATCATCAACTCTCCCGATGAACAGTCCGCCGGCGCCCCCCATACACATTAGACCTTATACTGAACTCATTGATATTGGCAGGTTCTGCGGACATTAGTCTAATATGTTTGGGACTTTAAGGGTTAACTCATGGCCAAGCTGCCGACAAGTATGTGACACCAGCTTGTGCAAGCACTAGGCGCCTTCACATCCTGGAGATGTAATCTCCTAGCAGGTCACGCCAGCACAGAATCTTGGCAGCTAAGTAACAGGTGCCAGCACAGACTGAAGAGGGTCCCTGAACAAGAATAGTAACCGGGCCCTCTGCAGTCCTATAGCTCATCATAATGCACAATGCCTCTCGCTTTGGAGGTAGCAGTGGACCCCCTGACCTCCCCGACCCCTGTGCGGTTTCATAGGTTGCATCAATGATATGTGCCCCCCCTGGGGTGGCAGCATCTTGGCGTGGGTTTCACATGTCCTCCCGGTACAGGGCAATGACAGCTATACCCCCAGGCAACACTTCATGTAGCTTTCCTCTCTGACACTGGCCCTAAACTCAGTTATAGGTATGAGCTTTTAACAAGTCTTCTAAGCAGGTCACACCTAACACTACACCAGACTGCGCAAGAGAGAACGAGACCTCTCGTCTACGCCTCCATGCCATGTGGGTGACGCATTGTTCTCACCATTCTTTCATCACCACATTGACTGAAGGATAAGAAAACGACCCCCTTTTACCAAGACCCTTGGGGCCAAATACTCCTAATCGCCATGAAAGACCAGAGGTCTCACAAGGGCTGCATTTACACTAGTTCAAGGAAAAAAAGGTCCAGCGTCCAGATCCAATTGGAGGTAAAATCGTGATTTTATTGTTAATCCATCATACCTGGCTTAAGAACGTTTGGCATTCGAAACGCGTAGGTTTCATGGAGGTCTCCCCCTTCATTTATTTTATTTTTTTTTGCAATGTGTATGTCTTTTTAATGGATTAACAATAAAATCATGATTTCATCTCCAATTGGATCTGGAAGCTGGATCTTTTTTTCCTTGGACTTGCATCTACAAATGCCAGGTGGTGGCGTGGCCTTGTGCTTCCTCACTGTTCGGAACAGAAAGGGTGAACTGGTGTTTCTTCTTTATATTCTACACTGCTCCATCACAGCTGTGTAAATGTCCACCAATGGGCTACATGACAGCCAATCAGCAGTAGTATAGTAGCCAGTTTAGACTGGACTAATGCGCACAGAACAATCATTAATATAATATGATTGTTTGGCACAGAGAATGACATTGTTCCCGGCAGCACACCTCCAGCTTGCAAACGATGATGTGCTACCAAAAATGATAATTTTTAAGCAAGCTTAAAAATTATTTTTCCCAACGAATGAGTGTTTTGCTTGTTCATCGGGTAACTGGATGCCTGTTTACAAAGCAAGAATACAGGGAAACCACTGAGCACTTCTGTGTTCTGTATGAGACATTGTTCGTCCGAGCACTCCTGTGTTCTCTATGAAACATTGTTCGTCTGAGCACCCCTGTGTTCTCCATGAGAAATTGTTCGTCCGAGCACTCCTGTGTTCTCTATGAAACATTGTTCGTCTGAGCACTCCTGTGTTCTCCATGAGAAATTGTTGGTCCGAGCACTCCTGTGTTCTCTATGAGACATTGTTCGTCTGAGCACTCCTGTGTTCTCCATGAGAAATTGTTTGTCCGAGCACTCCTGTGTTCTCTATGAGACATTGTTCGTCTGAGCACTCCTGTGTTCTCTATGAGACATTGTTCGTCTGAGCACTCCTGTGTTCTCTATGAGACATTGTTCGTCCGAGCACTCCTGTGTTCTCTATGAGACATTGTTCGTCTGAGCACTCCTGTGTTCTCTATGAGACATTGTTCGTCCAAGCACTCCTGTGTTCTCTATGAGACATTGTTCATCTGAGCACTCCTGTGTTCTCTATGAGACATCCCCGCCGGCGATTTATCTCCAATTTGATCAATAGTCTGAAATCAGACATGCGCGATCATCAACTCTCCCGATGAACAGTCTGCCGGCGCCCCCCATACACATTAGACCTTATACTGAACTCATTGATATTGGCAGGTTCTGCGGACATTAGTCTAATATGTTTGGGACTTTAAGGGTTAACTCATGGCCAAGCTGCCGACAAGTATGTGACACCAGCTTGTGCAAGCACCAGGCGCCTTCACATCCTGGAGATGTAATCTCCTAGCAGGTCACGCCAGCACAGAATCTTGGCAGCTAAGTAACAGGTGCCAGCACAGACTGAAGAGGGTCCCTGAACAAGAATAGTAACCGGGCCCTCTGCAGTCCTATAGCTCATCATAATGCACAATGCCTCTCGCTTTGGAGGTAGCAGTGGACCCCCTGACCTCCCCAACCCCTGTGCGGTTTCATAGGTTGCATCAATGATATGTGCCCCCCCTGGGGTGGCAGCATCTTGGCGTGGGTTTCACATGTCCTCCCGGTACAGGGCAATGACAGCTATACCCCCAGGCAACACTCCATGTAGCTTTCCTCTCTGACACTGGCCCTAAACTCAGTTATAGGTATGAGCTTTTAACAAGTCTTCTAAGCAGGTCACACCTAACACTACACCAGACTGCGCAAGAGAGAACGAGACCTCTCGTCTACGCCTCCATGCCATGTGGGTGACGCATTGTTCTTACCATTCTTTCATCACCACATTGACTGAAGGATAAGAAAACGACCCCCTTTTACCAAGACCCTTGGGGCCAAATACTCCTAATCGCCATGAAAGACCAGAGGTCTCACAAGGGCTGCATTTACACTAGTTCAAGGAAAAAAAGGTCCAGCGTCCAGATCCAATTGGAGGTAAAATCGTGATTTTATTGTTAATCCATCATACCTGGCTTAAGAACGTTTGGCATTCGAAACGCGTAGGTTTCATGGAGGTCTCCCCCTTCATTTATTTTATTTTTTTTTGCAATGTGTATGTCTTTTTAATGGATTAACAATAAAATCATGATTTCATCTCCAATTGGATCTGGAAGCTGGATCTTTTTTTCCTTGGACTTGCATCTACAAACGCCAGGTGGTGGCGTGGCCTTGTGCTTCCTCACTGTTCGGAACAGAAAGGGTGAGCTGGTGTTTCTTCTTTATATTCTACACTGCTCCATCACAGCTGTGTAAATGTCCACCAATGGGCTACATGACAGCCAATCAGCAGTAGTATAGTAGCCAGTTTAGACTGGACTAATGCGCACAGAACAATCATTAATATGATTGTTTGGCACAGAGAATGACATTGTTCCCGGCAGCACACCTCCAGCTTGCAAACGATGATGTGCTACCAAAAATGATAATTTTTAAGCAAGCTTAAAAATTATTTTTCCCAACGAATGAGTGTTTTGCTTGTTCATCGGGTAACTGGATGCCTGTTTACAAAGCAAGAATACAGGGAAACCAGAATTACTAGGAACGCTCATAGCTGATTTTTGGCCAGTATAAATGAGAACATGGGATCACACTAGTCCCTGTATACTACACATTCAAAACAATATAAATGTGCGCACAATAAAATGTGCAATAACGTATCCAGAAAATCACATTATCACACAGAAAAAAAAAAACTAAAGATAAGATGCAGTAATTGTGAGAAGGTGACTACAGTACAGGCAGCCATTAATCCAACTGTATGTTTCCTTAGGGTCAGCCATAGACTAGCGCTGTGATGGACTATGACTTAGAGATACTATATTGTAGCAAATAGACTAACTAATAAAGATTCAGAGCCTTTCTATGTCACGTAGTTTTGTGCAGCCCCATTCACATCCATTGCAGGGCTTCCCCAGGGTACGAGCAGTGTGACTTGGGGTTGCTGTCCCCAGAGATTGTCATGTTTTCGTCTTTCATAATGAAGTGATAAAGTCATTTATTTTCAGATTGGGAAACAAACAGTAATTATCTATGAAATGTCATCACATCTCATCATGATTTATATGGCTTTTGTACAATGTGTTAATGACTTTACTATAGTATAATGTGAACCTAAACACTGACGTGCATACTGTATATCATTGCATGCATGTATGAATATCAATATCTCTATTAAAGCAGTTGTCCAGGACTTTAACATTGATGGCCTATCCTCAGGTTATCAATGTCTGATCGTGGGGGGACGACACCTGGCACCCCCAAAGCCAAAATCCAAAGATTCTGTCTCTCACAGGTGAAGTGTACCTATGATAAAAATTACAGACGTCTCCATTCTTTGTAGGTGGGAGACCTTGCAAAATCGGCAGTGTATTAAATACTTATTTTCCCCACAGTATTCCTTTTCTTCTGAGCCCTGCCGTGCACCCAAACGGCAGCTTTCCATCACATATGAAGTATTGGCCTACTCAGGAGAAATTGCACAACAAATTGAGTGGTCTATTTTCTACTGTTACCCTTGTAAAAATGAAAAATTTTGGGGTAAAACCAACATTTTTGTAGGCAAAATGTATTTTGTCATTTTCACAGCTCAAAATTCTGTGAAGCACTTGTGGGTTCAAGGTGCTCACCACAACTCTAGGTAAGTCCCTTGTGAAAATGCAAAATTTGGGGCTAAATCTACATTTTTGTGGGAAAAAGTACAATTTTTATTTTTTCCCTCCACATTGCTTTAATTTCTCTGAAGCACCTGAAGAGGTGCAGTTTTTAGAATGGTGTCACTTTTAGGTATTTTCTGTCATATAGTCCCCACAAAGTCACTTGAAATGTGATGTCGTCCGATGAAAAATTGGTTTTGTACATTTTGTTGGAAAATTGAGAAATTGCTGATCAACTTTAAACCTTTCTAACTTCCGAACAAAAAATTTAGGTTTCAAAAAGTATGCTGATGTAAAGTAGACATGTGGGAAATGTTATTTATTGACTATTTTGTGTGTTATAAGTATCTGGTTTAAGGGCATAAAAATTATAAATATGAAAATTTGCGGAAGTTTAAAAAATTTTGCCAAAATTCCGACATTTTCACAAATAAGCGCAAAAAATATTGGCCTAAATTGACCACTAGCATGAAGTACAATATGTCGCAAAAAAACAATCTCAGAATCAATGGGATACATTGAAGCATTCCAGAGTAATTACCTCATAAAGTGACAGTGGTCAGAATTGTAAAATTTGGCCTGGTCATTAATGTGCAAACAGGCTTTGGGCGAAGGGGTTAATGGTGAGACATGGTGTTGGCCAATCTGTTGAGTCAGTTAAGATCGATTACTTAATTCCAAATACTTCTTGTTTCAAGATCCTGATTTTGAAAATATGTTGAGTAATTTGATGTCCTGCACTCATGTGCATCGAGGTAATTGTGTTGTGTCATCAGAAAGATAGGAATCTAAAACCAGCAGAGAACTGACTGCACAGCCATATTCTCATTTTCTAATATCACATTCAGTAGAGACAAAAAGTTTGGACACACCTTCTCATTTAAAGATTTTTCTGTATTTTCATGACTATGAAAATTGTACATTCACACTGAAGGCATCAAAACTATGAATTAACACTGTGGAATTATATAGTTAACAAAAAAGTGTGAAAAAACTCAAAATATGTCTTATATTCTAGGTTCTTCAAAGTAGCCACCTTTTGCTTTGATGACTGCTTTGCACACTCTTGGCATTCCCTTGATGAGTTTCAAGAGGTAGTCACCGAAAATGGTCTTCCAACAATCTTGAAGGAGTTCCCAGAGATGCTTAGCACTTGTTGGCCCTTTTGCCTTCATTCTGCTGTCCAGCTCATCCCAAACCTGGAGGTATGTTTGGGGTCATTGTCCTGTTGAAAAATAAATGATGGTCCAACTAAACGCAAACCGGATGGAATAGCATGCCGCTGCAAGATGCTGTGGTAGCCATGCTGGTTCAGTATGCCTTCAATTTTGAATAAATCCCCAACAGTGTCACCAGCAAAGCACCCCCACACCATCTCACCACCTCCTCTATGCTTCACGGTGGGAACCAGGCATGTAGAGTCCATCCGTTCACCTTTCCTGCGTCGCACAAAGACACGGTGGTTGGAACCAAAGATCTCAAATTTCGACTCATCAGACCAAAGCACAGATTTCCACTGGTCTAATGTCCATGAATGGTGTTCTTTAGCCCAAACAAGTCTCTTCTGCTTGTTGCCTGTCCTTAGCAGTGGTTTCCTAGCAGCTATTTTACCATGAAGGCCTGCTGCACAAAGTCTCCTCTTAACAGTTGTTGAAGAGATGTGTCTGCTGCTAGAACTCTGTGTGGCCTTGACCTGGTCTCTAATCTGAGCTGCTGTTAACCTGCGATTTCTGAGGCTGGTGACTCGGATAAACTTACCCTCAGAAGCAGAGGTGACTCTTGGTCTTCCTTTCCTGGGGCAGACCTCATGTGAGCCAGTTTCTTTGTAGCGCTTGATGGTTTTTGCAACTGCACTTGGGGACTCTTTCAAAGTTTTCCCAATTTTTCGGACTGACTGACCTTCATTTCTTAAAGTAATGATGGCCATTCGTTTTTCTTTACTTAGCTGCTTTTTTCTTGCCATAATACAAATTCTAACAGTCTATTCAGTAGGACTATCAGCTGTGTATCCACCAGACTTCTGCACAACACAACTGATGGTCCCAACCCCATTTATAAGGCAAGAAATCCCACTTATTAAACCTGACAGGGCACACCTGTGAAGTGAAAACCATTTCCGGTGACTACCTCTTGAAGCTCATCAAGAGAATGCCAAGAGTGTGCAAAGCAGTCATCAAAGCAAAAGGTGGCTACTGTGAAGAACCTAGAATATAAGACATATTTTCAGTTGTTTCACACTTTTTTGTTAAGTATATAATTCCACATGTGTTAATTCATAGTTTTGATGCATTCAGTGTGAATGTACAATTTTCATAGTCATGAAAATAGAGAAAAATCTTTAAATGAGAAGGTGTGTCCAAACTTTTGGTCTGTACTGTATATGACAGATGTAAATTTGCTTCCATCTCCATGGATGGATTGGAAAAAGTGGAGGAATCTGGGTAAAAGCATTTAAAAGATTTTTCTTCCAATTTGTTGATGGAGAGGAGAGGATTAAGAGTAATATGTGGATATACCTCTCAATGATAACTGTGCCAATGTTACTATTATCTATAACTATAGATGCGTCCCTCTGTCCGAAGCCTCCATAGACTATGCATTCGCTATGCACCTGAGCAGTCTGGCACCAGACAGAAGAAAACATCTGCCATTACAGGTGAGAGGGAGGAGGACGAGGCCGGGGTGAAGGACTGTGGTGCTGAAGATCGTGGTATGCGGAAGCGCTCACCGCATGCCGCTATCTCCGGCGCCATTAGGCTACATACCTCTCTCTCCGGCGAGTCTGGAGGAGGAGTGTGGCACCAGAGTTTGCGCTTGTGCATAGCACGATTTCCGGCGCCATAGCACCTCCCACCCAGCACATAGCAGGATTGGGAAGCAGGATGGGGGGCACACATAACAGGATTGGGGAGCTGGATGGGGACAGCACATAACGGGATGGGGTGCACATAACAGGATTGGGAAGCAGGATGGGGGGGCACACATAACAGGATTGGGGAGCTGGATGGGGACAGCACATAACGGGATGGGGTGCACATAACAGGATTGGGGAGCGGGATGGGGGAAGCACATAACAGGATGGGGGCGCACATAACGGGATGAGGGCAGCACATAACAGGATGGAGGGAGCACATAACAGGATGGGAGCGCAGGATGGGGCAGCAGATAACAGGATGGGGACGCAGGATGGGGGCAGCACACGACAGGATGGGGGCGCAGGATGGGGCAGCACATAACAGGATCGGGGAGCAGGATGGGGGCAGTACATAACAGGATTGGGGAGCGGGATGGGGGCAGCACATAACAGTATGGGGGCGCACGTAATGGGGTGGGGCAGCACATAACAGGATGGGGCGCAGGATGGGGGAAGCACATAACAGTATGGGGGCGCACATAACGGGATGGGGCAGCACATAACAGGATTGGGGAGCGGGATGGGGGCAGCACATAACAGGATGAGGGCAGCACATAACAGGATGGAGGGAGCACATAAAAGGATGGGGGCACATGATGGGGCAGCAGATAACAGGATGGGGACGCAGGATGGGGTCAGCACATAACAGGATGGGGGAGCGGGATGGGGGCAGCACATAACAGTATGGGGGCGCACATAACGGGATGGGGCAGCACATAACAGGATGGGGCGCAGGATGGGGGAAGCACATAACAGTATGGGGGCGCACATAACGGGATGGGTCAGCACATAACAGGATTGGGGAGCGGGATGGGGCAGTACATAACAGGATGGGGGCGCACATAACGGGATGGGGCAGCACATAACAGGATGGGGCGCAGGATGGGGGAAGCACATAACAGTATGGGGGCGCACATAACGGGATGGGTCAGCACATAACAGGATTGGGGAGCGGGATGGGGCAGTACATAACAGGATGGGGGCGCACATAACGGGATGAGGGCAGCACATAACAGGATGGAGGGAGTACATAACCGGATCGGGGAGCAGGATGGGGGCACAAGATAGGGGCAGCACGTAACAGGATAGGGGCGCAAGATAGGGAGAACAAGATGGGGCACATAACAGGATTGGGAAGCTGGATGGGGGTGCACATAACAGGATTGGGAAGCACATAACAGGATGGGGAGCACATAACAGGATGGGGGCAGCATATAACAGGATGGGGGAGCACATAACAGGATGGGGGAGCACATAACAGGATGGGGGACCAGGATGGTGGAAGCACAAAACAGAATGGGGGAGCAGGATGGGGGTGCAGGATGGGGGAGCACATAACAGGATGGGGGAGCACAAAACAGGATGGGGGCGCACAAAACAGGATGGGGGCGCAGGATGGGGGAGCACATAACAGGATGGGGGTGTACATAACAGGAAGGGGGTGCACAAACCAGGATGGGGGCGCACATAATAGGATGGGGGAGCACAAAACAGGATGTGGGAGCAGGATGGGGAGCATATGCCAAGATGGGAGAGCATATACCAGGATGGGGGAGCTTGGACCAGGATGGGGAGCACATAACAATAAGGGGGCACACATAACAGGATGGGGGAGCACATAACAGGATGGGGGCACACATAACAGGATGGGGGAGCACATAACAGGATGGGGGAGCATATACCAGGATGGGGGCACAGGATGGGGGAACACATAACAGGATGGGGGCGCAGGATGGGAGAGCACATAACAGGATGGGGGAAACACATAACAGAATGGGAGAGCTCATAACAGGATGGGGGAGCACATTACAGGATTAGGGAAGCAGGATGAGGGGCACACATAAAGGAATGGGGGAACACATAACGGGATGGGGGCAGCACATAGCAGGATGGGGGTGCAAGATGGGGGCAGCACAAATACCAGGATGGGGGCAGCACAAATACCAGGATGGAGGCAGCACAAATACCAGGATGGGGGCAGCACATAACGGGATGGGGGGCGCACATAATGGGATGGGGGGGCAGGATGGGGGCAGCTCATACTGTAGCAGGATGAGGGCGCACATAACAGGATTGGGGAGCGGGATGGGGGCAGCACATAACAGAATGGGGGCGCACATAACGGGATGAGGGCAGCACATAACAGGATGGAGGGAGCAGATAACAGGATGGGGGTGCAGGATGGGGCAGCAGATAACAGGATGGGGATGCAGGATGGGGGCAGCACATGACAGGATGGGGGTGCAGGATGGGGGCAGCACATAACAGGATGGGGGCACAAGATAGGGGCAGCACATAACAGGATCGGGGAGCAGGATGGGGGCATCACATAACAGGATTGGGGAGCGGGATGGGGGCAGCACATAACAGTATGGGGGCGCACATAACGGGATGGGGCAGCACATAACAGGATTGGGGAGCCTGATGGGGGCTGCACATAACAGGATGGGGGCGCACATAACGGGATGAGGGCAGCACATAACAGGATGGAGGGAGCACATAACAGGATGGGGGCGCAGGATGGGGCAGCAGATAACAGGATGGGGACGCAGGATGGGGGCAGCACATGACAGGATGGGGGCGCAGGATGGGGGCAGCACATAACAGGATGGGGGCACAAGATAGGAGCAGCACATAACAGGATCGGGGAGCAGGATGGGGCAGCACATAACAGGATAGGGGAGCGGGATGGGGGCAGCACATAACAGTATGGGGGCACACATAACGGGATGGGGCAGCACATAACAGGATGGGGGAGCACAAAACAGGATGGGGGCGCAGGATGGGGGAGCACATAACAGGATGGGGGTGTACATAACAGGATGGGGGCGCAGGATGGGGGCACAAGATAGGGGCAGCACATAACAGGATGGGGGAGCACATAACAGGATTGGGGAGCGGGATGGGGGCAGCACATAACAGGATGGGGGTGCACATAACGGGATGAGGGCAGCACATAACAGGATGGAGGGAGCACATAACAGGATGGGGGCGCAGGATGGGGGCACAAGATAGGGGCAGCACGTAACAGGATGGGGGCGCAAGATAGGGTGAACAAGATGGGGGCAGCACGTAACAGGATGGGGGCACAAGATATGGGCAGCACATAACAGGATGGGGGCAGCACAAATACCAAGATGGGGGCAGCACAAATACCAGGATGGGGGCGGCACAAATACCAGGATGGGGGCAGCACAAATACCAGGATGGGGAGCACATAATGGGATGGGAGCAGCACATAAAGGGATGGGGCAGCACATAACGGGATGGGGCAGCACGATGGGGGCGCACATAACGGGGTGGGGGCGCTGGATGGGGGCAGCACATAACAGGATGGGGGCGCACATAACAGGATTGGGAAGCAGGATGGGGGTGCACATAACAGGATTGGGAAGCACATAACAGGATGGGGAGCACATAACAGGATGGGGGCAGCATATAACAGGATGGGGGAGCACATAACAGGATGGGGGAGCACATAACAGGATGGGGGAGCAGTATGGTGGAAGCACAAAACAGAATGGGGAGCAGGATGGGGTGCACATAACAGCATGGGGGTGCAGGATGGGGGAGCAGGATAGGGGTGCACAGAGCAGGATGGGGGAGCACAAAACAGGATGGGGGAGCATGGACCAGGATGGGGGTGCAGGATGGGGGAGAACATTACAGGATGGGGGAGCACAAAACAGGATGGGGGCACACATAATAGGATGGGGGAGCACAAAACAGGATGTGGGAGCAGGATGGGGAGCATATGCCAGGATGGGAGAGCATATACCAGGATGGGGAAGCTTGGACCAGGATGGGGAGCACATAACAATAAGGGGGCACACATAACAGGATGGGGGAGCACATAACAGGATGGGGGCACACATAACAGGATGGGGGAGCACATAACAGGTTGGGGGAGCATATACCAGGATGGGGGCACAGGATGGGGGAACACATAACAGGATGGGGGTGCAGGATGGGAGAGCACATAACAGGATGGAGGAGCTCATAACAGGATGGGGGAGCACATTACAGGATTGGGGAGCACACAACAGGATGGGGGAGCATGGACCAGGATGGGGGTGCAGGATGGGGGAGAACATTACAGGATGGGGGAGCACAAAACAGGATGGGGGCACACATAATAGGATGGGGGAGCACAAAACAGGATGTGGGAGCAGGATGGGGAGCATATGCCAGGATGGGAGAGCATATACCAGGATGGGGAAGCTTGGACCAGGATGGGGAGCACATAACAATAAGGGGGCACACATAACAGGATGGGGGAGCACATAACAGGATGGGGGCACACATAACAGGATGGGGGAGCACATAACAGGTTGGGGGAGCATATACCAGGATGGGGGCACAGGATGGGGGAACACATAACAGGATGGGGGTGCAGGATGGGAGAGCACATAACAGGATGGAGGAGCTCATAACAGGATGGGGGAGCACATTACAGGATTGGGGAGCACACAACAGGATGGGGGAAGCACAAAACAGGATGGGGGAAGCACAAAACAGGATGGGGAAGCACATAACAGGATGGGGGAAGCACATAACAGGATGGGGGAAGCACATAACAGGATTGGGGAGCACAAAACAGGATGGGGGAGCATGGACCAGGATGGGGGTGCAGGATGGGGGAGAACATTACAGGATGGGGGAGCACAAAACAGGATGGGGGCACACATAATAGGATGGGGGAGCACAAAACAGGATGGGGGAAGCACAAAACAGGATGGGGAAGCACATAACAGGATGGGGGAAGCACATAACAGGATGGGGGAAGCACATTACAGGATTGGGGAGCACAAAACAGGATGGGGGAGCATGGACCAGGATGGGGGTGCAGGATGGGGGAGAACATTACAGGATGGGGGAGCACAAAACAGGATGGGGGCACACATAATAGGATGGGGGAGCACAAAACAGGATGTGGGAGCAGGATGGGGAGCATATGCCAGGATGGGAGAGCATATACCAGGATGGGGAAGCTTGGACCAGGATGGGGAGCACATAACAATAAGGGGGCACACATAACAGGATGGGGGAGCACATAACAGGATGGGGGCACACATAACAGGATGGGGGAGCACATAACAGGTTGGGGGAGCATATACCAGGATGGGGGCACAGGATGGGGGAACACATAACAGGATGGGGGTGCAGGATGGGAGAGCACATAACAGGATGGAGGAGCTCATAACAGGATGGGGGAGCACATTACAGGATTGGGGAGCACACAACAGGATGGGGGAAGCACAAAACAGGATGGGGGAAGCACAAAACAGGATGGGGAAGCACATAACAGGATGGGGGAAGCACATAACAGGATGGGGGAAGCACATAACAGGATTGGGAAGCAGGATGAGGGGCACACATAAAGGAATGGGGTAACACATAACGGGATGGGGGCAGCACATAGCAGGATGGGGGAGCAAGATGGGGGCAGCACAAATACCAGGATGGGGGCAGCACAAATACCAGGATGGAGGCAGCACAAATACCAGGATGGTGGCAGCACATAACGGGATGGGGGGCGCACATAACGGGATGGGGGCAGCACATACTGTAGCAGGATGAGGGCGCACATAACAGGATTGGGGAGCAGGATGGGGGCAGCACGTAACAGGATGGAGGCGCAGGATGGGGGCACAAGATAGGGGCAGCATGTAACAGGATGGGGGCAAATCAAATACCTGGATGTGGGCAGCACAAATACCAGGATGGTGGCAGCACAAATACCAGGATGGTGGAAGCACATAACAGGATGGTGGAAGCACATAACAGGATGGTGGGAGCACATAACAGGATGGGGGCTGCACATAACAGGATGGGGGCAACACATAACAGGATGGGGGCACAGGGTGGGGGCAGCACATAACAGGATGGGGGCACTGGATGGGGGCAGCACATAACAGGATGGGAGGCCATATACCAATAAAAATGCACGCCACCTGGGCGTAGAACGGGTTCAATAGCTAGTACAGTTTAATGTTCTGTATCACAGTATTGTAACTTAAATCTGGCACAGTTTCATATCTGACTGTGGCCTAGCGACGCTGTGAGTGACCGTCCAGCCGCTTTATGTGATCTGGAGTGTGTTGGACTGTCGGTTTTGTGAGTGACAGTCCAGTCATCCAATCTGATCCTGGGGCGTGCTGGGCTGTCAGTGTTTTGATTGACAGCCGTGCTGTCACTCTGGTCTACTCTGCGGGCGTTCCCCCAGGCGCCTCCCGTCCTCAAATGATTTGCAGGGTATTTAACTGGCTTGCTGTGAGCAGCAGATTGTCAGTTGTAGATTTGCTATAGTTAGGTGTGTGTGCTTCCTCTGTGTCTGACTGCTGATCTTGTTGATGACCCTGTCATTGACTATTCTTGCAGATTATCCCTTCTGCTTTTGATGCTATCTCACTTCAGGTATCTGACTCCGGACTTGGTCTCTGACTATCCATTTGTTGTACTCCCTGGTTTTAACGTACCCTCCTAACATTTGACCCCAGACTGCTACACGACTACTCCTTTGTCTCACCCCTCTGTACTACGAGTCCTCCTGGTAAATGACCGCGGACCTCCTGAATACAAAACAATTTAAATAATAAAAATATGGGAGGAAGAGAAACCAATCACAAACTAAAATGTTTTTATACAAATGCACAAAGCATGGGCAACAAACAAGGAGAATTGGAACTACTAATGCAGGAAAAGGAATATGATGTCATTGGAATCACTGAAACTTGGTGGGACGATATACATGATTGGAATAAAAGGCTAAAAGGCTACAACTTATTTGCAAGAAACAGACTTGATAAACGAGGAGGAGGTGTTGCATTGTATGTTAGAAAAGCGTATATCTGCACAGAGATTGAAGCTTCAGAGACTGGGAGTTCTGTGGAAACTGTTTGGGTAAGAATACAAGGAGAGAACAACGGAAAGGACACCATTGTAGGCATTTACTACAGGCCACCTGGGCAAGCTGAAGATATGGATGAACTCTTTATGTATCAAATGACCAAGTTCTCCAAAAAATATGACGTAGTGGTCATGGGAGATTTCAACTATCCAGACATTTGTTGGGAATCTCTCTCAAGTAAAACTAACAGGTAAAGCAAATTCTTATCCTCTCTTGCTGACAACTTTATCTTCCAAAAGGTAGGGGAGAAAACAAGGGGATCTGCTACTTTGGATCTAATCCTTATAAACAGGGAGGAAATGGTTGAGGAGGTAAAGGTGGCTGGGACCCTAGGAGGCAGCGATCATGCTATTATAGAATTTTGGATAACTAGAGGAGGAAGACATGTGAAGACTCAAACTTCAAGGTTAGATTTTAGAAAGGCAGATTTTAAGAGACTCAGAAAGAGAATAGGAGGGATCCAATGGCTGGATGTCCTTAAGGACAAAAATGTCCAGGAAGGATGGGAAATTTTTAAAAATGAGATTCTCAAAGCACAATCGTTAACAATCCCGAAAAGTAGGAAGAATGGGAAGCATTTAAGGAAACCAGGATGGATGAACACAGAACTTAAACACATGCTAAAAAGAAAGAAAGAAATGTTTATTAAATGGAGAGAGGGAGGCATATCTAAAGAAGATTATAATGCAGTCTGCAGATCCTGTAGGGCACGTATCAGGTTAGCTAAAGCTGACAATGAATTAAGGCTTGCAAGAGATGTCAAAAGCAATAAAAAAGGATTTTGGGGGTATGTCAAAAGTAAAAGAAAAGTCAAAGATGCTATAGGATTTTTACAGGATGAAAATGGAGAAATGGTAAGAGAGGATGTTGAGAAGGCCGAACTTTTTAATTCCTATTTTGCATCTGTTTTCTCTCAGAAAGAAAATGTAACATCAACTGATCTTCACTGTCCTTTTAAAGGAATAGAGGAATCCAAGTTATCTGTAAACAGAAAGATTGTGAGGGAATATTTAGCTAACATAAATGAGTTCAAGTCTCCAGGTCCAGATGAATTACACCCCAGAGTACTGAAGGAGATCGTAGAAGAAATTTTAGAACCACTCTCCATAATCTTTGAAAATTCTTGGAGAACAGGAGAAGTCCCAGAAGACTGGAGAAGAGCAAATGTTGTTCCTATCTTCAAAAAGGGGAAGAAGGTGGACCCAGGGAACTATAGGCCGGTGAGTCTGACTTCTATACCAGGAAAGATCTTTGAACAAATTATTAAACAACATGTATGTAAGTACATGGATAAGAATGAAATGATTAACCAGAGTCAGCATGGGTTTGTAACTAACAAGTCATGTCAGACTAACTTAATTTCCTTCTATGACAGAATCACTGACTGGGTGGATCAGGGAAATGCTGTAGATATAGTATATCTTGACTTCAGCAAAGCATTTGACAAAGTATCTCACACCATCCTTATTGAAAAAATGACCAAGTATGCAATGGACCAGGCAACTGTTAGGTGGATTCATAACTGGCTTAGTGATCGGACTCAAAGGGTGGTTGTAAATGGCTTCACATCCAGCTGGATGAATGTCTCAAGTGGGGTACCACAGGGCTCCGTCCTGGGACCTGTATTGTTCAACATCTTTATCAATGATTTAGATGAAGGAATTGAGGGTAAACTGATTAAATTTGCTGATGACACAAAGCTAGGAGGGATAGCTAATACTAGAGAAGAGAGAGAGAGGATTCAAAAAGACCTAAATAAACTGGAGCAGTGGGCAGCAACCAACAGAATGGTTTTTAACAGGGAAAAATGCAAAGTACTACATCTGGGCAATAAAAATGAAAAAAGCATATACAGAATGGGAGGAATAGAGCTAAGCAACAGTACATGTGAAAAAGACTTAGGTATACTAATAGATCATAGACTGAACATGAGTCAACAGTGTGATGCAGCAGCAAAAAAGGCAAATACAATTCTGGGATGTATTAACAGAAGCATACAGTCTAGATCACGTGAAGTCATTATCGGTCTTTACTCCTCTTTGGTCAGACCTCATCTGGAATACTGTGTACAGTTTTGGGCACCACATTTTAAAAAAGACATAGACAAACTGGAGCAAGTTCAGAGAAGAGCGACCAGAATGGTGACTGGTCTGCAAACCATGTCCTATGAGGAACGGTTGCAGGATTTGGGAATGTTTAGCTTGCAAAAAAGAAGACTGAGAGGAGACTTAATAGCTGTCTACAAATATGTCAAGGGCTGTCACATTGTAGAAGGATCATCTTTATTCTCATTTGCACAAGGAAAGACTAGAAGCAATGGGATGAAACTAAATGGGAGGAGACACAGATTAGATATTAGAAAAAACTTTTTGACAGTTAGGGTGATTAATGAGTGGAACAGGCTGCCACGAGAGGTGGTGAGTTCCCCTTCAATGGACGTCTTCAAACAGAGGCTGGACAGACATCTGTCTGAGATCATCTAGTGAATCCTGCTTTGAGCAGGGGGTTGGACCAGATGACCCAGGAGGTCCCTTCCAACTCTACCATTCTATGATTCTATGAATACCTACACTATACTAATTTAACATAGTAAAACATTGTTTTTCTAAAGGATTTAGGAAAAAATTCCACAAGCAGAAACTCCATAACTGACCTTATATCCAGCATGGCACATTTTGTGAAATTGATTCACAAACTACTATAATGTTGTCTGAAAGCCTGATCGGCGTACATGAAAAATTCCTTTCACTTTAAGAACAGGAACACAGGATAGACAATAATAGGTTTGTTTCTTCATGCTGTTAAAGGGGTTGCCCACTACTCGGACAACCTCTCCCCAATTACTATATTCCCCCGTGTAAAATAAAAACAGCCTGTACTCACTTCTGGTTCCAGCACCATTTCAGCAGTGTTGGCGCCTGGTCTCCGGGGCTCGCATGATATTTCTATGCCACATGAACCCTGCAGCCAATCAGCGTCCGCTAATGGGCTGCTTCCCTATCACTTCCTTGGGATGTAACTGACATTCGGTAGAAGTCAAAGAGCAACAGCAGCTCTCTTCTTCCAGATGTTAGTTTTGGCCTAAGAAAGTCAAAGTGAAGCAACCCATGAGCGGTCGCTGATTGGCTGCAGGGTTTACATGTAATAACAACATCACACAAGACATGGGAGACTCGGCGCTGACAGCTAGAACTGCACCAGTACCTGAGGTTAATATAGCCTGCTTTTATTTTACACGGTGGAATATAGCAATTGTGGAGTAGTGAACAACCCCTTTAAGAATAAAATCCTGCATTCACTCTATGTGACTGCAGACTGACGAATGTGTGATGCGCACATTGTAACGATTCCTCTCTACTCCCCATGTGAGTGGGTAGTTACGCATGTATACTTTTAGTCATGTGACGAATAGCCTTTTCTCTGCTTCTCAATGTCATAATGAAGGATAGTCTAGTCGGCACATGACTGCAAGTATACAAATCGCACACAGGGAATACAGGAGACTCATGACAGTGAGGGCGTCACATACTTGGCAGTCTGCAGTTACATAAAGTGAGCGCAGGCTTTTCTTTTTGGATTGGACAACCCCTTGTGGTAGATCGCTCACTCAGCTGCACACGGATGTAGACAGAGGTTCGCTGTCTCTTTATGTCTCTGCTTGGTTTATTGGTATGCAGCATAAACCAGTTCAGAGTTTGCAAAAACAAACATGGCCTTTCAGGCCGAAGGAAAAACAAAACATAACATATAGCACAGTCCGTGTTGTTGTGGGGATCCGCCCACTCAGGAGGACAACTATACAGTGGTTCAGCTTTTCCCTTCTCAAGACACAAAAATACTGGAGTTCCTCTTTCCATCTCTACTGAGTTCTGAATGCCTCAACAGGCCGCGTATATAAACCCCAGATGACACCCTGGGGTGGAATTATGGTGAACGACCTCCTACCCGCTCTACAGTCGTTCACAAAAAAACTGGCTCATTTAAATATGGCTGATTAACCCTCTCGACACATACCATGTAGGAGAAGACTTCCAGGTTCCACATCACTGAAACTAATAGCCTCAGTGAAACATATCTTCCCTCCAGCACTCTGACAGTGACTTTGTCACATATTCCCCCCTCTTCCCAAAGCCGGGAGTTTTGGCACCTTCACTGACTAAACACGGAAGTCTGGACAGGGCATCTGCATTACTATGTAGTTTACGTGGCCTGTGCTCAACATGAAAATTAAAGTCCTGGAGTGCTAGAAACCACCTAGTCACCCAGGCATTCTTCCCAATCCTTTCCCTCATCCATCTCAGGGGTGCATGATCTGATACTAGCCTGAACTTTCGGCCTAACAGATAGTATCTCAGGCTGTGAACTGCCCACTTGATGGCCAAGCACTCTTTTTCTACGATGGCGTAATTTTTTTTAACAGACAGAGAGTTTCCTGCTTAGATGCATGATGGGATGTTCCTCTCCGTTCACTTCTTGGGACAACACGGCTCCCAAGCCGACCTCCGAGCCGTTTGTCTGGAGCACAAATTTCTTATTGAAGTCAGGAGCAATCAAGACCGGCTGCTTACACAGGGCAAGTTTCAATTCCTGGAACGCTCCCTCCGCTTCAACCGACCATTTTCCCATCGCCGTCTTCGTCCCTTTAAGCAGTCCAGTCAGGGGTGCGGCTATGATAGCGAAATTTGGGATAAATTGCCGATAGTATCCCACAATTCCCAGAAACGCTCGAATCTGTTTCTTGGAGGCTGGTTGTGGCAAATTTTGGATTGCCTCTACCTTATTCACTTGCAGCTTGATTTCACCTTTTCCAACAATGTAGCCAAAGTATTTCGCCTCTTCTTTTCCCATGGCGCACTTCTTTGGGTTTTTTGTAAACCCGTCCTTCCTCATAGCATCAAGTACCACTTGGAACTTCGGCAGGTCACTTCCCCAATCCGGGCTGAAGATCACAATGTCATCCAGTTAAGCTGCGGCGTACTTTTTGTGAGAGGCCTCATTCAGCTTCCTGTAGTCATTAGTCATTACAGAACAGCCATTCTCCATCCGGCTTCGGCACGAGGACAATGGGGCTGGACCAGCAACTTTTTGACTCCTCGATGATGCTCAGGCTCAACATTCTCCTCACCTCCTTGAAGATCACCTCACGCCGGGCTTTGGGAATCTGATACGGCCTTTGATTCACCCTCACGTATGGCTCTGTCAAGATTTCATGCTCGACCACCTGCATACCACCTGGCAGCTCCTAAAATAGGTCCCGTTTTTTCTGAAGCAGCTCTCGGCACTGTTGCTTTTGCTCCAGTGACAGTGTCACTGCCACTGTGACATCTTCGACTCGGGCTTCAAGATGAGCCCCCAGGCACGTAGCTTCCACCGGTTCCCTGTCTCGCCAAGGTTTGAGCTGGTTAATGTGGTACACCTGATACAGCTTTCTTCTCCCTGGTTGGTGAACCTTGTAATTGATGTCATTCAATTTCTCAACCACCTCGTATGGCCCTTGCCACTTGGCCAGGAATTTACTCTCCACTGTGGAGATCAATACCAACACCCAGTCTCCGGGGCTGAACTGCCTCAGTCTCGCTGACCGATTGTAGACCTTTGCCTGGGCCTCTTGTGCTTGAAGGAGGCTTTCCCTTACAATCGACATCACCCTCGCGATCCGGTCTTTTATCTGGGCCACATGCTCTAGGACACTTTGGTGGGGTCTTACCTTGGCTTCCCATGTCCCCTTCGCAATGTCCAACAGTCCCCGAGGGTGCCGTCCGTAAAGCAACTCAAAGGGTGAGAACCCCGTAGAGGCCTGGGGAACTTCCCTAATGGAGAAGTTGAGTAGAAGAGAATGGTAGTAGACAGTTCCAGTCTTGACCATCCTTCTCCACGACCTTCTTAAGCATAGACCTTCTTAAGCATAGACGTCTTGTTGAACCTCTCTACTAGGCCGTCCGTCTGCGGATGGTACACAGATGTCCGGAGTTGGGTAATCTGCAGAGCCTTACACAACTCCCTCATCACTTTCGACATGAAAGGAGCTTCTTGGTCAATCAGGATCTCCTTTGGCAGGCCCGTTCCGGAGGAGATATGGACTAGTTCTCGCGCTATACTCCAGGCAGGGGAGTTTCTCAGTGGTACCGCCTCTGGGTACTGTGTTGCATAGTCCACCACCACCAGGATGTATTGGTGACCCCTGGTGACTTAACTAAGGGCCCTAGGAGGTCCATAGCAATTCGGGCAAACGGGACCTCTATGATGGGTAACGAGACCAGGGGACTATGGAATTGGGACACGGGAGCAATTAACTGACACGTAGGAGAGGTCCAATAATAGTTAACAACCTCCCGGTGACACCCAGGCCAGTAAAATCTTTGAAGGACCCGTTCTTGGGTTTTGTCTACTCCCAGATGCCCCCCTAAGACATGAGAATGGGCTAGGTCTAGTACCCACCCTGGGGTGGAGATATGGTGAACGACCTCCCACCCGCTCTATAGTTGTTCACAAAAAAACTGGCCCATTTTAATATGGTTGATTAACCCTCTGAGCACATACCATGCAGGAGAAGACTTCCAGGTTTCACATCACTAAAGCTAATAGCCTCAGTGAAACATATCTCCCCTCCAGCATTCTGCCAGTGACTTTGTCACACCCTTTAAACCCTCCTTCTTTTACTGTCTAGCACAGTACAAATTGGTGAACTTGGAGAGAAGAATCTGAGAACTTTTTTATGGGCTTGTATGGTAGAGGCGATGGAGCCCATGACTTCCTCTTGGATACAGAGAGAGCCCTTTAGGTGCGGAGAGACTTTTGTGTGGTCCATCGCAAAGAGCTTTAATTTTTGGGACTGGCTTGTAAATGAATCCATAATAATTACCTGTGTAATTATTAGTACACAGACTGATGTACTGGCTTACAGACATATGGTGGTACATTGTGGAAAAAGAGATGAAGAACATGAGAGGACATTGGCTGGTGTGCCATGGGTGATTTTTATTCCCATCCAGCCCAGACTGCTCCCCTTCAGCACTTTAGTCTTTCAGATATGAAGAGTATGTCAGATTACATTCCTGAGACTTGGGAGTTTAGTTAATTAGCAATAACTACTCCAGTCTACACTTCACTTTTTCTCAAGTGCTAAACTTCATTTTCAAGTCCCGTAACACTAAATATTTAAAGGGTTTTAATCTCCCTGCAAAGTATTTTGTAGATCTTTCAACGATAAGTCCAGCAATACCTTTACTTGACCAGTCTGTTCCTCTGTTACTGAGAAATCAGCTGTTGAACTGATATGCAAATAAGGTTAAAGAGCTATTTGTAAATCTGAAGCCTCTGTCACTCCAGCTCTATTTCCTGCATAGCGCCAACTCCTCCTGCTGAACTGACAGCCTCTATACTGTGTGACTTCAGGCAAAGTAGCTTTTAGTCAAGCAGGAGGAGGTGGCGCTGGGTGGGGAATAGAGCTGGTGTGACAGAGGCTTCTGAACTACAAATGGCTCTTCAGCTTCATTTACATATCAATTCACACTCTGATTTCTCAGTAAGGAAGGAACGGACTGGCCATGTAAAGGTTTTGCTGGAGTTGTCTGTGAAAAAGCTACATGCACATACAGTTATATGAAAAAGTTTGGGCACCCCTATTAATCTTAAGCTTAATGTTTTATAAAAATTGGTGTTTTTGCAACAGCTATTTCAGTTTGATATATGTAATAACTGTTGGACAGAGTAATGTTTCTGCCTTGAAATGAGGTTTATTGTACTAACAGAAAATTTGCAATCTGCATTCAAACAAAATTTGACAGGTGCATAAGTATGGGCACCCTTATCATTTTCTTGTTTTAACTACTCCTACCTACTTTTTACTGACTTACTAAAGCACTTTTTTTTGTTTTGTAACCTCATTGAGCTTTGAACTTCATAGCCAGGTGTATGCAATCATGAGAAAAGCTACTTAAAGTGGCCACTTGCAAGTTGTTCTCCTCTTTGAATCTCCTCTGAAGAGTGGCATCATGGGCTCCTCAAAACAACTGTCAAATGATCTGAAAACAAAGATTATTCAACATAGTTGTTCAGGGGAAGGATACAAAAAGCTGTCTCAGTGATTTAACCTGTCAGTTTCCACTGTGAGGAACATAGTAAGGAAATGGAAGAACACAGGGACAGTTCTTGTTAAGGCCAGAAGTGGCAGGCCAAGAAAAACATCAGAAAGGCAGAGAAGAAGAATGGTGAGATCAGTCAAGGACAATCCTCAGACCACCTCCAGAGAGCTGCAGCATCAACTTGCTGCAGATGGTGTCACTTGGCATCGGTCAACTATACAACGCACTTTGCACAAGGAGAAGCTGTATGGGAGAGTGATGCGAAAGAAGCCGTTTCTGCAAGCACGCCACAAACAGAGTCGGCTGAGGTATGCAAAAGCACATTTGGAGAAGCCAATTTCTTTTTGGAGGAAGGTCCTGTGGACTGATGAAACCAAGATTGAGTTGTTTGGTCATACAAAAAGGCGTTATGCATGGCGGCAAAAAAACACAGCATTCCAAGAAAAACACTTGCTACCCACAGTAAAATTTGGTGGAGGTTCCATCATGCTTTGGGGCTGTGTGGCCAATGCCGGCACCGGGAATCTTGTTAAAGTTGAGGGACGCATGGATTCCACTCAGTATCAGCAGATTCTTGACAATAATGTTCAAGAATCAGTGATAAAGTTGAAGTTACGCAGGGGATGGATCTTTCAGCAAGACAATGATCCAAAACACCGCTCCAAATCTACTCAGGCATTCATGCAGAGGAACAATGACAATGTTCTGGAATGGCCATCCCAGTTCCCAGACCTGAATATCATTGAATATCTGTGGGATCATTTGAAGAGGGCTGTCCATGCTCTGCGACCATCAAACTTAACTGAACTGGAATTGTTTTGTAAAGAGGAATGGTCAAAAATACCTTCATCCAGGTTCCAGGAACTCATTAAAAGCTGCAGGAAGCGACTAGAGGCTGTTATTTTTGCAAAAGGAGGATCTACTAAATATTAATGTCACTTTTCTGGTGAGGTGCCCATACTTATGCACCTGTCAAATTTTGTTTGAATGCAGATTGCACATTTTCTGTTAGTACAATAAACCTCATTTCAAGGCAGAAACATTACTGTGTCCAACAGTTATTACATATATCAAACTGAAATAGCTGTTGCAAAAACACCAATTTTTATAAAACAATAAGCTTAAGATTAATAGGGGTGCCCAAACTTTTTCATATAACTGTATAAATAGTTTAGGGGGTGAAATCCTGCTGACAGATTCCCTTTAAAGATACACTTCAGATTATACACACCTTCCCATATCTTAGAGAAAATACCTCTTCAGTGTCATCTTACCAGTAAATGTGTTTACAGTACATATGACCCATAGTCATTGTGTGGCACCATTATTGAGATTGGTAAATTATTTGGGAGGCAGTTAACCAATTTGTAGCCACATCTAAAATTGACAGCATAAAGGGCAAAAATATACAGAATTGCATTTTTATTGTGCTTTTAGCTGAGTCACACGAACACTTATACAATGACAAGGCATTTTTTTTAGTAATTCTGTATTTAAGAGACACAAATACAAAGTCATCAAACAGCTGCTTGTAGACACCAGATTGGAACATTGATAGCCTAGAATTAACCTATGAATATTCTAGCATATTGCATATGATGTTAGATTTGTGAAGGTCCGGTCTCTGGGAAGCCCTATGAATAAGCGCAATCAGGGGACACAAGGTGCAACCAAGCACTATGTAATGACTCTATATAATATATGGGTTTCACTTTTTGTATTGAAGAACTGAAATAAATTAACTTTTTGATGATATTCTAATTTTGTGAGAAGCACCTGTATGTATTGTATGGCAAAACGGGACTACATGCCGTGAATTGGTAAAAAAAACTTGCAATTCTGCCGTCATAATCGTACTGACCTGACAACATTAATCTCCAAGCCAGTGCGACTTCGGCAATACCAACATTGTACATTTTTGTTTATTTGTTTATTTAAATGGAAAAAAAAGAGATTTTTTTTTATAGTAGCCCGGTGTTGCTCCGCACCACTTTCAGGACCTGTCAATCAACTAGAGTGATGCTGGAGAAGTCAGCCAGAGGTTCTTCAAACTGTGTTTTCTCTGAGACAACGGAACATTTTAGAGAAAGATCTACCTCGTTGCAGTTGTGCAGCCGGCCTCTGATTCATGTTCTCAGTGGTTTGGGCAACATGAATTGACTGACAAGTTCCAATTAACTTAGGGCATCTAATAGAAAAAGCAACGCAAGTCAGCTTGGCCTACTGCATGAAAATGCAACCAATGTCAAGTTTACATTTTTGGGCCCAGTAGAGAAACATTAAAGAGGTTATCCATTGCTTTATCATCGATGACCTATCCTTGGGATAGGTCATCAACGTCTGATCAGCCAGGGTCCAACATCCAGCACCCCTGCTGATCAGCTGTTCTCGGAGTCGTCATCATCTGCCGCCGGCCAGAAATGCTCAATTGCAGAGCTGCTCCATCCTCTTGATAGTGGCCGTGGCTGGGTACTGCACATCTGACTCCTATTCAACTGCGCATCTCTGGCTGGTGGATGCCGCCGACACCGAGAACAGCTGATTGGCTGGGGTGCTGGGTGTTGGACCCCAACCAATAAGACATGGATGACCTATCCTAAGGATAGGTCATCAATGATAAAGTAATGGACAACCTCTTTAATATGCCCATATTTAATTACATTGTAACCTTGGTCGTTATTGATGTGTAGAAATGACTTCAAATGGGACTGTCTTCTGCTGGACTTTTGGAGCCTCTACTAGTGTTAGAGCTTGTGACAACCATTACTCTGACTTGATAAGTACAACACTGACAGCGACAAAGTGTGCCCTTTATATAAATGAAGCGCTGCTCTCCACTGATTGGCCTAGGTGGACCACATTGCCCCATCCAAAACACCTTTCTTACTAAGGCAGTAGCACCTTATATCTTGTGTGTTTTTTAAAAAAATATTTCATGTACTATAATGGTTCTGTAAAATGGCATGACATAAATGCCAAAATTTTGTGAGTCCCACCTCCCACATGAATCCCGATAACAGGGCCATGTCTTGTACAGCTGTGACTGCACATGCATAAATAAGCAGATTTGGTGTCCAGCATCATCTCTATGCTGGTGACACCCAATTATACACCTCTTGTCCTGACATCACCACCACTTTAATACAAAATACCGGGGATTGTCTGTCTGCTGACTCCAACATCATGTCCTCCCTCTCCCTGAAGTTGAATCTCTTCAAAACTGTGTTTTATCCCTCTAGCGAGCTCCCTATACCCGATATTGCAATTGCCTTGGGTGGTTCAACCATAACTCCTAAGCAGCACGCTTGCTGTCTTGGGGTCATATTTGCTCTTGTCACCTGCATCTCAAAAACATCCCCAGAATCCGACCTTTTCTCACTTTTGAAACTGCAAAAACTCTTACTGTCGATCTTATTCACTCTCGTCTGGACTACTGCAACTCTCTTCTGATCGGTCTCCCTCTAACCAAACGTTCTCCTCTCCAATCTGTCCTGAATGCAGCAGCCAGGGTCGTATTTCTGTCCAGACGCTTCACCGATGCCTCCTCCCTGTGCCAGTCATTGCACTGGTTGCCCATCCACTACAGAATACAATACAAACTTATCTCTCATCCACAAAGCTCTCCACAGTTCTGCACCACACTATATCTCCTCCCTTATCTCTGTCTATCACCCTACCCTTGCTCTCTGTTCTGCAACTGATCTAAGACTAACATCCTCCATAATCCGAATGTCGCACCTCCGTCTCCAAGCCTTCTCTCGTGCTGCGCCAGTTTTCTGGAATTTACTGCCCCGCAATATCCGATTATTATCTAGCCCCCACATTTTTAAGCATGCCTTAAAAACACATCTCATTAGACAGGCCTATCATCTCTCTTCACTAATCTAACTCTTTCCAGCACTTGGTAACTGTACTGAGACAGATACTGGCTGATGACCGGATCATGCATCTTATTTCAAATGCTATATTTATTAAAATGATGGCTGGATCATACATGACAAGCACTTCTTACCATGGCCGGCCTTAGCAATGTGTGACCTGTTTGATGGAACAGGGCGCCGGCCAGCAGTCTGCAGTGGGGGCGACTTTCCCCTCCCTCTCGCCTCCTGCACAATGTCCTGTAAAATCACAGTTAATGAGAGAGAGGATCGGCGCTTCGCGGCACTGAGGAGTCTCTCGCTCCTCCCATCTGCTCTCAGTGCTGTTCAGCTCTAGCGCCACAGAGACAGGAGACCTAAATGAAGCCAGCACTGATTGGCCAAACATTGGCCAATCAATGCTCGCCTTGCTTTCCGCTGTAGCCCTTGAGCTCTGCTAGTTCAGGCTGCCAGCAGCGAGGCGGCCTCAGTTAGGAACAAGTTGGTTTTATTTTATTTCAGTCAGGGAACGTGCTGCACCTCATGTTACATGAGGCCCAGAGGCAGGAACATATTGGGGAGAACCTCAGGAGAAGTTGGGCGGAGCATAGAAAAAGGGGCATGGCTTAGCTGGAGCATTCGGAGTTACAGGCTGAGCTGCTCATGTCCTGAAGGACTCCTGCCAGCAGCCAAGAACCAGAAGTCTATGGAAGACAGCAGAAGGCTGTCACACTAAGGCTGGAGTCACACTAAGGCTGGAGTCACACTAAGGCTGGAGTCACACTAAGACTGGAGTCACACTAAGGCTGGAGTCACACTAAGGCTGGAGTCACACTAAGGCTGGAGTCACACTAAGGCTGGAGTCACACTAAGACTGGAGTCACACTAAGGTTGGAGTCACACTAAGGTTGGAGTCACACTAAGGCTGGAGTCACACTAAGACTGGAGTCACACTAAGACTGGAGTCACACTAAGGTTGGAGTCACACTAAGGCTGGAGTCACACTAAGGCTGGAGTCACACTAAGGCTGGAGTCACACTAAGGTTGGAGTCACACTAAGGCTGGAGTCACACTAAGGCTGGAGTCAAACTAAGGTTGGAGTCAAACTAAGGTTGGAGTCACACTAAGGTTGGAGTCATACTATGGCTGGAGTCACACTAAGGCTGGAGTCACACTATGGCTGGAGTCACACTAAGGCTGGAGTCACACTATGGCTGGAGTCACACTAAGACTGGAGTCACACTAAGGTTGGAGTCACACTAAGACTGGAGTCACAGTAAGGCTGGAGTCACAGTAAGGCTGGAGTCACACTATGGCTGGAGTCACACTAAGGCTGGAGTCACACTAAGGCTGGAGTCACACTAAGGTTGGAGCCACACTAAGGTTGGAGTCACACTAAGGCTGGAGTCACACTAAGGCTGGAGTCACACTAAGGCTGGAGTCACACTAAGGCTGGAGTCACACTAAGGCTGGAATCACACTAAGGCTGGAATCACACTAAGGTTGGAGTCACACTAAGGCTGGAGTCACACTAAGGCTGGAGTCACACTATGGCTGGAGTCACACTATGGCTGGAGTCACACTAAGGCTGGAGTCAAACTAAGGCTGGAGTCACACTAAGGCTGGAGTCACACTATGGCTGGAGTCACACTAAGGCTGGAGTCACACTAAGGCTGGAGTCACACTATGGCTGGAGTCACACTAAGGCTGGAGTCACACTATGGCTGGAGTCACACTAAGGCTGGAGTCACACTAGCGTATAAAAAATTGGTCCAATGTTGATCCAGAAAAGTAGCATGTTGCATCCGCATAACATGCGTAAGACATGCGTATGCAATCCGTATGCAATGCGTTTTTAACATCAGCTTTTACATACAGTAATTCTCTATGTAATTTAAAGCTAGTTTTCTAACTAATAAAGCAATCTTATATACAGATATAGATGAATAGAATAGATAGATAAATAGAATATATAGATATCCTACAGATATATAATATCACAAGCTCCCTACATATAATAAATTTTCATGTGGCACTAAACGGTGTTGAGCCTTATTAAACCTATTGAATAAATAATTTAAAAAAACAACATGGTGTCCGCCCTATTTTCCATAACCAGCTAAGGTAAAGCAGGCAGTTGGAGTTTATATTATCAGGCTGGGAAGGTCCTTGGCTATTGGGCCCTTCCCAGCCTTAAAATACAAGCCCACAGTCGCCCCAGAAATGGCACATCCATTAGATGTGCGAATTCTGGCTCTTAACCTTGGCTCTTCCTGATTGCCCTGATGCGGTGGCAATCAGGGTAATGGTTTATGGGGTTGATGTCAGCTGTGTAATTTCAGCTGGCATCAAGCCCAGGGGATAGTAATGGAGAGGTGGCTATCAGACACCCCCATTACTAGCCCAGTAATCAAAAATAAAAACACACACACACAGAAAAAAACACAGAAAAAATGTGGCTGCACAGGTTGCAGCAATGACATGTCCGCCCCTGTCGGGAGTGACCTATGGTTTCAGTACAGAATCAGAGCTGTCGGGTCACGTGAGACCCGGCGGCCCTGAACAGCGGTGACATCTGTAACTACACCGCTCATCAGAGTCACCGAGTCTCATAGATTAAATTAATCCGATCTGTAATAAAAAAAAGCCAGAATTACGTTTTTTGGTCGCTGTAACATTGCAATAACATGCAATAAGAGGCGATCACAACACTGTATCTACCCCAAAATGTTATCAGTAAAAACACCAACTCTGGGTGCAAAGAATAAGCCCTCACATATCGCCATATCCTGAATAATAGAAATGTTACGGGTCTCGGAAAATAGCGACAAAAGCAAAAACTGCTTTTCATACAAACTTTAAAATTTGACCACTTTCACCACTAGATAAAAAACTAAACATGTTTGGTATCTGCGTACTCGTACTGACATGGTGAATCATATTGCGAGGTCATTTGTACCATATAATGAACATGGTAAATAAAAATGAGCAAAAAAACAATTGTGGAATTGCACTTTTGTTTGCAATTTCACCGTACTTTGATTTTTTTTCTCCAGTTTTCCAGTACGCTATGTAGTAGAATGAATGATGTCGTTCAAAAGTACAACTTGTCAGGCAAAAAACAAGCCCTCATACAGCTATATTGACGGAGAAATAAAAAAAACTTATGGCTCTTGGAAGAAGGGGAGGAAACGACAAAAAAAATCGTCCAGGGGTGAAGGGGTTAAACAACATCATAATGAAAATGTAAGTCTGATAATAAAATGAAGAAAAGGCAAAGAGGATAATTTAAATAGGTTTTTGTAATAAGATTTATGTTCAGAAAAATCTGGTTAATAGCACAGCCTGCAGTAACATGATCATGCCGTGTTTCCAAACTTGCACACTAGGTGTCACAATTCCTTAAAAAATATTTATATATAGTAGCCCTGCTCTTTTTATTTTGGATTATCTTTTGCTCTGGACAAGTAAGGACTCAGCATGGCAGGTGGTAAGCAGTTATTTTCTTATTATTAATTGTAACAATTCTTTACTTTGGTTGATCTCCAAGCCTCTAATATAAATGTGCATGTGTGTGCTTGTAACACGGGTACTTCAGATGCAGTGACACAGAAACACAGAGCAGCCAATACGGGGTTAATAAACAGGGGGGTTTATAATAACAGGGTCAACCTCCACGCAGGGAGTAACAGGGGAAAATATGGGGGAAAACAAGGGAAGTAGCAGGTAAAAGTCTATTACTGACAGTTCACAGTTTAACTAGATGTAGCAGAGGCGAACCGGTTGTAACCGACAGTTTTTTCACTTAGCTGACTCTTGCTCCTCACAAGGCAATTGCCAGCTGGTGCCGGTGTTTTCGTCAGGCGTCCCCGCCCAAACAATGCTCCGTCTTCTGGTGGCAGCGGGCGGTCTCCGGTTTTACCCGCTGAGCCCCTAGTCCATAACACGGCACCTCACGTGCTCGGCTCCTTGGACCCTGCGTCTCTTCTCCCTCGAGTCGGCTTGACTCCTCCGGTCCACTGCACTCGGATCTTGCTCCAAGTACTGTAGCCAGGAGCCTGGACCCTCTCACACTGCTCTGCTGAGCAGGACCCAGCTCCGCTTTTCCACGCAAACGTCCTCGTCTCTTCCTCTCTCTAGTCACGCCACCAGTTCCCCGGTCACCTGACCTCCCAGCTCTCCCTCTGGACACGCCCCCAGCTTCCCAGTCACCTGACTCCTGTGCTCGCAGTCTGTCTTCCCCCTGCAACCAGAGGCACGGCCCCGTCAGTTCCGGATCCCTTGCTCTGAAAGTACTTATACCCCGGTCTTCCCCCTTACATGCTGAAAAGAGTTAAGGTTCGCTCAAACGAGTGTATAAATCGGATAAGTGCAATCTGATAAAAAATCAGATTGCACTCAGACCAATGTTATTCAATGAGGCAGTGCAAATCTGCATATTTTTTCTCCACTGTATTTGGCACGAGAAAAAAATCGCAGCATGCTTTGATTTCACTCTGAAATTGGTACAGTGCAAGAAAAAAATTGCATGCCGTAGGGACCATCAGTACAGCATCCGATTGTTATGGATACATTGCAATTCTGTAGCGTAGGAAACTGTAAATATTCCTGTAAAAGATTAATAGTTGCTTACTAAAAAAGACGGATTGCACACGGTGAGAAAAAATCGTCCCACTCTCCTGGATCGATTTATACACAAGTGTAAATGCACCTGTGGAGACATGAGGGTAAGTGGCTGCTCTTGTCCACTGGCCCGACTGTCTTTAGAAAGACCGCATGGACCAGGGCTCATACCACTGTACGCCTGCTCTCTTTTACCGTGGGCAGAGCACTACTCAGACAACATAGGGTGAGGGTAAAACAGTGTGGCAATACTTTATTGAACCACCAACAGACAATAACATGTAGAACAGTCCCAGCAAGTACACAAGATGGTGCAAATTACAGAGTCTTTCCAGGGCTGAATACCCTCACCAGTGGCACCTCGCTTTTGGCGGGCACCCACAGAGAGGAGATAACGGCAAGCTTAGGAAGCTGACAGTCCATTGCGGTACGTGGCCAGGTGACCTGATTATCCCAACCTGGCTTCTTCAAACATCTTAAATGGGGCCAGATGAACTGATTGTCCCAAACTAGCTTCTTCCAATGTCTCCATGGGGCCAGGTGACCTGATTATCCCAACCTGGCTTCTTCAAACATCTTAAATGGGGCCAGATGACCTGATTGTCCCAAACTAGCTTCTCCCAATGTCTCCATGGGGCCAGGTGACCTGTTTGTCCCAACCTGGTTTCTCCGAATGTCTCCATGGGTTCAGTGATTGTCAAAAGAGCAGATCTGTATCTCTCCAGTTGGGGCCGTCGTCCCTTAAGCTGGCGTCCTGAAAAGTGTCCATGGTGCCTTGACTACTGTTATGTAGAGTCTCTCTGCAGAAGGAGAGAGGTCCCTTTTTTATACCCACATCTGTTCTTGAGGCCATCATCCACAGGTCAGGGGGAAGGTGGGATGAGGTCAACTCTCATTGTTCGAGTATTCAATCAATCTGCATTGTTTGTGCTTCAATGTTTGCAAATCAACAAACTGCATGGACTGATACAACGAGTAATCAACAGATTACCAAACATCAATTGTTCAGTTAACCTGCATCCTTGTCTCCCAACGATAGCAGAACAATAAACTGTAGGAGCTGATATAATAGGTAAACAGCAGCCATTCAACAATTCACAAACATCACATCAATCTACAAGAGTCAATGTACAGACTCATATGAACAATGGTCTATGTCTCCTGACCTACTAAAAAATATGTCTGGCCTAATTAAGAATAAATGCTGTGTCATCACAGAACCCTTAACGTAACACTACATGGCAACACTGGTTGTGCAACTTCACATCTAATAGGTGACCTATCTGTGATTTGGTTGTATTTTTTTTGCAGACAAAACGTAGTTTTAAAACGATCGTACAACAGCAAGACGCACAAATGTTTTTAGTCATGGGACTCGTCTGAGAATAGCTGCTGTGTGACCAGTCACCAGCTAGTCCTAGCCAATTGCTGTAATTGCCGGACATTTAATGTACCTGTTTTCAAGGAAAAAATTAATAATCACTTCTTTATTTTTGCTGTTTTTGACAGGAGATCCTGCCGATGCTTGAACCTGTCAGTAACGATTGCGCTGTTTGCTACCAAATTACATCAACCGAGTCTTTTTTCTTATGGTCTTACAGGATAAGTGTATACCTTCACTGCAGATTGTTCTCCATGGAACACAGCATCGGCAAAGTGCATGACATTTTAACCCCTTCATGCCGCGGCCCTTTTCCATTTTTGTGCTTTCGTTTTTTGCTCCCCTTCTTTCTGGAGCCTTAACTTTTTAATTTTTCAGTCAATATGGCCATGTGAGGGCCTGTTTTTTGCGGGAAGAGTTGTACTTTTGAATGACATCATTGGTTTTACCATATCATGCACTGGAAAATGGGAAAAATATTCAAAGTGCAGTGAAATTGCAAAAAAATTGCAATTCCACAGTTTTTTTTTTACCATGTTCACTTAATGCTAAAACTGACCTGCCATTATCATTCTCCGGGTCATTATGAGTACACAGATACTAAACATGTATAGGTTCTTTTTTATTTAAGTGGTGGAAAAAAATCCAAAGTTTGTTAAAAACAAGAAATAAAAAATGGTGGCATTTTCAGAGACCCATAGTGTCTCCATTTTTCGGGATCTGAGTGAGGGCTTATTTTTTGTGCGCCGAGCTGACGTTTATATTGATACCATTTTGGAGTAGATCCGATGTTTTGATCGCCCGTTATTGCATTTTATTGCAATGTTGCAGCGACCAAAAAACGTAATTCTGGCGCTTTGATTTTCTTCTCGTTGCGCCATTTTCCGATTGGATTAATTATTTTTATATATTAATATATCGGGCGAATCTGAATGCGGTGATATTAAATATGTGTATTTTTTTTTTTTTATTGTTTTATTTTGAATGGGGCGAAAGGGGGGCGATTTGAACTTTTATATTTTATTAATTTTGTAAATATTTTTAAAAACGTTTTTTTCTACTTTTTACTTGCTGCAATAGTCTCCATAGGAGACTAGAAGCTGCGATCATCTGATCGCCTGTGCTACACATAGCAGGGCTTTAGCCTTGCTCTGTGTAGCAAAAATGCTCACCAGCTATGAGCGCCAACTGCTGTACGACGCTCATAGCAGGTCGTATGTGACAACCACAGTGGTCTCCTGCAGACCCCGAGTTGTCATGCCAGTCCATCGGTGCCCCGCGATCATGTGATAGGCGTTACAATGGCCGTGGTTTGTGACGCTCTTCCTGCGTGGCCATGTTAAATGCTGCTGTCAGAGATTGACAGCAGCATTTAACATGTTAACAGCTGTGGGTATATCGTGATTCCACCTGTGGCTGCTAGGAGCACATTACAGCTGATCAGATCAGCTGTAATGCGCAGGAAAAGATGTGGGGTCATGTCGTGAAGGGGTTAAAATATCTCACACTGTTGAAATAATCTGTAGCAGAAATTGACCTGCGGTACTGTTTTTAAATCTACAGCATGTCAATTTATGCTGCAAAATTTTACTCGGGACTTCTCAATCTAAACCTGCAGAAACTGAAGAAAATCCATCAGTGCTGAACGGACATTCTCTATAAAATGACCTATCATTTGCCTTAAAGGGAACCTGTCAGGGGAAAAATGCTATTAACCTGCAGATGTGGGGTTAATCTGCAGGTTAATAGCATTGTGAACCTGGCGCTGGCGCTTAGACCCCCACTTCTAGGAGGAAATGAACTTTATCCCCCCTGGCAGCGTTCGGCGTTCAGTCACGGGGGTGGCGTTGGCACGGGTCAGTCACTGCTCTGTGTATAGAGCCGACCCTGATACTGAGCTGCTGTCAGTCAGTGCTGGGGGCACAGATACAGCTACCGTGCTGTATACACAGAGCTGTGACTGAACGTGCGCCGGCTCCACACCTGTGACTGAACGCCGAATGCTGCCAGGGGGAATAAAGTTCATCTCCTCCCAGCGGGTCTAAGCGCCAGCACCAGGCAGGTTCAGAATGCTATTAACCTGCAGATTAACCCCATATCTGCAGGTTAATAGCGTTTTTTTCACGTGACAGGTTCCCTTTAAATATATAATTTTTCTTACTTTGTGTAAATGCCGCTGTTCTCTTGAACCGGGTGTTGTTTTTTTTTTATCTTGGTCTTGCACCTCTCCGTTCCTGAAATGTGGCCGTCTCTCTTCTGTAGGTAAACTCAGTCTATCTAGTCAAGTAGACTTGGTTCCAAACTCTTCTGTATAGGTGTCTTCTTATGGACCACAATGAGCTGGATAAAAAGATTAGATTGACATAAAGGGAAGAAGGGGCCATATCTCAGGAATAGAGAGGTGAAGGTACAAAAATTAAGAGAAAATAACAGCAAATGTCTGATGTAATGCGACAGATCTACAAAGGTACAAAAATTAAACCACGCCAGATTCAATAGAACATCGACTCGTCCTCTAGGTGAGAAAAATTACATATTTAAAGAGGTTTTCCCATGAATAAAGTTCATTTTAAGCAACAGATTTTGGAATAATAATAACTTCCACAATTGGATGTGATTAAATAAAATGTTCCTGTGCTGAGATAATGTTATAAATGTGCCCCTGCTGTGTACTGTGTAATGGCCGTGTCTGACCGCACAGGAACATGGTCTGATCATACCACATCTCCTGGGCAGGGGAGGAAGCAAAAGAGTATACAGGTATTACAGCAGGGGATCACAGCTGATTCTTTCTTTGAAGTAAAACATTGCTTAAAAACAGGCAGTGAAATGTTTTTCCTGACAGAAAGAATCCTCTGTGATCTCCTGCTGTCCTGTCTGTATATTCTTTTGCTTCCTCCTCTGCCCAGGAGATGTGGTATGATCAGACCAGGGGTCCTCAAACTACGGCCCGCGGAGGACTTTTATCCGGCCCGCTGGGCTATGGGTGGAGGAGAGGAGAGCGGTGCCATTGCCCGCCCTTCCCCCCGCTTGCTCAGGGCCCCGGCAGGCAGATACTTACCTCTCCCCGTGCCTCCGCAGATCCGCTGTCTTCCTGCTCTGCGCTTCCTGTGACGTCTCAGGTCAGAGGGCGCGGTGACGTCTTTACACCGCGCCCTCCCGAGTGCCGTCACAGGCAGCGCAGAGCGGGACAACGCCGCGACGCTGGAGTCCGGACCAGAGTAGAGCAGCGGCAGCAAATGAGAAGTGAAGTGAGTATTGGATTTTTTTTTATTTTTTTTTTATGTATGGAGGCATAGGTCATTATATGGGGGGGTGACATCCTGCATGGGGGATGATATGGGGGAGTGACATGCTGCATGGGGCATGATATGGGGGGGTGACATGCTGCATGGGGCATTATATGGGGGGGGTGACATGCTGCATGGGGCATTATATGGGGGGGTGACATGCTGCATGGGGCATTATATGGGGGGGTGACATGCTGCATGGGGCATTATAAAGACAGGGGAGTGATATCCTGCATGGGGCATTATAAGGGGGGGAACAGCCTGCATATGGCATTATAAGGGGGAAACAGCCTGCCTATTGGGAACATTTACCTGCCTATTGGGGACCTATGCTGCCTATTGGGGATATTTACCTGCCTATCGGGGACCTATGCTGCCTATTGGGTACATTTACCTGCCTATTGGGTACAGTTACCTACCTATTGAAATACCGGTTGATTTAACTTTACTTGTTCTTCAATTTAAATATTGTATTTGTTCCTGTATTGTTTTTTTTACTTCAAAATAAGATATGTGCAGTGTGCATAGGAATTTGTTCATAGTTTTTTTAAAAAACTATATTCCGGCCCTCCAATGATCTGAGGGACCGTGAACTGGCCCCCTGTTTAAAAGGTTTGAGGACCCCTGGATCAGACCATGTTCCTGTGCGGTCAGACACGGCCATTACACAGTATACAGCAGGGGCACATTTATAAGATTATCTCAGCACAGGAACATTTTATTTTTAAACACATCCAATTGTGGAAATTATTATTGTTGAAAGATCAATTGATTAAAATTAACTTTCTGGGAAAACCCCTTTAAGGCACGTGAAGGTAAATGATTTGCTGGATTCTTCACCATGAAAGAACAGTTGTGGCCAAAAGTTTTGAGACTGACACAAATTTTGGTTTTCACAAAGTTCACTGCTTCAGTGTTTTCGATCTTTTATTCATGTTTCCATGGTTACTGAAGTAGAACTATAAGTACTTTATAATATATAATTTTTTTTACATTGTATTGACAAATCCATCAAATTTATGTAAAGACTCAATTTTTCCAGTGTTGATCCTTATTTTTCAATACTTCTAGAATTCGCCCTGTCGGCTACTGGACGAAATCTCGACTGATGACAACATATCCTTACCTAATCAGTGCTTGGAGTTTATCACAATTTCAGGGATTTTTTTTGTCCAACCACTTATTGAGGAATGAGCACATGATTTTGATCTAGGGACTTTCTTGGCTATGGACCTTAAATTTCAATGTTTTGTTCACTGATGAAGCCCCCTTCATACTCTTTGGGACATCAGGTACAATGATTGTCCGGAGAAGAAAAGGTGAGATCTACCATGAGTCGTATGTCCTGCCAACAGTAAAGCCTCCTGAGACCACTCATGTGTGGGGGCTTCTCATCCATGGAGTGGCCTCACTTACAATTTTACCTAAGAAAAACGCCATGAATAAAGAATAGCTTCTAAACATCCTCCAAGAGCAACTTCTCCCAACCTTCCAGGAGTAATGTGGTGATTAACAATCATTTTTCCAGTATGATGGAGACCATGCAACAAGGCAAAAGGGATAACTAAGTTAATGCTTGCTCCCTTATAATTCAACCCTATATTTCCACTGGTAGTCCAGCTACTGGGGCCAATGGCATTATTATATGGGACAATGGCACCATTATCCCAAGCTAAGCTATAACCTGGTATAACTCTTTTTACTTCCACCCACCCTAAGTTTTGGTTCTGGCTATATGTCCCTGGCTGGCCTGCACAGCTGCATTTCTGACTACATGGCCAAAGGCATTGTGCTTGATGGTCAAGTTTTGGTACGTGACCAAAGCAAAGCATCTCGTGACCCACTGGATCACCCACTTCTGGCTCCACCAGAAGCAGGGCACCGTGTGCAATCTCAGCTCCACTCATTGGCAGATCAGGGACAAAGATGCCGCCATGTAGAGCTGCTGTAGTCAACTTCCCTGGTGTGTTCAGCTTGCGCTGTGTAGGTCATGGAGGAGAGTACAAACCCTCTGCACCGCCAGGCTCTATATAGCTCATTATCTGCTCAGCCATGCAACCTACAATGTCTCCTGAACCCCATACAAAGCTGCAACTCATTCTACACCACCTATCAAGCCTGCATATGACCCCACCAAAATGCTGGCTCTCTCACGCCTAACCCTTATCTATCAGCCCTAAAAGACAAGAGGCTTCTTATTAGGTCTGGCTGCTTCTGTGAAGCTTCTCAGGACCCCGGATTCTTATTTTTCCTTTACTTTTTCCTAGCATCTTCAGGTTCCCTGGCAGGAAGTCAGATTTTCTGGGACTTACTGTGGATGAGAAGAGCTATTTTAGGTAGGAGAAAAAAAATTATGAGTATGACGTGCCCCCTGGGCCGTGGGGTACTCGGTAGCCGGGCCGGTCGATGCTGGGGAAGTCACAGAGGCGGTGACCCGGTCCGTGACCCAGGGCGGTCAATTAAAGCGGGATAAAGTAAAAGGGAATAAAGTTTTTAAAGATAATATTCGTGACACCACCTGTGGTATGCGGCTATATGGGGCCTCCGCTACGGTGCAGATCCACTGGAGCTGATGGTGACGCAGCAGAGTTAGTTCAGCTCTCCACAGGCAGCGCTTAGCTCCAGGGCAGTAGATGGTGATTTTATGAGGTAGATGTTGTTGGTGCGGTGTAATGCAGGTGTTGGTACGGCAATTTTTCAAGGACACAGTGGGGTGCAGTCTTCAAGGTTTTACTCACAGTTATCACGCTGCTCCAGGTTACAACTGCCAGATTATAACCAACCATGTCGTCCTGTGTTCACCAAGAAAGGGGTTCAGCGGCTCTCAAGTATTTCAGGAGTACTTAACCCCTTACTGGCCCAGGGCGTATTAGTACGCCCCAGGCCATCACCCCCGATTCAGTGAGGGCTCCGGCGCTGAGCCCACACTGAACCGGGCACATGTCAGCTGATTGTTACAGCTGACATGTGTCCGCAACAGCCGCGGGTGGAATCGTGACCCACCCGCGGCTGTTAACAAGTTAAATCTCTGACAGCGGCATTTAACATCGCAGCGCCGGAAGTGCGGCATTAGCCCCGCCCATTGGTGACCCCGTCACGTGATCGCAGGTCACCGATGGGTGGTCATGACAACCCTGCATCTGCAGCAGACACCAGTGGTTGTCATGTAAAGATTACTACGAGCGCCACCTAGTGGTCGGCGCTCATAGTACAGGAGCATTTCTGCTACATAGAGGTGATCTGCTGATCACCTGCATGTAGCAGAGGCGATCGGACAGTTGCTGCTTCTAGTCTCCTATGAAGACTATAGAAGCAAGCAAAAAGTAAAAAAAAAGTTTTTAAAAATATTAAAAAAATATAAAAGTTTAAATCACCCCACATATACATATTTGGTATCGCCGCGTTCAGAATCGCCCGGTCTATCAATATAAAAAAAGAATTAATCCGATCGGTAAACGGCGTAATGAGAAAAAAATTCTAAACGCCAGAATTACGTTTTTTTGGTCGCCACAACATTGCAATAAAATGCAATAACGGGTGATCAAAACATCGGATCTACCCCAAAATGGTATTAATAAAAATGTCAGCTTGGCGTGCAAAAAATAAGCCCTCACCCGGCTCCAGATCCCAAAAAATGGAGATGCTACGGGTCTCGGAAAATGGCGCCATTTCTTAAATTTTTTTTTTAGCAAACTTTGTTTTTTTTTTCACCACTTAAATAAAAAAGAACCTATACATGTTTGGTGTCTACGAACTCGTAATGACCTAGAGAATAATAATGGCAGGTCAGTTTTAGCATTCAGTGAACGTGGTAAAAAAAAATTAAAAAACACATCTGTGGTATTGCACTTTTTTTTGCAATTTCACCGCACTTGGAATTTTTTTCCCATTTTCCAGTACACGATATGGTAAAACCAGTGATGGCATTTAAAAGTACAACTCGTCCCGCAAAAAATAAGCCCTCACATGGCCATATTGACCAGAAAATAAAAATGCTATGGCTCTGGGAACAAGGGGAGCAAAAAACGAAAATGCAAAAACGGAAAATCCTAAGGTCGCGAAGGGGTTAAACAGGACCCCATTCTATGTTCCTTCCTCGGTCGTCTTTCTGCGCTGGCTCTCGCCCTCCAGCCCTGCGCCTCACAATCAGTGTCCCAAGCTGGTAGCCTCAGGTCTTGTTGAGCGACGTGCAGTCCCCTGGACCCTATGCAGCCACCTTTTCGGCGATGTAATTGTGGTAGTTGGCAGCTGCACCTTGCAAGTACAGTAGCCTCTGGTTATCTAGCTGAGTCTGATTATTCTCCACTAGTTTAGGGGCCGGTCCCCTCGGCGGCCTGATCCCTCACGTCCGTGTAGATTCGAGCGCACGGGTGGCATCCGCACTCGCTGTGCCCCTGGGATCCGATCTGTCTCTGGAGCCTTCCCTCTGCTCCTGTCCTCTTCTCTCAGTCTTTCCTCCTGGGCATCTCAGACTAGGCCCCTCTCCTCTGCTCTCCTGAGCGGAGCTCCTCCTGAGCTCCCACTCTCAACTGTCTGACTCAACTCTCTCCCTTCAAGATAGTTCCTCTCCTTCTTACACTCCTACTGACTGTGCTCCCCTGATCTACTTCCTCCACCCACACCCACTACATGGTTCCACCCTCCAGCTAGGGACCAAGGAACTGTGCTCTCCCTTAGGAGTAATCTCGCCCTTCCCTACTGAAGTGGAGTGTATTGGATGCAAGTGTGTGGGTCCCGGGTGGCACTCCATGCTTACCTGAGAGTGGGGTACCACACCTCTGGGTGAGATGCAGCACCTCTGTGGTGACTGAACCCGCAGGAGCGCCACATACCCCCCTGGTATAACACAGCACGTCAGCGGCTGGATCAGAGTAAATAAATTTTAAGACATACTAAATTTTTAGAATGCATTCACATGCAAGAACAATATACAACTTTTTCTTCCCTTTATGGGAGGCACTTTCCTTGAACGTTACATGTTTCTATCTTTATATTTAAAACTTTATAAAACCACTTTTAATAACATTCTTCTTCACACTTATAAAACATTTTCCATAATAAACACATTTTCAGTGAAGTTCAGTGAGATCTGTAGCCCGGTGTCCATCTCACTGGAGAAGGTGCAATTTGAGGGACCCGTTCGAAAACCCTCAACATAGGCGCTGGATGTGGCTGCGGGGCATAACTGATCCAGTTGTTGGACCACGTCTTCGGCCACGCCAAATGGGTTTTTGTTTGGTGGTCATGATAAAACCAACAAGAAGCACCTGAAGAAGTGCTAACTATGTACAAATGAAAGGTTTTTTTTGGTTGCTCACCATCCATCAGTCTTTGTACCTTAACCGGGTACACTAAATAAACAAACTTTTCAAACTCTGATTATATGTTTATTAATACCCTTTCAGGTAACTATATACAGTTCTTAATTTTTAACTAAGCAGTTCAGTTTTAATAGTGGTGCCCACGCCGGCGGAGTGATTCACCACTAGATGGCCCAGCCGGGTCATCAACTTCAGATGGCAGGGGTGCGTTCTCCTCCTCTCTACACACATGTAGGGCGTACCACCCACGTTCTCCATGGTGACGGGTGTAGGTGACCCTGTCTCCAGGGTACTTAGCTGCAGCCGGAGCAGAAGCTGCTTGTGGACGGCCAGGGTCAGCGACACAAGAAGTCAGGGGCATGTCCTCCGGGCTCGCCTTCTGCACATCAAGCGTGTACCACCCCCTCTCTCCTGAGTATTGTGGTAACCAGGCCGCTCCGGGGATGTATGGCACAGACAGTGGTATTATGAGGGCTGCGGCAGCACCCGCTGTTGGAGCTTCACCTAAGGTGGGCATCTTTCTTCCCCCCTAGTTCACCCTTGCTGGGGTAGGACTCACCGCTGCAGATGCTTATGTCGTCGCTCCTTGCACAGCTGGTCACCGAGACTGCTCTGCTTGTCACTGTACAGCCGCACTCTTGCTGCCAAGATTCTCACACTTGTATTGTATTCACAGAGCTGCAGCAGCTGGGATCACACAGCACAGGGCTGCAGTAGATGGATAGATGGGATCACACAGCACAGAGCTGCAGCAGCTGGATGGATGGGATCTCACAGCCCTCTGCAGGGGGAGGCGACAATCTCCCCCCTCAGTCTGATGCAAAGGGGAAGGCTGGCACCTTTCAGCCTGAGTGACAGACAACTCTGGTACAGTCTATGCAAGTGGGATGGGCCTATTTTGGTGCCATTTCCAAGGCTCCGCCCACGATGGGACACCACACATATCATTAACACCTCATGTGCTACAGTAATGGCTGCAGTTTATACAGTTATACACAGTCTTTGTGGCACACAGGACCCGTGATAACGGGTGGGTTCATCCTGTTCACAGCACCAAGTATGACGCGCCCCCTGGGCCCTGGGGTACTCGGTAGCCGGGCCGGTCGATGCTGGGGGAAGTCATGGTGGCGGTGACACGGTTCGTGACCCAGGGCGGTCAATTAAAGGGGAAAAAGTAAAAGGGAATAAAGTTTTTAAAGATAATGTTCGTGACGCCACCTGTGGTATGCGGCTATATGGGGCCTCCGCTACGGTGCAGATCCACTGGAGCTGATGGTGACGCAGCAGAGTTGGTTCAGCTCTCCACAGGCAGAGCTTAGCTCCAGGGCAGTAGATGGTGATTTTATGAGGTAGATGTTGTTGGTGCGGTGTAATGCAGGTGTTGTTACGGCAATTATTCAAGGACACAGTGGGATGCAGTCTTCAAGGTTTTACTCACAGTTATCACGCTGCTCCAGGCTACAACTGCCTGATTATAACCACCACGTCGTCCTGTTTTCACCAAGAAAGGGGTTCAGCAGCTCTCAAGTATTTCAGCAGTACTTAAACGGGACCCCGTTCTATGTTCCTTCCTCGGTCATCTTCCTGCGCTGGCTCTTGCCTTCCTGCCCTGCGCCTCACAATCAATGTCCCAAGCCGGTTGCCTCGGGTCTTGTCGGGCGACGTGCAGTCCCCTGGACCCTATGGGGCCGCCTTTTCGGCGATGTAATTGTGGTAGTTGGCAGCTGCACCTTGCAAGTACAGTAGCCTCCGGTTATCTAGCTGAGCCTGATTATTCTCCACTAGTTTGGGGGCCGGTCCCCTCTGCGGCCTGATCCCTGATTCGGGCGCACGGGTGGCATCCGCACTCGCCGTGCCCCTGGGATCCCCTCTGTCTCTGGAGACTTCCCTCTGCTCCCGTCCTCTTCTCTCAGTCTTTCCTCCTTGGCATTTCAGACTAGGCCCCTCTCCTCTGTTCTACTGAGCGGAGCTCCTCCTGAGCTCCCACTCTCAACTGTCTGACTCAACTCTCTCCCTTCAAGATGGTTCCCCTCCTTCTTATACTCCTACTGATGGTGCTCCCCTGATCTACTTCCTCCACCCACACCCACTACATGGTTCCACCCTCCAGCTAGGGATCAGGGAACTGTGCTCTCCCTTAGGAGCTATCTCGCCCTTCCCTACTGAAGTGGAGTGTATTGACAACTGTCTTACCTGACTGACTTTTTTATCCCCTTTTTGGACCTTCCCCATTTTCTCACCTTTATCTGACTCAGTCCAAAACTTTATTTGTTCACTACAAAAAGCCCACTAGCTAAGGCTTGCCCCTCACTTTCCCCGCACCATCTTTGTTATTTTGACTCTTGTTCATAAACCCATGGTAGGGTAATCCCGCACCTTCTCTCCTGTACTCCTCACCTTTAAATTATCCCCCCTCCATTATCCATGGCCTCTTGGCCCCTTATTAATCCTCATTTCTAAAATCAGCTATTCTCCCAAAATTCGTCCCTCTAAGTATTTCAAGTTTTGCTATTCTGATTGATTGAAAGGTAATTCTCTGGTCCAGGAATCTCAGCACAACTACATATTACGTAAGCAGAAGGTGTGATTGGATTTCAACAGGACACATATTCAGGCTGACTGGGAAAAGACGATTTAGCTTGCAGTGGATGAGTAACAGCCAGACGTAGCACGAGTGCAGCTAAGGAGATTAGCAGAACAACATCTTTCCCAGATTAGGTAAGAAATATTATGTAAGAAATTAGCTTTTTGTACAAATTCTAAGCCAAGATCTTATCCATAATGAGATATAATATACTGGGGCATACATTAAAATCATGCAAAAATCCTAATCAGTCCCCCTAATCCAACTCAAACCAAATACAGGGTCATGATGTATAGGTATTGAGGCACGGACAGAATAACTGTGTCCCTACTGAGTCCCCTTAGTGTTAGCGCACATTACAATACTCCTTTCATGGCTCCCATAACATATGATGTCCCTAAAAATGCCCCTCCCTCCGACACACAGTATGACAGCGGCACAATGAATTCCTTATATAATTTGAGCCCTTAATAACCCACCACACACAGTATGATGCCCCCACAGTGTCTCTCACAAAGTATTATGCTGCCACAATGTCCCAGCACAGATTGATACCACTACAGTGCCCCTCATAAATTTTGATGCTACCACAGTGCCCACAACACAGTATGATGTCCCCATGGGGACCATGATACAGTATAATGAACCCTAGAGCCCTACAAACACAGTATGCTACCACCAATGTGCTCGCCACATAGAATGATGTCCTTACAGACCTCCACAAAGTATGATGCCTCAAAGCCCCCTCACACAGTATGACGTCCTCCACAGTCTCCCTCACACAGAATGAAGAACCCACAGCTCCCATACACAGTAAAATTCCTCCATAGCTGTCTCTCACAATTTGATGGCCCTCATAATACCCCACACATTATGATAACCTCCACAGCACCCCACATAATATGATGCCCCCATGCCTCCCTCCCACAAAGTATGATTTCACCACAATTCCCCCACACAGTATAATGGCCTCCACATTCCCTTACCACAGTATTCTGTACCCACAGCTTCCCCCTATACAGTATGATTGCCCCTGTGAGAGTGTGAACTGTAATAGCAGCAGGAGAGCATTAGGCTGGCTGAGCAGAGAGCAGGGGCAGCCCGGGAGGCCCTGTGTGTTGTGAAGCAGACTGCTGTGTGAGGAGAAGTTTGAGGATTGAACTTCGGTGAGACTCTCTCCACAAACTTTCCTGTGGGGGTTGTTAACACCAGTCCCTAGGGAAGCTGTGTCCCTGCTTAGGAACGAGTGCTGAGCTGGGGAAAGCTATGTGGCTCTTTGGAGTTTTGTGGAAGTCCATGCGGAGTGGACTAGAGACTTTGTGCTGAACGGGCTAAGTGACGAGGATTCGGAAAGAGACAAAGGATACCATCCTCCATTGTTGGCGTATGCCCGGCTTGATACTCCTTTCCTGTTATACACCGATGGCAGTCTGCATGGGCTGGGGGCGGTACTAGCACAAGTGCAGGATGGTCAGGAGCGAGAAATCGCCTATGGCAGCAGGTCTTTAAGAGACACTGAACGCAACCCAGCTAACTACAGCTCATTTCACCTACAGTTACTGGCCCTGGTGTGGGCGATGACAGAACGCTTTGCCGAGTATTTAACAGGAGCTGAGGTGCTAGTCATGACTGATAATAACTCTCTGGCTCACCTAGAAAACGCAAAACTGGGAGCGTTGAAGCAGCGGTGGGTCGCTCGCCTTGCTAAGTTTAATTATCAAATTAAGTTTGCTCTGGGCGGGAAAACGGAAATACGGATGCACTGTCAAGGGTGCCCCTTGGGTCCTCGGGGGAAAATGTTGATGACCAACTTGAGGACACTTAAACCCCTGACTTGGGGCAGGTACCTATCTTCAGAAGTGTGTTACATTCCAGTGGGGTGGCGTCAGGGATGCCGTGTGTTCTTGGAAAAACACCCTCGCAATGGGCGAAAGACGAGAACGAGTGCCCATACATTACACTAGTGTGCACTTGGGTACAAAATGGCATCTGGCCACGTGCAGAGGACAAGGCCCAACTGTCCGTGGAAGGAATGTAACTACTGCGACAGTGGGATATGTTGTGTGTGGAACAGGGCAGGTACACCTTGTATCGTAAGGTGTACCTGCCATCTGAGCTGCAGCACCGGTGCCAGCTAGTAATCCCTATGGGGAAGGGTCCGGTGGTCACTCGCGAGGCGCATGAGAAGGGGGCCCACTTTGGGAGTGAAAAGACACACCAGTGGCTACAGTGAGTCCTCTATTGTCCTGAATTGGGAGGGATGGTGACAGAGGCGTGGCGGCAGTGTCGGGTCTGTGGGCTCAGTAAGAGCCCTGAGCAGCGGGCGCCCACGCAGTCTATTAAGACTTCCGCTCCCTTAGAGCTGCTCATGATTGACTATGTCCTGATAGGATACTCAATGTCTGGGTATTCCTATTGCTTGGTAATGACAGACCACTTCACTAAGTATGCTGTGGTGGTGACAACAATAGATCAGACAGCGGAGTCGGTGGCTGAAGCCGTGTATCTGTAGCGCCCCGAGGGTTCGGCCGCTACAGGGGTATTGCACCTCAACCAGAGGTGTCGTATTCCACTCCCGGGTAAGGATGGAGTATGGACCAGGGCTGCACACATATACACTCCTCATTTCCAGGGGACTGCTCTATGGTGCTCCCATTTGTATGCAGGCACGACTGACTTTGTCCCTGGCTGGAGTGGGGAGGGGGGGAACCCTAATGATGTGGGAGCAGATAGGGGCTGGTTTCTGGGCATAGGAAGGAGCTAATTGGATGCAGGTCACCTGAGCTCAGACATGGAGGAGGAGGTATAAAAGGTGGGCACCATCTTAGAACAGTGTTCAGTCTGTGAGGAGAAAGTGAGAGTGGAGGAGAAGGGGAGCAGAGGCTCCGCTGGAGTTAAGCTCCGGAGCCAGGCCTAGGGACATGGGCAGGGCGAGAGGAGGAGAAGAGAAAGGAACAGAACCGCAAGAGAAAGGAACTGAATAGCAAGGCCCAGGAACACAAAGGTAGAAGGGACCCTAAGGACCCAGGAGAACACGCGTGACGGGTCAGGCAAGAAAAGGGTACCGGATCCCAAGTTGGTGGAGGCAAATAATCCTCAGCCAAGAACCGGAGGTCGTGATCATTTATTGGTGCGACCCCTCGCTAAACCTACTAGGAAGGCACCACACAGGGCCAGGGAAGCTGGCGCCAAGTTCTCCCAGAGAAGGCCCGAGGCAGCTGGACAGAAGTTTGGTCACTGGTGGGGCACGGCCAGAGAAAGGGTAGAAGGGAGTGCTGTGTCATGCTCCTGAATTGCCTGGGGGTTGACCGAGCCCCTCACCTGGTGGACGCAGCACGGCTTGGGTAGTCACTACCTGTACAGAAGTGGCTTGGAGTATACGAACTGTGAGTAAAAGACCCTGGACTGCAACAAGTTGTCGTTGTGTTTCTTACCACGCCAGCACTAACGGTACTGGGACGCCCTGCACCACCACCCCCAGCATTCACCTACACTGCCCTGAGGCTACACTCTTCCCGTGGGGAGTTATCCTATCCCTGTGCTGCATATCTACATCAGCCTCAGCGGTCTGCCTTGCAGTGGCGGTCCTCCCTGACCGCAATCCACGGGTGGCGTAGTCGGACAATGCAAACCACATAAATACACTGCCACTGGTCTGACCACCCTGAGCCACGGGATCGGGTTGCCACTACTACTCCCAGCGTTGCCCTAAAGGCCCGGTTCCGAGTACCCCACGGCTCAGGGGGCGAGTCAGCTTTGGCGTAGTCGACAGGATCGTGACCAACCCGCCACAAACGGGTATTGCGCACCTGAAAAGAGACTGTTTCACTGTATTAAAGATGGTGCCTGCCCCAGAAGAACGAACGCCATAATGTGCGCGCCAAAAGATAACAGGAAGCCACCTCCCATCGTGGCCCAAGTCCCAGAATGGCGCCAAAGAAGGAGCCCACCCCCAACAGCCATGAGTGTGGCTGTAGAGATGTCCATCAAGGTGGGGGGGCTGCCCCTGAAAGTGATTGTCAGCAGATTGCCCCAAGACCACCCCCAATGGGGGCGGAAAGAGAAGAAAACTGTGGGGCCGGGTGTGGTTTGGATCAGTCTCACCGGAGATGGAGAGAGGAGCCAGCTCCAGCACTCTGGCGAGGGGCCTGCTGCAAGCCGAACCACCATGCAGCTTCACAGAGCTGCTAGCACAACTCCCCAAGGAAGACCCAGAGTATGTGCGGACTGCGCTGGAGGAGTTGAACCGGAGGATGATCCGGGCGCAGCGGGACGTGATTGCCGGGTGGGAGGAGATGACCCGGCGGATCGTGACCCAGCAGCAGGAGGCACTGCCACCACCCAGCAGCACGCCTGCCTCCGAGGGCAGTGAGAGTGGATCGGAGGCCGAGGACGACGCCGCGGAAGAGGCCATAGCCGCGGAGGCAGGTAACGGGGAAGTCCTTACCCCGAGTCCAAGGGCCGCAACCCTGTCCCTGTCTCCCGTCACGGCAACCGAAGCCCCGGGAGCCGTAGCTGCCATCACACCTCCCCCGCTACCAACTGGGCCTCAGGCCGTAGGCGCCGCCGTTGAGCCCCGCCCCACGCCGTGCCCTCTGACCCCGGGTGCGACCAGAAGACAACCACCGCAGGCCTGGTCGCAAGGCCTAGTGCCCCCGGGCGCTGCTGCCCCGCCAGGTCCCCCTGCCTCCACTGTGCCACCCCAGGGTACGACCAGAAGACGACCACCGCAGGCCTGGTCGCAAGGCCCAGTGCCCCCGGGCGCTGCTGCCCCGCCCCTCTGCAATACCACCCCTGGGCGCGGATCTGTTCGCCCAGCACACCGGTCCGGATGGGCTCCCTTTCATCTGGCCCCCCGGATATGTTAACCCCCGCCTACGGAGAGGCCTGTCCGCGGAGGCCGGAGGCCCACCTGAACCCCTGATACCTGCTCCGGAGCCCATGGGAGTCTCCCAGCCCCTGCTCAAGGACGCCCAGTTTGAGTGGGACCCGACCGGAGAAAATCTAATGGGGTTCACCCAGGAGACACGGGCGGACGCAGCCCGCCGACGGGAGTCCTGCCGCCAGCAGTTGGCGATGTTCGAGAGGGAGCAGTGGGAACGGCGTGTCCGGCAAGAGCAGCTACAGGCCCAAAGTGCAGAACAGAAGATGAGGACCCGGCGAGACCCCTGCAGTCCCCGAGCCACCGGGACTGTCGTCAAGTTCCAAATGGAGCACGGCTGGGGTTTCATCAGAGACCCGAACACCATCAGCGATGTGTTCGTGACCCGGAGGGATGTAGAGAGCCACCTGTCGGAGGGTCACTGAGGGCGAGACCTGTATCCTGGGGACGTGGTGACCTACACCAGACACCAAGGCGTAAAGGGCTGGTACGCCCTGCACGTCCACAGAGTGGTAGAAGAGGAGGAACAGCGCCACTCTGCCCAAGAATATCAAGAGGGCCCGGACGGGCCTGAAGATTACCAGGAGCAAGGCGCATATGGAGGTCAGCATTTACAGTAAAGTGGAGCAGCGCCAGTGTACATAGTTACCCGTCAGGGTACAGAAACAGTTTTGGGACTGTTTCCGCTTAAAGCGTGGTCCCCGTTGGGACTGATATGGAACTGTTAAAAGTTGCCCCTTTCCTTACCTGGCTGAGGACTGAGAGCAGCCACTCCCCTCTCCTAATCTGGCTGGGGACTGAGAACAGCCATCCCCTTCCCTACCTGGCCGAGGACTGAGAGCGGCCGTCCCTGTAAATAGTTGCACTTCCTAAAGCGCCCCTATTGGTTTTATAAAAGAATTGCAACGTCTACCTCAAGACAAATTTACTAGAGTGTTGCACCTTTAAGAAGAACGAACACCTGGTCGCAAGTTTCACCGCGGCCAGTACCCAAGAATATGTTTTACTTAAAAATGTTTTATATAAAGAGTTTTATATGCTGCTAGGTAATAATGCAAATGTTTTATATAAGGTTTTGTATGACAAAAGAGTTCCGGTAGTATTAACAATGTCTTATAAAGGAAAGTGTTGAAAAAGAGAAAAGTGTTTCCCATAAAGGGAATTGAACAATGTCGTCCGTTTTCTAATGTGAAAAGTTTTGAAAAAGTTTTGCATGTCTTGTAAATTAATTGTTTTTACTCTTTTCCAGCCCGAGGACGTGCTGTGGTTTACCAGGGGGGAATGTAGCGTCCCGAGGGTTCGTCCGCTACAGGGTGTTATGCCAAGTTTTTAGCAATAAGGTTCAGATACGGCTTTAAAGAAGGCAACTCTTTGCGATATAACGCAATTTTATTTATAATAGTTGATTTAAAAGGTAAAATAGATAATTAAAGGAATAGTATGATATGATGATATTGCATGCACTTTTGTATATGTTATAATACAAAGGTTAAGTACATATATATATATATATATATATATATATATATATATACTCACTTCGTCACCAAGGAGCTTTTAAACATCATCCGTCTGGAACATCAGAGAAGCAATTTCACCAAGACAGAGAGACCCCTGGAAGTCTTCACAACACTGCATGGGCAGGTACATACAACACTACACATCAGTGCAGGTATAACTTATGGCTTCTGTCTGTATCATGATTCCAGTGACTTTTATAAGGCTTAGACAATGGAAGCATAAAACTGGTTAATATTTATAAGTATGAGTCGTCGATAATACAGAATTGGCCAGGTTCTGTAATCTCGAGAAGTTTACCTATAAGCATTGTTTTAGACAATAGATCTGTGTATTTCTTATGGAACATAATGGTAAGTGTACACACATTATCTGAATCAGTATTTTGGTTACAATAACACTATTTGTCAAAGCAAATATAACACTGGTTACTTGTTTACAAATCAGGATAATGAATCTTTGAAACACACAACTTCATAGACCATAGAACAATTAACATTGTCTTACTGCATTGACACCTAGCAAACACTTTGTGGATAGCATGCATGAAGGACAGTTCATGTGAAAGAACTACTTTATCAGTATCAGAGTATATCAATGATATTACACTGCAGTATATTGCAATATATTCCACACTTGGTCTAATGACCACACTTTATCAAAGCATATAAACAATATGTTACAATATGTAGGCTATAAGATATCCATATTTTTATTAGCACTACAATCCACACTTGGATATCTTATAGCCACACATTATTTATACAAAGCACCCCATCCAAAGTGGATGGTTTTAGCGGATGATTGACATAAAAATAATAATGGAAGTGTACACTGTGTACAACAACACAAAGCAATGCATGAACAAATTATGGCAAAAAATAAATCAGCTGGCCTAATACTCAAAGTCTTCATGGTAATCATCTCTTCTGCCAAAAAGCTTTCCCCAATGCAGTTCACACAGGCACAACATGGATTGCACGTGAAGTTCTGGGTCACAACTTCTCCTTCTGTATCATCATCTTGAATAGCTACCCCTATAAGCTTTGTCCATAACTGTAAAGGGGGTCGGTACTGCCACCAAGTCTCAAATATATTGATAGCAGTGGTAACCTTTGTCACGCAAAAATGGCTAGTGTTCATCATTTGAGCTAAGTAAATCCATAGATTCTGTTTGGTTTTCCATGACGCCACATTTTCCATGGTTGGCCTCTCGATTTTCGGTCTGAAGATCGCTTGGGTCATCATTTCCAGATTTTGATCTAAAGAGAAAACACATATTATTCTCTGCACAAAATCCCGGTCAGTTGGGACGTGTTCCCCTTTCTTTTGCCCGGGTTTCATAACTATCAACACATTGTCTGCTCCTTGAACAATTACCTCAGCAGGTTCTGGAGGACCTTTGTCACCCAGTTGTTTCACCCAGATTTTTGCACCATCATTGATAGGATGTGAGGATCCAAATCTTTCACCTCCTCTGACCTTCACAACTGCAGGGGTCCTTACTCTGACCACCTTCGTTTTAGAAATAGACAGTACCAGTAACTGAGTTATCTTATCTCTCTTCTGTATTATCATGACCTTTTCTTCATCATTCATTAAAAGTACTTTAATTTCTTCCTGATAATCCTGGTCTGTCACTCCTCCCATTACCTGAATACCCTTTAAGGTCAAGCCTGACCTTGAGGTTATAAGACCAAAATGCTTAGGTGGCATTAGCAAGCCTATAGCAGTCCTGATGTTCTTTACAACTTCTTTGAAGTGACTTTCATTGTCACTTTGAATCTGTATTGGGATACAGTACAATACCATTGTTTCCAAAGTCTTAATAGTATTGTTAGCATTGGCCATTTTACAGGTACAAATCAACGTAAACCCAGAAGGTGCATCCACAGCCATGCATACGCATCCTCCATCATGTAGAGGAGGGCCAATGTAGTCCATTTGCCAAATTTGCCCAGGAAGTTTTCCTCCTTCCTTTCTGGCCTCTCACCACATGAGGGATTGGTCTCTGTTTTGAATGTTGACACTTCATGACAGTTTCCTTTATCAAATCTAACCTGATGGGCACCCCTCTGATCTGTGCCCATTGAGTCAGTCCGAGCAGCTCCTCAGTGGTGTCAGTCTTTTTATTGGATTCAGTGACTGATATTTTGGACTGTTCGTCTGCTACTGAGTTGAAGAGTCTTTCCAAGGTATCTGAAGCACAAATAGCATCAACATGAAACACAGTCACTTTAATCATTTGCACAATTGCCCAGATATCTTGCCACAACTCTTTTCCCCATACTTCTTTGCTATGTATACGTGTAGTCTGATAGCCCACTGCGTTCCACACACGGTCGTTACCTTGGTACCTAGCTGACCCTTCTGTAAACCACACTTGTTTCCTCTGCTCAGGAATCAATTGTTCAAAGGGTATCTCCTGCTCCTGAAGTCCCATAGGGACTTTGCTTAACTTCTCATGCAATGTGGAGATTCCACTAACTCCTGGTTTCGCTCTGTCCTGAATTGCCTCAATTTGCTTTCCTCCTAATTCTGTAGTTATAACCTTGCACTCACTGAATTGTTTTGGAGTTCCCTTAATCAAACTGGCCTCCTCCCCTGTATCTACCAACATTTGTGGGGCGTGGCCAGCATGTCAGTCACTTTTATCTGTCTCCCTCCATCGATCCTCCATTTCAGATGAAGACATCTTATTAGGAGAAAATGATGCCCCCTTCTGTTGGGCTTTGAATTCCTGTATCAAGGATTTAACTTCATCATAAAGATCCTCAAACCCCGGTGCTGTGGGCTTTGCTGGCGACGAGGAGGGAGTGGGCCCTCTCTCTCCCCATGTCCTGCCCGGCCCCTGCTGTGGGGATTCAGAATCTTTTACTGTAACCTTTCTATTATGTGAAACCCCTGACTTTTTATTAAGTCCTCTCTTTAGATACAATTTCCACATCTCGTCAGTACCAATCCCGTCTATTTTATCCCTGTGGACACCATCCTTTATCAGGGCCATAAACATATCTTTCCGGGTAATGCGGGATCTAGGATTGTAGTTACTTTTGACATTGTCACGCTGCTCTTCAGAGGGAAAATTACCCTTTTGTTTGGGACCCCAATCTCCCAGATCCCCTAACTGTCTAATTGCCTCCAATGTATTGGCGATAGTTTTCCCAGTCTGATTTATCATTAGTGTCATCATGATATGCTTATAGGCTGGAGGGGCATTTCTAATGATATGATTTCTAATAGATACACTTGCAATAACTTGCATGTAATCGTCATATGTATTTGCTGAAATAGCATTTTTCATGACCTCCTCCTTCAATCTCTGAGCACAATCTTTCAATGTAAACCATGGTTTTTCATTTGGTGGCCAATCTGCCTCTGATGGGTATTTATGCTGCAATGCCATGGCCACAACATCAAGCATACTACACACCACATGTGGCTGCTGAATTGTCAAGGTACGGAATTTGTCAAAGCAAATATAACACTGGTTACTTGTGTACAAATCAGGATAATGAATCTTTGAAACACACAACTTCATAGACCATAGATCAATTAACATTGTCTTACTGCATTGACACCTAGCAAACACTTTGTGGATAGCATGCATCAAGGACAGTTCATGTGAAAGAACTACTTTATCAGTATCAGAGTATATCAATGATATTACACTGCAGCATATTGCAATATATTCCACACTTGGTCTAATGACCACACTTTATCAAAGCATATAAACAATATGTTACAATATGTAGGCTATAAGATATCCATATTTTTATTAGCACTACAACAGGGGTATTGCACCTCAACCAGAGGTGTGGTATTCCACTCCCGGGTAAGGATGGAGTATGGACCAGGGCTCAGTTATCTGCACACATTTCCTCATTTCCGGGGGACAGCTCTACGGTGCTCCCATTAGTATGCAGGTACGACTGACTTTGTCCCTGGCTGGAGTGGGTAGGGGGGGAACCCTAGTGATGTGGGAGCAGATAGAGGCTGGTTTCTGGGCATAGGAAGGAGCTCATTGGATGCAGGTCACCTGAGCTCAGACACTGAGGAGGAGGTATAAAAGGTGGGCACCATCTTAGAACAGTGTTCAGTCTGTGAGGAGAAAGTGAGAGTGGAGGAGAAGGGGAGCAGAGGCTCCGCTGGAGTTCTGCTCCGGAGCCAGGCCTAGGGACACGGGCAGGGCGAGAGGAGGAGAAGAGAAAGGAACAGAACAGAAAGAGAAAGGAACAGAATAGCAAGGCCCAGGAACACGAAGGTAGAAGGGACCCTAAGGACCCAGGAGAACACGGGTGACGGGTCAGGCAAGAAAAGGGTACCGGATCCCAATTTGGTGGAGGCAAATAATCCTCAGCCAAGAACCGGAGGTCGTGATCATTTATTGGTGCGACCCCTCGCTAAACCTACTAGGAAGGCACCACACAGGGCCAGGGAAGCTGGCGCCAAGTTCTCCCAGAGAAGGCCCGAGGCAGCTGGACAGAAGTTTGGTCACTGGTGGGGCACGGCCAGAGAAAGGGTAGAAGGGAGTGCTGTGCCATGCTCCTGAATTGCCTGGGGGTTGACCAAGCCCCTCACCTGGTGGACGCAGCACGGCTTGGGTAGTCACTACCTGTACAGAAGTGGCTTGGAGTATGCGAACTGTGAGTAAAAGACCCTGGACTGCAACACGTTGTCGTTGTGTTTCTTACCACGCCAGCACTAACGGTACTGGGACGCCCTGCACCACCATCCCCAGCATTCACCTACACTGCCCTGAGGCTACACTCTTCCCGTGGGGAGTTATCCTATCCCTGTGCTGCATATCTACATCAGCCTCAGCGGTCTGCCTTGCAGCGGTGGTCCTCTCTGACCGCAATCCACAGGTGGCGTAGTCAGACATTGCAAACCACATAAATACACTGCCACTGGTCTGACCACCCTGAGCCACGGGATCGGGTTGCCACTACTACTCCCAGCGTTGCCCTAAAGGCCCGGTTCCGAGTATCCCACGGCTCAGGGGGCGAGTCATATCGACATTTCATCCAGGTGTATGGGTGTCCGCAAAGAATACACTCGGATCAAGGGGCATGTTTCCAGGGGGCGTTGATGAAGGAGCTGTATGGCATCGTACCGTCGAGAACGACACCTTACCATCCCCAAGGTAACGGAGTTTGTGAGCGCTTTAATCGGACTCTATTGCAGATGTTGAGGACGTTAGAGGGTAAACAGCAGGTGCGCTGGCCTGAGTATCTCCTCGAATTGATGTGGGTCTACAATAATAGAGTGCACAGCACTACTGGCTACTCACCACACATGTTGATGTTTGGGAGGCCAGGGCTTGACATTGAGGATTTGAGCATGCCAGGTCCCTCCTCCAATCCCCCTCGGACCGCATCAGAATGCGTTCGAGAACACCGGCGGTGATTAAGGGTGGTGCATCAGGTGGTGGGTGATGGACTCAGTCAGGTGACCCATAATGACGCACAGCCCATGCAAGCCGAGCCTTTCTCCCTGGGGGATAGAGTGTGGGTGAGAATCAAACGTTGGTCAGGGAAGCTGAGTGACCGGTGGGAGGCGACTCTGTACCTGATTAAAAAAAGGGTGAGCCCCGAGATTCCAGTCTACGAGGTCGAACCGGTGGGGACAGGGGGGCCAACCCGTAATCTTCATCGTAACATGTTACAACGGTGCTGGTTTGAAGATGCGCTCCCCATTCCCACGGAACCACAGGCCGTGTCCTGAGGGGTGGGCATTCCTAATGCTCTTGAATTTGATGGTGAGTCTCCCTCTGTGCTTGCTTACTTGCCCTATACGATCAATCTGTCCCTGTGTGGAGAGAGTGTTGAGAATGTGGTATGTCCTTCAGAGAACAGGGAATCAGGTCAGTCACCTGACCCGGATGATGTGGCTCAGGGCGCCACACCTCAGGAGGGAGCAACCTTATTTGCTCCCTCGGATGACACCGCTGAAGAGACTTCTGCCACCTTGGGGACTGAGTCTGTTGGGGTGTGTTTCAGGAGAACTTCTCGATCTACGGCGGGTATACCCCTCAGCGCTATGCACAGGACGACTTTGAGTGGGGAGGTGTGTCGAGGACGCCAACCTCTAGTGGGGTGGCATGTGAGAGTGTGAACTGTAATAGCAGCAGGAGAGCATTAGGACCCTGTGAGTTTTGCCTGACTGAGCAGAGAGCAGGGGCAGACCGGGAGACCCTATGTGTTGTGAAGCAGACTGCTGTGTGAGACGCAGGAAGCAGAGTCTGAGGAGAAGTGTGAGGATTGAACTTCGGTGAGACTCTCTCCACAAGCTGTCCTGTGGGGGTTGTTAACCCCTGTCCCTAGGGAAGGTGTGTCCCTGCTTAAGAACGAGTGCTGAGCTGGGGAAAGCTATGTGGCTCTTTGGAGTTTAGTGGAAGTCCATGCGGAGTGTACTAGAGACTTTTTGCTGAACGGGCTAAGTGGCGAGGATTCGGAAAGAGTCAAAGGATACCATCTCTGTGACGGAGCGTGTGGTCGGTGGCTTGGGAAACAGTGAGTGACCGTGAGAGGAGAAACGGGGTCCGGTGCCATTCACATTGAGAGCATACTGACAAGCCCTGGTGAAGAGTTCTTCCCGGACCGTAACCTGAGGATACAGGACTAAAGTCCCCGGCGTGTGGGCTCGGCATCGGCTGACAAGACAAGGAATCTTTGCTGTTTTTGTAAAAGTTGTTTTTATTTGGCGCCAAAGTTTTTCGGGACTAGCTACAGCAGGGCCTGCTCCAGGTTTTTGTGGGCTCTGGGCGAAAGAGTCTCAGTGAGCCCCTTTAACACATACCACGATTCATGATGCACAAATACCGCAGAGAAATATATATATAGTACGATGCCGAAGATTTCACTTCTTACATTACATGAGTGATATCTATTGTAAATTCTACAAAAGCTCAGAAACCTGTGAATCCTCGCAGCGCACAGGGCAGACTGGACAGTATAGTCCTCCATACAGTATTATGGGCACCACATAGTACTCCATGCAGTATTATGGGCTCCATATATTGCTCCATACAGAATAATGACCCCACATAGTCCTCTGTACAGTATAATGGGCACCACATAGTCCTCCATACAGTATTATGGGCCCCATATATTGCTCCATACAGAAAAATGGACCCCATATAACGCTCCATGCAGAATACTGGTCCCCATATAATGCTCCATACAGGATACTGGTCCCCATATAACGCTCCATACAGGATACTGGTCCCCATATAACGCTCCATACAGGATACTGGTCTCCATATAACGCTCCATACAGGATACTGGCCCCCATATAATGCTCCATACAGGATACTGGCCCCCATATAATGCTCCATACAGAATACTGGCCCCCACATAATGCCCCATGCAGGATGTCACTTCTCCCCGTATAATGCCCCATGCAGGATGTCACTCCCCCCCCATATAATGCCCCATGCAGGATGTCACCCCCTTATAATGCCCCATGCAGGATGTCACCTCCCCCCCCCCATATAATGCCCCTTGCAGGATGTCACCTCTCCCCCCATATAATGCCCCATGCAGGATGTCACCTCTCCCCCCCATATAATGCCCCATGCAGGATGTCACCCCCCATATAATGCCCCATGCAGGATGTCATCCCCCCCTTTATAATGTCCCATGCAGGATGTCACTTCTCCCCCCCCATATATTGCCCCATGCATGATGTCACCCCCTCATATAATGCCCCATGCAGGATGTCACCCACCATATAATGCCCCATGCAGGATGTCACCCCCCCCATATAATGCCCTATGTAGGATGTCACCTCTCCCCCCCATATAATGCCCCATGCAGGATGTCACTCCCCCCCATATAATGCCCCATGCAGGATGTCATTTCCATCCCCCACCCCCATATAATGCCCCATGCGTCCATACATTAAAAAAAAAAAATCAAATACTCACCTCACTTCTCACCTGCTGCCGCTGCTCCGGACTCTTCACCTGCGCCGGCGTCTTCCCGCTCTGCGCTGTGACGGCTAAGGAGAGAGGGTGGTGTAAAGATGTCATCGCGCCCTCTGACCTGAGACGCCACAGTCAGAGGACGCAGAAGACACCGGACCTGCTGCGGAGGCACGGGGAGAGGTAAGTATTGTGCCAGGGCCCTGAGCAAGCGGGGGGGGAGTGGCGGGCGCTGGCACGGCACAGCTCATGGGTCCCATAGCGCGCCGGGGTGCCCGACGGTGAGTGGGCCCCCCGCCTGCTCAGGGCCCTGGCACTTGCCTGGGTGCGCCGGGTGCTGACGCCGGGCCTGAGCTGCAGCCACCGCAAATCAAAGGCCTGTGAGAGACCACATCTGAGAGTAACGGTACCGTAGCTTTAAGATACCCGGGTATCCCTATACTAGGGGTATAAGAGCAATTGGTGTAGTGTGATGTATTGTTATTGTTAGTTTTGGTAGGTTTTTACTCAGTGTGCCATTTCAGGGGTTCCCATAGAACACCCTTACTAGATTGACACTGTGTTTAGGTAAAATTGTTCCAGATCTTCAGTGTAACTCACATAACCTGGGAACCTTGGGATTGGCACATTGATTTCAGCTTTTGCTGATTGTGTGTATTTAGTAGAGACAGTGTCCCAGGGGGAACCTGAGACTGATTCATTCAATAATGAATCGTAGTCTAATCCCTGTTTTAGTATAGAAAGTGTTGTTTATTTCTGTCTCTGTCTCAGTTTGTGACTCACTGGATCTCTCTCGGATCTCCGGTCATTACAGCCCCGACAGCATGATGGTCCCACAGAGCCTCTACAAGAACACACAGTATGGTGCCCCCCTACAGTCTTTCCCACAAATGCTAACTGATTAAATTAAAAAAATACTTACCTAGCCCTTTTACCTGATGTTCTGCTCCATCCTATGTAGCATGGTGACTGAAGCTTCGCTCAGCAGGTGTGATCTAGTGACATCTAGGGGCCCCACAAGCATTTACAAAAAAGTAAGCAGAGAGTGAATGTTGCAGAGTGAAAATTGCAAATATGCCAATGCATTGTGCCCAGTCTGGCTTCTGGAGATAGGCATCTTGTAAATGAATTGAGTTTTTCCTGCTACACCATTGCCATACTTGATGATAACTGCAGTTTGGGACGGGTGCATTTGGATTTCGAAACACAGATTTCACTAAATGTTATTTGAGGTGAGGGGGTCATGTCCCTTTTCCAGAGTGTTTGTGCTGCCAATAACGTGGAAACCCCTTTTTATTTCCATTGCCAGATGAACCTGGGTTGGGGCTTATTTTTTTTGGTAAGTTTTCATTGGTACCATTTTGGGTGCATAACATTTTTGATCACGGTTAAGTTCACATTCATCTTGTGTTTATATCCCCCCAAAAAATGGGATTCAGACAAAATCCCCTACGGTAGCACTCACTATAATAAGGCAGCTTTGGGCACTTTGTTCCGCTGGTGTCCATTTTTTTAGGTGTGTTATCAGGGCACAAAAAATGTGGTCGACAACAGTAGTGTGCATGCCTAAAGTGACGGGACATCACCGGGCAGAAGCCAGAAAGTCCAAAGTGTCTCAAGCTGCCTCATTATAAGGAGGGGTTCCACTGGGGTTTTGTCTGAATCATGGTTTTTAGGGATTTACACGGAAACCCCGGGGTGAGTTCTTAGTGTAGAGCACAGAATCAATGTGACCCAAACTTTACACAGACAGTTTTATTCTTCGGGTCCAGTACAATTACAGCGAGATCAGATTTATATATTTTTTATGTTTTGCTACTTTTGGGGCATATAACATTTTGTGATAGCATTTTATTCAGATTTTTCAGGCACAGAATGAACAAAAGCCAACAGTTCAAGTCGGCTTTTTTCATTGGTGTTCACTGCGGTAAAATCGATAAGATTATTCATTATTCAGGACAGCACAATCGCAGTGATACCAGATTTATTTAGGTCTTTATGTTTTGCAAACTAGAATATTTTTAGAAAAAAACGTAATTTGTTTGTTGCATCGCCCTATTCTGAGAGCTATAACTCTTACCTTTAAGGTTTTTTTTTATATATGAATTTTAATAAATGACAAAACATTTTCTTGGTAACTTTTTTTGGGCTTTTTTGTGTTTTTTTTCTTTTACATTTTTACAAGTTTTGTTGACTTTTTATAGGACTTGACCATTTTTCACTTTGATTGCTGATCCAATGCACTGCAGTACTTATGTATTGCAGGGTCTTAGACCTGTCAGTGTTACACGAACTCATGACCTGATGCAAGAAACCTTCAAAAGTTTTTTGAGGTCCATGTTTTGATGAATGGTACAGTATATTGCAGGTGGTTATTAATGTGATGGCAGAGTAAATTTATGAAGTTAATGATATAGAACATCCTTAGACAATGGGGCTCAAAATAGGACACTCTTTAACTTTTACACCCCAAACAGGAGGATTGGTTTCCCCTCTCTTTAACCCTTTACACTCCAACCTGGCACTGAAATGGATATGGATCTGTAATTTACATTCCTCAGTCTTCTTCATGAAGACACAACCAGACCAGATTTCTGGGATTCCATGGGGCTTACAATAGTTACATAGCCAGAAAATCTAATTGCAGGTCACTCATTTGCAAGAAAATTGTTTTTAATTATCTTATAGCTGAAGGGCAGGATTGCTAAACTGACCACACTCAAAGGGAATATGTCACCAGGTTTTTGCCACCTAATCTGAAAGCAATATAATTTAAAGGCAGAGACCCTGATTCCAGCGATGAATCACTTACAGGGCTGCCTGCTGTAATTTTGATAAAATCAGTGTTTTATCACCAGGAGATTATCACTAGAGTACTAGTAAACTGGCTGCCATGCAGTCCAGCCACTCCCCCAGCACTAACTGGCAGCTTTTTGTGCCTTTGCACAGTGTACACAGAAATCTGCCAATTAGTGGTGTGGGCGGGGTTATACAGGGCTCAGCATTCAGAGAACTGCTAGATCTGCAGCAGATAAAACAGCGAGCAGCCCAGTAGGTGATACATCACTTGAATCAGGATTTCTGCCCCTACATTACACTGCTCTCAGATGAGGTAGAAAACACGTACTAGCAAATTCCCTTTAAGAATCAGGGCCAGAAATAAAGAAGACTTCTACTATTCAAAATAATTATTTTGTCAAACTTCAATTAGTGTTCAGAAAAAAAACAATTCATATGAAGAGGTTAAAAGTATGTGTTTACTTAAAATTCCCTTCTTTATACATTGTTACATTTTCAATTTTGTTTGAGAAATATACACATTAGGGTCAAATACTTTTTTAGAGTATTATGTTAATACATTTATGAAGACTAGCTTATGCTCCATCAAGACTACACCTGATCAAGAACACACCTGCCCAGGCTACACCTTACCAAGACCACACCCGTTGAAGACCACACCTGCTCAAGAACATACCCGTTCAAGACCACACCTGCTCAAGAACATACCCGTTCAAGACCACACCTGCTCAAAAACACACCCGTTCAAGACCACACCTGCTCAAGAACACACCTGCTCAAGAACACACCTGCTCAAGAACACACCTGCCCCAGGCTACACCTTACCAAGACCACACCTGCTCAAGACCACACTTGCTCAAGACCATACCTGATCAGGAGCACACCTGCTCAAGAACACATCTGCCCCAGGCTACACCTTACCAAGACCACACCTGCTCAAGACCACACCTTCTCAAGACCATACCTGCTCAGGAGCACACCTGCTCAGGAACACACCTGCTCAGGAACACATCTGCCCCAGGTACACCTTACCAAGACCACACCTGCTCAAGAACACACCTGCTCAAGAACACACCTGCCCCAAGCTACACCTCACCAAGACCACACCTGCCCAAGAACACATCTGCCCCAGGCTACACCTTACCAAGACCACACCTGCTCAAGACTACACCTGCTCAAGAACACACCTGCTCAGGAACACATCTGCCCCAGGCTACACCTTACCAAGACCACACCTGCTCAAGACCACACCTGCCTCAAGCTACACCTTACCAAGACCACACCTGCTCAAGAACACATCTGCCACAGGCTACACCTTTCCAAGACCACACCTGCTCAAGAACACACCTGCTCAGGAACACATCTGCCTCAGGCTACACCTTACCAAGACCACACCTGTTCAAGAACACACCCATTCAAGACCACACCTGCTCAAGACCACACCTACTCAAGACCATACCTGCTCAAGAACACACCTGCTCAAGAACACATCTGCCCCAGGTACACCTTACCAAGACCACACCTGCTCAAGAACACACCTGCTCAAGAACACACCTGCCCCAAGCTACACCTCACCAAGACCACACCTGCCCAAGAACACATCTGCCCCAGGCTACACCTTACCAAGACCACACCTGCTCAAGACTACACCTGCTCAAGAACACACCTGCTCAGGAACACATCTGCCCCAGGCTACACCTTACCAAGACCACACCTGCTCAAGACCACACCTGCCTCAAGCTACACCTTACCAAGACCACACCTGCTCAAGAACACATCTGCCACAGGCTACACCTTTCCAAGACCACACCTGCTCAAGAACACACCTGCTCAGGAACACATCTGCCTCAGGCTACACCTTACCAAGACCACACCTGTTCAAGAACACACCCATTCAAGACCACACCTGCTCAAGACCACACCTACTCAAGACCATACCTGCTCAAGAACACACCTGCTCAAGAACACATCTGCCCCAGGCTACACCTTACCAAGACCACACCTGCTCAAGACCACTCCTGCTCAAGACCATACCTGCTCAAGAACACACCTGCTCAGGAGCACACCTGCTCAAGAACACATCTGCCCCAGGCTACACCTTACCAAGACCACACCTGCTCAAGACCACACTTGCTCAAGACCATGCCTGCTCAGGAGCACACCTGCTCAAGAGCACATCTGCCCCAGGCTACACCTTACCAAGACCACACCTGCTCAAGACCACACCTTCTCAAGACCATACCTGCTCAGGAGCACACCTGCTCAGGAGCACACCTGCTCAGGAACACATCTGCCCCAGGTACACCTTACCAAGAACACACCTGCTCAAGAACACACCTGCCCCAAGCTACACCTTACCAAGACCACACCTGCCCAAGAACACATCTGCCCCAGGCTACACCTTACCAAGACCACACCTGCTCAAGACTACACCTGCTCAAGAATACATCTGCCCCAGGCTACACCTTACCAAGACCACACCTGCTCAAGACCACAGCTGCCTCAAGCTACACCTTACCAAGACCACACCTGCTCAAGAACACATCTGCCACAGGCTACACCTTTCCAAGACCACACCTGCTCAAGACCACACCTGCTCAGGAACACATCTGCCTCAGGCTACACCTTACCAAGACCACACCTGTTCAAGAACACACCCATTCAAGACCACACCTACTCAAGACCACAGCTGCTCAAGAACACACCTGCTCAAGAACACATCTGCCCCAGGCTACACCTTACCAAGACCACACCTGCTCAAGACCATACCTGCTCAAGGACACACCTGCTCAGGAGCACACCTGCTCAGGAACACACCTGCTCAGGAACACATCTGCCCCAGGTACACCTTATCAAGACTACACCTGCTCAAGACCATACCTGCTCAAGAACACACCTGCCCCAAGCTACACCTTACCAAGACCACACATCTGCCCCAGGCTACACCTTACCAAGACCACACCTGCTCAAGACTACACCTGCTCAAGAACACACCTGCTCAGGAACACATCTGCCCCAGGCTACACCTTACCAAGACCACACCTGCTCAAGACCACACCTGCCTCAAGCTACACCTTACCAAGACCACACCTGCTCAAGAACACATCTGCCACAGGCTACACCTTTCCAAGACCACATCTGCTGAAGAAAACACCTGCTCAGGAACACATCTGCCCCAGGCTACACCTTACCAAGACCACACCTGCTCAAGACCACACCTGCTCGAGAACACCCCATTCCCAGGCTACACCTTACCAAGACCATACCTGCTCAACACCACACCTGACCAAGACCACACTTGCCCAAAACCACATATGTCCAAGTCCATACCTACTCAAGACCACTCCTGCCCCAGACCACACCTGCCCAAGTCCAAACTTTACCAATACCATACCTTACCAAGACCATACCTGCCCCAGATCATATTTGCCCAAGTCCATACATACCAAAGACTACACCTGCCCAAGTCCATACCTGCACAAGACCACACCTCCCTTACCACATTTGACCCAGGCCCCACCTGCCCAAGACCATACCTGGACAAGACCACACATTCCCAGACCACATCTGCTCCAGACCACACCTGCCCAAGACCATATCTACCCAAGACCACATTTACCCAAGACCTTGCCATACCAAGACCCTACCTGCCTAAGACCACACCTGGCCTTTAACATGAAAGAATTCTGTGGAAAAATATTGCACAAAATATAACGAAAGACAAACTCTGCTTCTGAGATAAAAAAACGTGATTAACAAGATTCTCTAGCTAGAGATTTGTCAATCACAGTTGTACATGTCTATAGGAGCTGAAGGGACATTAATAATCCCTTGGTGAGAAAAAGCAAATTGACGCTCCTTCACTATTTTTATTGCTAAGCTGAGCTGTTCAAATATACAGTTTGGGTTTGGTCTCACAAGGTAAATGCTGACCTTACCAGCAATATTCACTTTACATTGTGATCCTGATCATCAAAGAATAAAACGTGAGAATGAAGAAAACACCTTTTGTCCTTGGAATAGTTGATATGAGAATGTTATGTTTTGCAGGTGACAGACTTTTTCCCAGATGTATTCCTAAAAGGTAATCTATGACAGGTGCAATGTTTATTTTAAGGCATCTCATATTGCCCATTCAAGTGACTTAGATGACTCTTGTAGAGCATCGATTGGAGAGGTCCATCAGAGCTTCAATCTGGCCATTAGAAAGAAATAATTTGCAGAAGACCCTCTCTATGACATACTTGTACCCTAAGGTTATGTTTACACAGAGTTTTTTGAGGCATACACAATACTGCGTTTTCCAATTGGAAAGTGTTTCAGGAAATGCTCCTTTTTGGAGAATTTTTGGAGTTTTTCTTTTCCTCAAGTGCTTTATGACATGGTTTTGAAGTGTTTTTGAAGAGTTTTTACTTAAAACATTTTTTTGCAGCCTTTTGACTAAACAATGTTTAGTTTGGAGAACATTCCATCAGGATCCACGTCAAATATGTATTTTTTTCCTGCGAGGCATTTTTCAAAACTCTTCAGGGGAAAAAAAATTCTCCAAAACTCCTCATATGAACAGCAAAGTGGAGATCTCATTTAAAAGAAAAGGATGAGTTTTCCAAATGCGTAGAAGTGTTTTTTGAGGAGGATCCATTAAAAAAAAAAGTTCTAAAAAACCCTTTGTGTAAAGATAGCCTAGAGCTATGTGCATATGGCGTCTTTTAGATGCCAAAACATCTGCTGAGTTTATCCAGGTGAAGCCGTTTCAGAAAAACGCTGTCAGTAGTTTTCCTGAGGGTGGATTCGCCATTATTCTTGTGGCGGCTCGGCATCTCTTACTCTATAATGTTAAGAAAAATAATGAACATGTCCCTTCTTTTAACCACTTCAGGGCTCCCGAACCTTGAAGAAGTTGAAAAAAGTGACATTAGACGGAACATGTGCACAACACTATTGTTTTGTCATTGTGTAGCACCCTGAGGATTCGGCTGCTACAGGGGTATTGCACCTCAACCCAGAGGTGTGATATTCCACTCCCGGATAAGGATGGAGAGTGGGACTGAGCTCGGTAGGCTGCATGCACTACACACATCCCATTTCCGAGGAGCAGACCAACGGTACTCCCACTTAGAAATGTGCAGGTACGACCGAGTCTGTTCCTGGCTGGAGTGGGAGGGGGGTGGTACATCCCAGTAGTGTAGGGGCAGATAGGGGGAGCAGCCTGGGTAAAGATAGGAGCTCATTGGGTGCTGGTCACCTGAGCTCACACATAGAGGGAGTATATAAGGTGGGCACCATCTAAGATCAGGGTCAGTCAGTCAGTCTTTGCAGAGGAGTCAGTCTACCACAGTCGGTCAGTCTGTCAGAGTCAGGAGGAAGCAGAGGTCCAGATGAGCCTGCAGAGAGAGAGTGGAGCAGAGAAGGAAAGACCCAGAGGGGAAAAGAAAGGACTCTGAGAACCCAAATTCAATCCTCGGGTGAAGAGTCGGCAATAGGGTACCGGATCCCAAACTGGTGGGGGCAAAAGCACACCCTAGCCAGAGACCGGAGGCCGTGGGCAGCGTCTGCCACGGCCACCCACCACATCCACCCCGAAGGCAGACCACGTGGAGGGTCAGGGAACCCAAGGCCAAGGGTCTCCCAACAGAAGGCCCGAGGGAGCTGGACCTAGGTGGATCACTAGTGGGGACGGCCAGAGGAAAGGACAGAAGGAGAGCTCAGGGCCACGCTCCGGACTTGTTTGGGGGTTTGCTGAATCCAGGACCTGGTGGACGCAGCACGGCTCGGGTGGTCACTTGAAGCTGGGGTGCGTCAATTGCTGTGCACTATGTTCATTTTATGGGACACTTTTTCAGCACTTTTTCAGGCGGATTGCTTGCAACAAAACGCCATGTGCACATAGCCTAATAGCGAGACCAAAAATGGGCTCTCTTGGTGAAAGAATCTCCTAAAACCATACTCGAGAATACTAATGATCATATGTTCCAGGTCAACTAGATTTTCTGCCATCTGTCCATATCCTCGCTTTCTAGTCAGCCACATTACTGCGATCAGGTTGGTTTCTCCAGTTTACTCCAATATTTTTGCCCACTTATGCTTTGTAGTGTATGAAAGTTTTACTGGAGAGTCGTATTTGTGAAGGAAGATATCCGGACAACCAGTAGGACATTTTTAGCTGTGTGTCCTTCAAAGAAGACATTAGATAGGACTTACCTATAAAACACCTGACACTAGAACAAGTGAGTCACTCTTTGTGCGTGTTAGTAGATGGTGGGGAAAGAATGCAAAAAATGAATTTTAATGTCTGTGTGTCAGTCTTCAATGCCGATCTTCATGAGATCTCTTACTTTAGCAGATCTCAATCACCTTGGTCTATGTTATATGTAATCTCCACAACAAAATACTCTGGGGCTTGTAAATTCAATTATGTATAAAGCAAGTCACAAACTATGATCATAGAGCAATCAAAGAACTATGGCCACTTCTGTCAAAGCTTGAATATTCACATTTACTTGGAGTTACACTCTAAAGGTTGGTTCACTTTAGAAAATCCATTCTTGGTAGAAGGTATCTAGAACTCGACAGTTTCTAGGGTAATCTGGTGGTTCCCACTGAAATCAATAGATATGCTGGGTCCTCCAGAGCCAAGAAAGCTCTTTGTAAGTGGTCTATCTCATATGTTAAAATATTAAAATCAGTGGGCTGTCCTACTCATGGGTTTCTGTTTATTGTCTTCCAACTACATACTTTCCAAGGGAGCCTCTCTTTTGTGACAGTTTGTGTGCCTGTCGCTGTGCGTCACTGTAATGGTCTGTGTGTGGCCGTGGGTGTGGTGTAATTCTAGTTTGCAATATAGTTGAATTTCCAGTTCTGTGTGAGTTGGATGCGGGGACAGGAGTGACAAGAAAGTAAGGCTTTCGCCGGCAGAGAGGACATACTGCATGGTTCTGGTAAGACATTGTTGCTCATGTAACATTTGGGTCTTGTTTGTGAGATTCGGACATATTGTACGTTTTTTTCCCGAACATTGTAGGTTTTTGGCTTCTCTTGTGGGAGGTTTATATGCATTGAATATATAGTATATAAAAAAAATTGACAAGTCTTGGCTTCGAAAAGCTAAAACTTCAGAAAACTTTCAAAATCCACTTTTTCATGCTAGCAACAGCAGGTCAACGCAATAACACATTACCCCATATCATGGTCACAGGGTCCACAAAGATAATATATGGAGGGCTGATTCCCATACAGCTGACATTGGTGTAAATGATTTGTTTTTCCATCTTTAGCAGCTTTATGCCTGGGTTAACTAATTAACTGCTATGGAAATAATTAGTATACAGTTAGTACAGAAATAATAGTAAACCCTGACTCAAAAATGGACGTTACTGAGAGTCGAATTTTTAAAGTTATCCACTGAAACCAATATTCCGTGTATACACTGGCTTTGGGAAAATCCTAGAAATATTAATTTTTACATTTCTTTTTCTAGGTTATCTGATTTTAATTTTCTGCTATTTAAGGCAAAGTCCTTCTTTTTGAAGGAAAAAAATATTAAAATTGCATAAAATCTTCATTAAGTCGTCATACACTATTTTAATAGAATCCTAAGGGGAAAAATGGAACGTGGGAATTGTAGATCATTTATCATCATAAGCCATGGATTTCATAAGTTAAAAAAAAAATGCTGGATTTTTAAAGTTGACACATTACTGTAACTACAGCAAAGCTTTTTATAGCCTATAAATGTACATTATTATGGAATATAACCAGAGGCATAACTTTAAATCCCCTGGACCCCAATGCAGAATCTGTAGCTGGGCCCCCATCTTCCATAGACGCTGGTACTTGGATAACAGAGCCCAAGATCAACTGCTCCCTCCTTATAATTCCAATTTAGGCTACGATGTCTTGTACAAATAGTGGTGTGGTGGAAAGTCAGAATATCAATGAGCTATAAAAATGCAACACTACATGTAAGGAACTACATTAACAGCTTTTATGTGCACTTTTTAATATGTGGGGAATACCATGACAAAACATGCTGTATAAAGATGAAATAAAATTGAGATTTCCCCAAAAACAGGGTGGTTTTCCAATGTTCAATGTGCAAATGAGTTTCAAGAAATTATTTTTACAGCTATGTAACATCTGACGGCAACAGTCGTTTACCTTAGTATAAGACATACCGAAGATGTCACATTCAGATACAGTCTTAAATTAAAATTGGGGAGTGTAAAAATCTGGATGGCTACCCTATAGCATGTTGCACACATAGGTCACGTTAAACAGGACCTGTTGGCTCTCTTGACATGTCTGTTTTGGTAAACATATGTTATTCATGAAATAACCATTCTGTAGGATCTTTTCTTAGAAATCTGCTCCTCTGTTATTCCTCAGGGGTGTGTCCCTAAACACTGACATTGTCCAATCAGAGCTGCCGACGTCAGACTTTGCAGGTACACAAAGTTTTTTGGTAACACAAAGGGAATTGGTAACACCCAGGTGTTAATTTATTCAGAAATGTCTAGGAGGAATAACAGTTAAGAATAAAAAGATGCTCCAGTCTTCTAAGTACATGGGGAATGCAAGTAGTTACTAAAACAGATATTTCAGGACTAGTGACAAGTCCTCCTTAGCTTGGAATCAGACTATTAGGCGCCTAACTGACCCCAGAGGTTAAGGGAAAGGTGGATGAGGCATGATAGATTTCTACGTACCTGATCCTTACGTTCCTGCAGGAGATAGTCAATGATGCACAACACCTTAAAGAATTGTGTTACAGAAAAAAGTTAAAACTCACCATGCTTCAATAGACAAAATGTTCAACTGAGGCGTCACACTTTTCATGGGTGATGTTGACAAATTTAGATTATGGACGGCCTTGTAGGTCAATTCTAGTAGTTTAAACTGGATACGTTGGGGAATTGGGAGCCAATGAAGGGATTTGTTGAGGGGAGAAGCAGAGGAGTAGCGAGGAGAAAGGTGCATTAGTCGTGCAGCAGAGTTAAGGATGGACTGGAGAGATGCGAGGGTGTTAGCTGGGAGGCCACAGAGGAGGATATTGCAGTAGTCAAGGTGGGAGATGATGATGCATGCTCTAACATTTTAGTAGATTCGGAGTTGAGGAAAGGATGGATTCTGGAAATACTTTTTGTGTTTGAGGCAGCAGGAGGTGGTGAGAGCTTGGATGTGCGGTTTGAAGGACAGGGCAGAGTTGAGAGTTACTCAGAGGCAGCGGACTTCCGGTACAGGGGAAAGCATGATGTAATTTATTGTGATCGATAGAACAGGTAGGGAAGGTAGATGAGATGAGTTCAGTTTTGTCCACATTGAGGTCTAGGAAGCGTGATGAGAAGAAGGAGGATATGGCTCATAGACACTCTGTGATTCTGGGCAGCAGAGAGGTGACATCTGGGCCAGAGAGGTAGATCTGAGTATTATCAGCGTCGAGGTGGTACTGGAAGCCATGGAACTTTATGAGTTGTCTTAGGCCAAAGGTATAGATTGAGAAGAGTAGGGATCCCAAGACAGAGGCTTGAGGGACACCAACAGAGAGAGGCCGGGGTGAGGAAGTAGTGTGGGAGATGCTAAATGTGGAGTTGGAGAGGTATGAGGAGATCCAGGAGAGGGCAAGGTCTTTGATGCCAAGTGAACAGAGGATTTGTAGTAGGAGGGAGTGGTCGACTATGTTGAAAGCAGAGGACAGGTCTTGAAGGAGAAGTATAGAGAATTGTCTGTTAGCTTTGGCAGTAAGAAAGTCATTGGTAATTTTGGTCAGGGCAGCTTCTGTGGCATGGTGGGGATGGAAACTGGATTGCAGGTTGTTAAAGAATGAGTTAGATGAGAGATGGGAGGAAAGTTCAGCTTGCACATGTGTGGCGCCCCTGAGGGTTCGACCGCCACAGGGATGCTGCACTTCTCCAATGGAGTGTAGTGTTCTTCCTCTGAGGTAAGAACAGTGTGATGATCAGTACCCTACCTCCACATCCAACACCACACTTCTCCCACCAGAGGGGGCTAGAATGCACTAGGTGCTGCCCTCCTGGTTGCCTGGAGACTGGGGACACAAAAGAGATAGGAACCATTTAGTGAGTGAGGGTGGAGGACTCACATGTTAGTGACACCAAAAATTTAATATTTAATAGATTGCCATCTTGGCTCTAGGTTCTCGACTGTAATCATGGGACTGTAATCACGGCTCCCTGACAGTACTCGGCTGTACTATGACTGTACTCTGACTGGTGTCAGATCGTAATCTCCCTCCCTGAGCGTGGATCCTGTGTGGACCTGCAGAGGATGGAGATGGGGCCCTCGTTCCTTGGCCTTGGGACGACGGGCAGGCGGGAGATAAGGAATATCTCAGCCCGGTCGAGGACCATGAGCAAGAAGGCCTGGAGCTCTAGAGTGTGGCTCCATCGCAAATGGGTCCCCGGGAGGATGCAGACGGAGCGGAGTACGCCACCTGCCCTCGCCTACCTGATCTATTCAGAGGGATTCCGGCTGCAAGAGGGGACCGGCCCCCGACACCTGACCCTGCAACTGTACGTCCTGGTCAGGGAAGCCCGGTAGGCCCTGAGGATCCCACCGGGAATGGGAAGAATGGCGCTGCCACCCGTACCCTTGTTCTGAGAGGAGTTCAGAGGGAGACCCGGCCTATTCACACCCACACGGACAGGAAAGGACTAGGTCCATTGTCTAGAAACACTCTGGTGCAGGGTCCTGATGTAACACTGGACTTACTCGGAGGTTGTCGGACCCCCGCGTCTCTGGTGACCGCAGAACTCTGCAGGAGCAGGGAGTCGCCTTCCTACTGCCATTTACATTGCGAGTAAAGCCTTGGAAGTTCACCCCTATGGCTTCCGGACTCGTTATTCTGCACCACACCGTGCTACGTGGCATCAGACCTCCTAGACATAAACCCCATCTACCCCTGCTCTGGCTGCCCCGAGGTCTTGCTCCGCCTGTGGGGAGTAGTAAGAACGATGGCCGCTATAACACCAGGCCTCGGTGAACTGCGGCGGCGCTGGTGGCTCGTCACCAGGTGCCACAGGTGGCGTAGTCGGAATCAGCCACTCAACCCGGATAAGCCCACAACACCATTTTTAATGTGACGGCCCTGGGCACGGAGCGGGTCCGGGCCACGGCTGCACCCCATCTCTACAACATCGAGACCCGTCTCCAAGTCCCCATCTTCCCAGGGCGAGGGCTTCGAGGCGTCACACATGCTATTTGAGGAGTTTGGATCTGAATGGGAGCAGCGATATGGGGTGATAGCTGGACGCAGAGGTCGGGTCGAGGGATGGTCAAGGTAAATGCAACCTAAATGCTTCTGTGTGATGGTGCAGTATGTTAGCGTTTGAGGACCCACTTTTAATTTTTTCCCAGCAGAGCTCCACTTTGTCTAAGGTCCCCTTCACACATCCATATAATACCGGTACCGGAAAAAACGGTCCCGATGTCGTCAGTGTTTTGTATCAGTGAGCCATCAGCGTGGTGTCATCTGTGTACCATCAATGTTTTTCCATAAAGAGCTCGAAGGACAAAAAGGGCAATAGGGTCTTATCTGGATAATAAGTTGGGGAAAATATGGGCAATAGTGCTCACCTGGTCAGGTTGTATGTTCACAACCACTATAAAGGCTTAGGCTGCTGCAGACCCTTGGTAATGGAAACGTAAAAGCCTGAAATCAAATGGGTTAAAACTGCGCTGCCATCAGGAGGATGAGGAGACAGAAATCCAAGATTGCGGTTTATTGGTCAATGCGTTTTGAAGTATCAAACTTCTTCATCAGGACAAAATACAGCCAAACACTGTGGTTTGTCCTGATGAAGAAGTTTAATATTTCAAAATGCATTGACCAATAAACCGCAATCTTGGATTAATGTCTCCTCATCATCCTTTCGATGGCAGCGCAGTTTTAACCCATTAGATTCCAGTTTTTTACATTTCCATCACTGATTTTCCGGTATGGCGAAAGAAAAATAAATTTCAAATCTTCTCCTATACTTTGCAATGTTAAACACGTACAGCACATGGATGTCACACGGATGCAATCGGAGTGCTGTACTTGTTTTACACAGACCCATAGCCTTGTATTGTCTCTTGTCATCTGTGCTACTGGTAAAAATGGATATGTCTCCATGTGGTTTACACGAATATGCAGCCCGTGGAAACACAGGGACATGTGTATAGCACCATAGATTATAATGGGTACATGTGGCATCCGGATGCCACACGTACTGCAAACACGAACATGTGAAAGGGGGCCTAAAACAGGCCCTGATAACAGCCACCCTTAGAAGCCTGTATAGAATATATTATTATAATAAGATGCATGTTAGGGATTTTTTGGCACTATTTCATTTGCATATCCTTAAAAACCAATCGCTGACAAATGTTTAGATGCATAAAACACCCAGACAAATAGTCCACAAATTATACAGATAAATTGTGCAAGCAAGTGCCAGATAAATAGTGCATTCAGATTCTATGTAAATAATAAAACAACACCCAGATACATTTTACATATGGCATCCAGATAGCTGGTTAATACTGTATTTAAAAATGTATAGATTATCCAGATAAATAATGAGTATTGTGCTCAAACCAAGGAGCTGACAACACTCGCATCAAATTTTTGGCAGATGAGACAGATTTCAATCAAATCAAATGGCCATTCACACACAATTGTTTTTTTTGCTTGATTTGATAGATATCTGTACTTGTGACTGCATTACTTGTAATCAGAGAAGACAGGCAACAAGGAAGTGGCACAAATCATAACTGGACTCCCAACAAATAGACAATAAGTGGGAGGACATTATACAGTTTAGGTGGTCATAACCAAGGCAGTCACATGTTTATTTTGGATTGGCAAGTAGGACAAAGACTTTGCTATATATGCATGTAAGCAGAGACATGTCACTCCAGGGCAGTGTCCGGAGAGAAGACACCGGGAACCTGCCTGTCCGATTAGTCTAAAGCGCAGTCTCAGTCACCAGCCGCTGTTAAATTACATTTTTTTTTTTGGAAACGCTGGCCTTGTTTCAGAGAATATAAATGATAACAAAAAACCTTTTTCTCCACTCATGGTTATTGGTTGGGTGAAGCCATTTATTGTCAAACTACTGTGTTTTCTCTTTTTAAATCTTAATGACTACCAAAAACATCCAAATGACCTTGATCAAAAGTTCACATACCCTGATAACATGATAACATGCTCAGAATTTGACACAAATGGGTTAGAATGGCTACTAAAGGTAACATCCTCACCTGTGACCTGTTTGCTTGTAATCAGTGTGTGTGCATAAAATCTGAGTGAGTTTATGGGATCCAGAAAGACTCTTGCATCTTTCATCCAGCCACTGACGTTTCTGGGGAAAGCAAAAGAATTGTCAACGGATCTACAGGAAAACGTACTTTAACTGTATAACACAGGAAAGGGATACAAAAAGATATCCAAGGAATTGAGAATGCCAGTCAGAAATGTGTGATTAACAAATGGAAAGTCAGGGGCTCTGCAAAAACCAAACCACGGTCAGGTAAACCAATAAGGAATTCGGCACACAACTGCCATTGAAAATTGTTCGGGATGCAAAGAAAAACCCACAAATAACATCAGCTGAAATTCAGGACTCTCTGAAAACTAGTGGTGTGGCTGTTTCAAGATGCACAATTAGGAGGCACTTGAAGAAAAATGGGCTGCATGGTCGAGATGCCAGAAGAAAGTCATTACTGCGCAAATGCCACAAAGTATTTTGCCTACAATACGCCAAACAGCACAGAGACAAGCGTCAAAACTTCTGGAACAAGGTAATTTGGAGTGATGAGACCAAAATTGAACTTTTTGACCACAACCATAAATGTTACATTTGGAGAGAGGTCAACAAGGCCTATTATGAAAGGAACACCATTCCTACAGTAAAGCACGGAGGTGGATTGCTGATGTTTTGGGGATGTGTGAGCTACAGAGGCACAGGAAACTTGGTAGAAGTTGAGGGAAAGATGAATGCAGCACGTTATCAGCAAATACTGGAGGCAAATTTGCACTCATCAGCCCGGAAGCTGCACATGGGACGTACTTGCACGTTCCAACATGACAACAATCCAAAACACAAGGCCAAGTCGACCTGTCATTGGCTACAGCAGAACAAAGTGAAGGTTCTGGAGTGGCCATCTCAGTCTCCTGACCTCAATATCACTGAGCCACTCTAGGGAGATCTCAAGCACGCAGTTCATGCTAGACAGCCCAGGAATTTACAGGAACTGGAGGCTTTTTGCCAAAAAGAATGGGCAGCTTTACCATCTGAGAAAATAAAGAACCTCATCCACAAGTACCACAAAAGACTTCAAGCTTTCATTGATGTTAGAGGGGGCAATACACGGTATTAAGAACTGGGGTATGTGAACTTTTGATCAGGGTCATTTGGATGTTTTTCGTTGTCATTAAGATTTAAAAAGAGAAAACACAGTAGTTTTACAATAAATGGCTTCACCCAACCAATAACCGTGAGTGGAGAAAAAGTTTTTCTGTTATCATTCATATTCTCTGAAACAAGGCCAAGAAAGCAAAAATTCTGCTGGAGTGTGTAAACTTTTGAGCACAACTGTATATGCTGCCCATGTATCAGCTGTCATACGTTTAGTATTTGTAGCCGATTTTTCTCCTACAAAAAACTGAGTATTTTGCAGGAAAAATGCTGTATAAAATACGTGCGTTTGAACTTTTGTATTTTTCGCTATTCATTTAAATGGGTGAAAAATGCTGCAAAAACGCTGAAAGAATTGACATGTGGCTGACATGAAACTGCATCAAATCTGCAAGGAAAAAATAAACAGCGTGTGCATGAGATTTCTGAAATCTTATTCACTTTGCTTTGCTGGGACAGTAAAATGCTTAGTTTTTTTCTCCGTAGCAAAAACGTGAGGTACCAATGGTGCAAAAACGCAACGTGCAAACAAGCCCTTAGTGTGACTGTGTATACTTACGAAGTGTACACTATTTCTGAAATACAGGGATAGGTTGTTGACCATTCAAAGCACCGGTGTGTGACCTATGGGTCTGCCCTGCAACTGATGTATGTTACCTGTCTATTGAGAAAGTCATGCTAAGATAGGACGTGATACAGGATTCATTTTCATGTCTTGCTGGCAGAGAGTCACCTTCCTGACCTGGCAATGCTGAGACAGTTATTTACAATACTTATGGCACCATGTTACATACTTTAGTTGGCATCGACAAAAAGTTATTATTGTAGCAGCAACAGTGACAGCTACACAGCCTGACTCTAACCCTGTAATGGTATTTTACTCAAAAGCCAAATGCCACCCCCTTGTATCTGACATAAGACTTCTAGTGCTTGATGCTAAAAGATTGTACAGTATAAATATATATATATATATATATACTGTATATTATATATTTATTTTTTTGTGTGAATAAGTATCTCTGTGCCTCTCGAGACATCCGAGTTACTGAATATTTGTTGCAGTGAATGGATTTCTAAACAGTACATTTTATTTATTTCTACATTTATTTAAAGGGAATCTGTCATTAAGACCAGCCCTTATCCCACACCACATATGTGGGTATGCAGGAACATTTCAGAGTAAAAAAATATACCTGGCTGCAATCATGCCGCCAGACCCTGGGTTCATACTGTCTGCGTTTTGGGCAGCATGAATCAGATGACTGGTTCCCTTTAAATATGTAACTATGGGGTCCTAAATTCTGTAACAGTCTCTCACTCCTTCATTAAAAAGGGGTCATATTATTTGGGCTTAGGTGTAACTGCTACCTCAATAGCTATTCCCCTAAACCTATAAATCCCTACACTGAGGAAAAAATAGAGACCTTTCACCTGTCAATAGGATCCTTTTCCCCTTTACCTAAAAACAGAGAATCCTTTAAAAATCATGTAAAAAATTGGTGTAAGTGCAGCCTGCGTTACAGGGGTGGTAGAAATAAGTAAAGGATTATGTTATCATCGTATGCTGAAGTCACACTAACAGCCGCTGTAAAAAGAAATCCACCCTTAGTTTATACTGCTGAATTCCTCATCACCGCACCTCCAACTTAGACAATGACATTATAATACAGGTAAATGTATCACATGTACATAATATATAGGATATATAACATATATCTCCCGGCACTGTAATCAGCTACAATAAGTGGTCATTCAGGCATCCGAGCAAATCTGTCAGATCTCGTGTAACGTAGTTATGTAGTAGTATCAGCATCCTGGACTCCTTAGTGGTATATATGTCCCTCATCCTGGCCCCGTCCTGATATATATGCCCCCCATCCTGGTATATATGTTCCCCATCCTGGTATATATGTTCCCCATCCTGATATATATATGCTTCATCCTCCGGATGGGTGATAATAACTTGTTCTCACCAGATAATCCTTTAGGATAGGGCTACTAAAAACTAGGGACTAAAAATGGGGTATCACAGGAAAATCGCAGTCACATTGTTAAGATAAAATGACATCTGGCATCTTTGATATTCTGTGGTAGTTGCCAGGTTGCTTCTGATTAATAATAATAATAATAATAATAATAATTTAAAATGTTCTCACAATTCCCATGTGGAACTTTTTGTTTCGATCTAGCCCAGGTCATGTCCAAAGATTTTTTTAAAAAGTTCTTTCCCTAAAGGGAAAATTTTACAAGTGAACTAACAAGTTCTGAATTAGTCATATCAACCACATCTTCTCCAATACTGCACACAAAGAGGAAATGTAATTTCATGGATCAGTCATCCGTGACATACAGTACAGAAGGTATTTTTAAGGTTTTTAATCTGATCTCCCTTTATTGTGATCAGAAGATGAATATCAGGGTCTATTTACTCAATGCACAGAAATCTGTTATCCCAGGTATATATACAGTACAGACCAAAAGTTTGGACACACCTTCTCATTTAAAGATTTTTCTGTATTTTCATGACTATGAAAATTGTACATTCACACCGAAGGCATCAAAACTATGAATTAACACATGTGGAATTATATACTTAACAAAAAAGTGTGAAACAACTGAAAATATGTCTTATATTCTAGGTTCTTCAAAGTAGCCACCTTTTGCTTTGATGACTGCTTTGCACACTCTTGGCATTCTCTTGATGAGCTTCAAGAGGTAGTCACTGGAAATGGTTTTCACTTCACAGGTGTGCCCTGTCAGGTTTAATAAGTGGGATTTCTTGCCTTATAAATGGGGTTGGGACCATCAGTTGTGTTGTGTGGAAGTCAGGTGGATACACAGCTGATAGTCCTACTGAATAGACTGTTAGAGTTTGTATTATGGCAAGAAAAAAGCAGCTAAGTAAAGAAAAACGAGTGGCCATCATTACTTTAAGAAATGAAGGTTAGTCAGTGCGAAAAATTGGGAAAACTTTGAAAGTGTCCCCAATTGCAGCTGCAAAAACCATCAAGCGCTACAAAGAAACTGGCTCACATGAGGACCACCCCAGGAAAGGAAGAAGAGTCACCTCTGCTTCTGAGGATAAGTTTATCTGAGTCACCAGCCTCAGAAATCGCAGGTTAACAGCAGCTCAGATTAGAGACCAGGTCAATGCCACACAGAGTTCTAGCAGCAGACGCATCTCTTCAACAACTGTTAAGAGGAGACTTTGTGCAGCAGGCCTTCATGGTAAAATAGCTGCTAGGAAACCACTGCTAAGGACAGGCAAGAAGCAGAAGAGACTTGTTTGGGCTAAAGAACACAAGGAATGGACATTAGACCAGTGGAAATCTGTGCTTTGGTCTGATGAGTCCAAATTTGAGATCTTTGGTTCCAACCACCGTGTCTTTGTTCGACGCAGAAAAGGTGAACGGATGGACTCTACATGCCTGGTTCCCACCGTGAAGCATGGAGGAGGAGGTGTGATGGTGTGGGGGTGCTTTGCTGGTGACACTGTTGGGGATTTATTCAAAATTGAAGGCATACTGAACCAGCATGGCTACCACAGCATCTTGCAGCGACATGCTATTCCATCTGGTTAGTTGGACCATCATTTATTTTTCAACAGGACAATGACCCCAAACACACCTCCAGGCTGTGTAAGGGCTATTTGACCAAGAAGGAGAGTGATGGGGTGCTACGCCAGATGACCTGGCCTCCACAGTCACCAGACCTGAACCCAATTGAGATGGTTTGGGGTGAGCTGGACCGTAGAGTGAAGGCTAAAGGGCCAACAAGTGCTAAGCATCTCTGGGAACTCCTTCAAGATTGTTGGAAGACCATTTCCGGTGACTACCTCTTGAAGCTCATCAAGAGAATGCCAAGAGTGTGCAAAGCAGTCATCAAAGCAAAAGGTGGCTACTTTGAAGAACCTAGAATATAAGACATATTTTCAGTTGTTTCACACTTTTTTGTTAAGTATATAATTCCACATGTGTTAATTCATAGTTTTGATGCCTTCAGTGTGAATGTACAATTTTCATAGTCATGAAAATACAGAAAAATCTTTAAATGAGAAGGTGTGTCCAAACTTTTGGTCTGTACTGTATATACCTGGGATAACATATTTCTGTGCATTGAGTAAATAGACCCTGATATTCATCTTCTGATCACAATAAAGGGAAATCAGATTAAAAACCTTAATAATACCTTATACTTTGGTGTGTTTGCGATTTTTGTGTTACGGGCTTGTACACAGTGGAACAGATTTAATATTAGTGTGTAGAGTTGGTGCGAATTTATTCATAGGACCCGGTCCATTGGCCATGTCAGCAATCTGCTGTCACTAGACGGGAGCCCCGAGTTCCGACTCCTAACTGACGGCATCCACAGCTCTTCTCTCTTTTATCAGCCGGCCTGGCGTGACGTCACATGTGCATCACTCTGCAACGATGATATTGCGCCAGGTCAGTGAATCATAAGAAAAGACTCAGACACCGATAGGTAGAAAGTGGTTCTCAGGGCTCCTGTCCAGTGGCCGATGAACCGGGTTCTGTGAATCGATTCGCTCCAACAATATTACTGTGTTAAGCTTAGTTGGCATTAGATAGATGCACTAGATAGATGTCATCTGTCAGCTGGGCGCTCTTATACTGTCTATAAAAGACTCACTGCCTGACTCTTCTGGCCGCTTATCTCCCAAAGAACAAAGGGATCAGCTATTGAAATTCAACAATCCGAATCCTTCGATCTTGAAATTCAACAATCCGAATCCTTCGATCCTGTTGAAATAGATAAAAGTCATCCAAACCTGCCTAAAATGTATGGGAGCCTTTAAACTTTGACATTTTTTAAAGTAAACCAGGCAAGAGGAAGAAGCGCCAAAAATATTGCGCTGAGTTGCAGCATGATAAATTTGATGCAAGTCAGAAACTTATCAAAACTATTTTAACCCCTTTACCCCGAAGGCTGTTTGCACGTTAATGACCAGGCCAATTTTTAAAATTCTGACCAGTGTCACTTTATGAGGTAATAACTCTAAAACGCTTCAACGGATCCCCCTGATTCTGAGACAGTTTTTTTCATGACATATTGTATTTCATGATAGTGGTAAAATTTATTTAATATGACTGGCATTTATTCTTGAAAAAATCCAAAATTTGGCAAAAATGTAGCAATTTTCAAACTTTGAATTTTCATGGCCTTAAATCAGTGAGATATGTCACACATAATAGTTAATAAATAACATTTCCTACATGTCTCCTTTACATCAGCACAATTTTGGAACCAAATTTTTTTTTTGATAGGAAGTTATAAGGGTTAAAAGTTGACCAGTGATTTCTAGTTTTTCCAGCACAATTTATCAAACCATTTTTTTAGGGACCACATCACATTTGAAGTGACTTAGAGGGGCCTTTATGACAGAAAATATCCAAAAGTGACACCATTCTAAAAACTGCACCACTCAACGTGCTCAAAACCACATTCAAGAAGTTTATTAACCTTTCAGGTGCTTCACAGGAATTTTTGGAATTTGGAAGAAAACAATGAACATTTAACTTTTTTTTCACAAAAATTTTACTATAGACCCAATTTTTTTTTATTTTCGCAAGTGTAACAGGACAAAATGGACAACAAAATGTGTTGTGCAATTTCTCCTGAGCACGCCGATACCCCATATGTGGGGGAAAACCACTGTTTGGGCGAACAGCATAGCTCGGAAGGGAAGGCGCGCTATTTGACTTTTTGAATGTAAAATTTGCTTGAATAATTAGCGGCGCCATGTCGCGTTTGGGGAGCCCCTGATGTGTCTAAACAGTAGAAATCCCCCACAAGTGACCCCATTTTGGAAACTAGACCCCTTAAGGTTACCCTTGTGAAAATAAAAAAATTGGGGCTAAAAGATAATTTTTGTGGAAAAAACTTTTTTTTATTTTCATGGCTAAACTTTTGTGAAACACTTGGGGGTTCAAAGTGCGCACCACACATCTAGATTAACTTATCTAGATGTGTGGTGCGCACTTTGAACCCCCCAAGTGTTTCTCAAAAAACGAATAACGTAGAGCCGTGAAAATAAAAAAATCAAGTTTTTTCCACAAAAATGATCTTTTAGCCCCATTTTTTTATTTTCATAAGGGTTAGAGGAGAAATTGGACACAAAAAGTTGTTGTGCAATTTCTCCTGAGTACATGGATACCCCATATGTAGGAGAAAACTACTGTTTGGGCGCACGTCAGGGCTTGGAAGGGAAGGAGTGACATTTTGGAATGCAGACTTTGATGGAAAGGTCTGCGGGCGTCATGTTGCATTTGCAGAGCACCAGATGTGCCTCAACAGTGGAAATGATCAACAAGTGCCCCCTTTTAGGAAACTAGACCCCCCAATGAATTTATTTAGATGTGTGGTGAGCACCTTGAACTAGGTGCGTCACAGAAAATTATAACATTGACTTGTCAAAATAGAAAAAAACTATTTTTTTCCACAGAAATGTTACTGTATTTTAGCAAAAAAAAATATTTTCACAAGGGTAACAGGAGAAAGTAGACCCCAAAATTGGTTGTACAATTTCTCCTGAGCACGCAGATACCCAATATGAGGTTGAAAACTATTTTTGAGGCACAGTGCAAAGCTCAGAAGGGAAGAAGTGCCATATTGGAGTTCATATTTTGCTGGGCTGGTTTGACGGTGCCATGTCACATTGGAAGAGTCCCTAAGGTGCCAGAACAGCAGAACCCTCCATAAGAGACCCAATTTTACAAACTACACCTCTGAATTAATTCATCTATGGGTGCAGTGAGCATGTTGATGTGACACCCCAGGGGTCTGGTTGCTACAGTGATAGAGATATTACGTTTGAGAGCAGGTGGGAGGTCTCTTGGTCAGGAATCCTATGCATGCCACACCTCCTGCACAGTCCTGGGAGGGGAAGAACTTCCCCTATATAAAACTGGGGCTGAGGCAGGGTTAGGGAGTAGAGAAGAAGTAGAGACAGAGAAAAGAAGCAAATATAGGAACAGAACATCAGGAGCTCTGTGGGAGCAGTGTTACAAGGAGTCAGGGGCTGGCAGCTGCAGAGCTCGCCCTGACTGAGAAGATTTCTTACCGGACCCGGAGTCCGAGGCTGTGGGGACTAACTCCTACCCAGCAGCAGAATCCGTCAGGCAGGGGATTTCAGGTCCTCTGGCCAAGAAACCCGACGGCCCCGAGTCACCGGCCATACGGGTGAGCACCACACGGTACACTGAGGGACGTGGGCTACTGATACCTGCCTCTAGCAAGGTAGCCAGAAGAGTACAGTTAGTTTGGGAGGCCTACAACTCCGCCTGGCCAGGGGAGATCCCATCTGCTCAAGGACTGACCAGGCCCCAATCGCTAGCCAGTACTCCGGGAGGGTCTATCTTTGTCACCAGTAAAGACCCTGAACTACACCGTACCATCTCCGAGTGGTTCCTGCTACCCCCATCATCCACGTCGGCTGCCCTGAGGCCATACCCCTCCCGTTGGGGGTTATACTATCACGCTGCACAATCCTACCACCGGCCTCAGCGGTCTGCCCTGCAGCAGCAGCTCCTTAGCTGTACTCAACGGGTGGCGTAGTCGTCCAACATCTACCGCTGATACATCGCCGCTCAGTTTGACTCCCTGGGCACCGACCGGGTCACCGCCACGAGACTACAACCCTCAACAGATCCGGCTCCGGGTAAGCTCCCGCGTGCGCAACGCAGTGCGACACAGGCCCAGGGGCGCGTCATTGACACCACATGTGCCTCACAGAATTTTACACCATTGGGCAGTGAAGAAAGAATAATTACATTTTTACCACCAAAGTTTTGTTTTAGCCCCAGATTTTACATTTTCACACAGGGAAATGGGTAAAAATGGCACAAAAATTTGTCACACAATTTTTGCTGAATATAGAAATACCCCATATGTGGCTGTACTGTACAGTACTGCTTAGACACACGGCGAGACTAGGGAGGGACAGAGCGCTATTTGCCTCCAGGAGTGGAGATTTTCCTAGAATAGTATGCGGACTTCATATACAGACCCCGTCTTCTAGCAAGTGCTAGAAGAACAGAATACCCCCTCAAATGACCCCACTTTGGAAATTATACCCCTTTGGGAATTTATCTACAGGTGTGGTGAGGATTTTAACTTCATGGGTGTTTTCCAGAAACAAGCAGTAGTGGATGCTGCTGAGTGATAATTGCTAACTGCCGTTGTAGTGACCAGTATGTTATGCCCAGCTCATGCTTCTGGAGACATTAGGTGGGCTATTTTCGCTACAGAAATGCCAAACATGTGGACGCTAACTGGGACACTATGGGGCTCAAAAAGGAGGTGGGCATTTGTATTTGGGAGCACAGAATTTGCTGAATTTCTTTTGGGGGGCAAGGGCCATTTTACTTTCCCAGAGCCTTTGTGCTGCTAGTAACGTGGAAGCCCCCTATATTTCCGTGAACAGATGACGGACATGAGTGGGGACTTGCTTTTTTTTGTGGATTGAATCAAAGCTTTTATTGTGATCCAAAATATTATATAAAATGTTCCCATTTATCCTGTGCTCTACGCTGAGCACTGATATCGTTGTCTTTTTGATCACGTTTTATTCCACTTTTTGTTCGGCGGTATGATGATAAAGTACAGTTTTTTGCTTTTTTTTTACAGTGTTCACTAAAGAGGTTAACTAATGGGACAGTTTTATAGGTCATGTCGTTCCGGACATGTCAATACCACATATGTGTACTTTTATTGTTTTTTTTTTTTTTCCATGTAATATATATATATATATATATATATATATATATATATATATACATATATATATATATATATATATACAGTATGTATTTTATTATTTTTTTCTTCAAATATTTTTACTTAGCCCACTATGGAACTTTCACTTTCTGCAGTCTGATCGCTGCTATAAGGCATAGCAGTGCAGGAACTTAGCTATACCTTCTAGCTGTCAGCCCTGCAGACACAAGATAGTTTGATCATGCACTGCGCATGATCAAATTACCTTGCTAGTGCCTGGTGACCCGGATGTCATCATGACGATGACATGGCAACGATCGGGACCCCGCAATGACGTCGCGGGATCTCCGATCCAAGAGCAGAGGGGATTATTTCTTTCCTCAGGGATGGGCCTAAAATGGTTGCTTTCTTCCTGGACATCACATCTCCCTCCCCTGATATCCCATCCCCTAAAGTCCTTCCCCCCACACTGGTGGCTCCTATTAGCCTCTCCTATTAAATTAACCCTTTGTGCTCTTCATCCACGTTCTCACTTAACTTCCAGCCCCAACCCTGTCATGTCAGCCTCCCTTTTATGGCAAGGCCCAGTACTGCCTCACTATATTACACAATATCTTTAAAGCTATGTACACAAGAGTCTTTTTCAGGTGCCTGAAAACCAGGCACCAAAGAATGCTACAAAGAATGATCACAATGCAAAGCAATGCAAAAAAACTTGCAGAGCACATGTTGTCTTTTGTCACTTCTTTTAACCACTGAGTCACAGTTTTGAATCATTTCCTCCAACGAGATATTTTGTACAAGTTTATTGGACTTGCAACCTGTGTGTGATTTTTAGAAACAAACAGTAAATGGTATGAGCGCCTGGTGTGCATGGGATGCAGGATTTTGGCTCCGAGCAATAATCCTGGGTGAGTGTGTACTCAGCCCTGAGACAGCTGGAGGCACAAATGGGATTATTATAGTGTTTTTGAGTTCATGTACCCAATTAGCACGAAAACGAGTCAAGAGTATTGAAAGGCATATGATTTGGACAGGTGGTGAAGCATGAAACCATTCCCAGACTAACAGAATGTCTATAGCAAGAGCGGGCAAAAACAGAAGATGGCCCGTAGGCAAGAACAGTATAAGGGCCTTTTGCAGTCCAATAGCTCCTCATAATGCACAATTCCACCTGCTTTGGAGGTGGTAATGAGCTCCTTTACCTCTTGGTCCCCTGTGTGGTTGTGACTCGCCCAGGGGGGATATGGGGGACTCTGTACCCGGGCCTTTACCTTCTTGGGATGTCACGGCGGTCGGCTCCCAGTCCCGTACCCTGGGGTCACTCTTTAAAAGGGGTTTGTTACTTGAAGGGATTAATAACAGTTTTGTCTCGTGACGCCACCTGTGGTTCCCGGTAATGGGTACCGGCGCTGCTGCAGACCTCTGGAGCAGATGTTAGGACAGCTGGGTTGGTGCGGCTCTCCACAGGCAGAGCACAGCTCCAGGGCAGTGTAGGTGCAGATGGTGATGCTGGACGTTGTAGTGCAGGAGCGATAGCATGGTAGAAATAACTGACAGAAACAGTGGGGTCCAGTCATCCGAGTTTACTCACAGTTATTTAGGTTCCTCAGGTAGCACTATACAGCTGACAGTCTCCCACGTCGCACTGCGTTTACCAGGCAGGGGTTCAGCACTCCCTCAAGTTTCTCAAGAGCACTTAACGGGACCCCTCTCTGTATGTTCCTTTCTTAGCCGACTTCCCGCGCTGGATCTCTCCCTCCTGCCCTGCGCCCCGCCACACAAAGTCCGATCAGGTACCTTGAGATCCCTCTGGGCAACTTGAAGTTCCCGGACCTTGCTTGGTGCCCTTTTCGGCGGCTTAGGTGCGAATGTGGCAACTGCACCTTGAAAGTGCAGAAGCCTCCGATTTTCTAGCCGAGACCTGAAGTAACTCGGCTAGTCCAGGGACCGGTTCCCTTCTTGCGGCCTGATCCCTCTGACGCCTGGCAGATTCGGGCATACGGGTGCCGTCCTGCACTCACCATACCCCCTGGGATCCCTTCTGTTACTGGAGCCTTTCTCCCTTGCTCCCACTCCTCTCTCAGTCTTGGGCATGACAGGCCGAGCCTGCCTCCCGAGCACAGCTCCTGAAGAGCCCCTGCTCCTTTCACTTCTCCTCCTCTGACTCACTACTCCTCTAAGATGGCTTCTCTATATATATATGTATCTTCTTCAAGTGCTCCCCTGTGCTGCGTCCTCCACCCAGACCCACTACATGGTTCCCCCTCACTTTGGTTGCCCCCACTCCAGCCAGGGACGGGGCAGCAGAAAGCAGTGCATATTGCCCTTCCAGCCGGCCTGGAGTAGTGTAGTGTTGAGTGCAGGTGTTAGGGTCCCGGGCAGTACTCCATCCATACCTGAGAGAAGGAGATGCCACACCTCTGGGTGAGGTGCAGTACCTCTGTGGCGACTGAACCCTCAGGGGCGCCACAGTTGCACAGGTTGCAACAATGATATGTCCACCCCTGGTCTATAGCGCTCTGTTTCCACCAGGTCACTGTAGGGGTGGACACCACTGTGGCTGTCCAGGACACAAAACGCTGTCTGCACAGAGTAGACCACCACTGATAGAGATCAAGAAGTGTGGTGAATAAAAGGCCACAGAGGCAGAGTTGTCCTCAGGACATCAGTGAGTGAGGGACCAGGAGAGGGCTCACCCTGTAGAAGTATAGACTGCTTGTGGTCTTCAGACGCCAAGAGCTTGTGCTGCTCCTGTGAGACTAAGTAAGAGATCATCGGAGGCCATAGGAAGGCGCAAGGAGCCAGTCGTGGATAGGCCCCCGTCATCCTTCCAGAAGCATTCCAGTGGATGTAATACCACCTCTTCAACAGAGTGAAAAGACTGAGGAAGACTCATGAGTCCGGTGGAGTGGCAAAGTGAGACGCCAGGCTAGGCCTGCGTAAATGAATGTGTATGTGCCATGCCAGAGAGATTTGGGGTATCGTGAGCGCAGACGCTCCTTATTGTTTACAGAACATGAAAATGAACCCTTTTACAAAATATCTGTAAATAGTTATCTTGCCTCATTTCAAGTATTTACTGTTCAAGTAAATAAGCTCATTGAACTGTTTCCTGTCATGTACGTAGTTTAGTTTTGGGGGTCCCGTGGTACCACTTGTTCCTGACCATACGGGGCATAACAACATCTTTTTACATGTTCCTTGTCATTTAGTTTTCCTCAAACCTGGAATGGCCTAATTAGAGACTGATAAATACATTGATTACAATGAGGAAGGGAAAATTGGCCACATCCATCCGGTAGTATAAAAATATTCTTCATTTGTAATCCATTGAAACATGAGACCGATTTTTCCCTTCCTCATTGGGATCTACGCTGTGCCTCACCAGCAGATTTGGCACCCACTGGTTTTCGATTTCTTGGCCAGCCTAATTAACCAGTGTGGTGAGCTCCATTTCTTCCTTATTGAAAAACCCTGATCTTTATGACTAGATAATCTATAATATAACCGGGGATGCGTCTCTCTGTCTGAAGCCTCGATAGACTGCGCATGCGCGGCGCGCAGTCTGGCTCCAGACAGAAGCAGGCATCCAGCCGTTACAGGTAAGAGGAGTGTGTATGGCGCCGGAGATCGTGGTATGCATAGACACTGAACACATACCGCGATCTCTGGTGCCATACTTACATACTTACCTGACCGGGAGGAGCGTTGCTGCAGCGCCTCTCTTCCCCGGAGCCCCGGGCTGGAGTGAGGCGTTGGATCGGCGCATATGCCTAGCGCTATCCAGCAGTGTGTCTTCAGCAAAATGGCGCCGGACAGTGCGGTGCTCCGGCGCCGCACTCCTCCCCCGGCCTCCGGCAGAACAGGACGCAGCAGCGCTGGAGCACAGAAAGGTGAGTATAACTGTTTATTTTTTTGTATGTGTGTACAGTGTGAAAGGGATGAGGGGGCCACACATACCAGGATTGGGTCATGAGGGGGCCACACATACCAGTATTGGGGGGTGAGGGGACCATGCATACCAGGATTGTGAGGTGAGGGGACCGTGCATACCAGGATGAGGGGTACCACACATACCAGGATTGGGGGGTGAGGGGACCATGCTTACCAGGATTGGGGAGTGAGGGGACCATGCATACCAGGATTGGGGGGTGAAGGGACCATGCATACCAGGATGAGGGGTACCACACATACCAGGATTGGGGATGAGGAGACCATGCATACCAGGATTGCGAGGTGAGGGGACCATGCATACCAGGATTGGGGGGGTGAGGGGTACCACACATACCAGGATTGGGGGGTGAGGGGTACCACACATACCAGGATTGGGGGGTGAGGGGTACCACACATACCAGGATTGGGGGGTCAGGAGTACCACACATACCAGGATTGGGGGGTAAGGGGTACCACGCATACCAGGATTGAGGGTGAGGGGACCATGCATACCAGGATTGGGAGGTGAGGGGTACCACACATACCAGGATTGGTGGGTGAGGGGACCATGCATACAAGGATTGGGGGGTGAGGGCTACTGCACATACCAGGATTGGGGGTGAGGGGACCATGCATACCAGGGTTGGAGGGTGAGGGGTACCACACATACCAGGAAGTGCATTGAGCTGTAGGGTGCATTGCTGCAAAAGGGAAAAAAAAAACTCTTTAAATCTTCTTCCTTAGAGAGTGTGAACGAGCTGAATGTGACTGGAGTGTAAGTGCAAATGAAAGTAAGTGTGTGACTTGTTTTTCAGTGACTTTGGATTCAGGCAGTTTGGAACGGAGGAATTTGGACTGAATTGCTGTCTGTAGTTTATGAATTCTTTACATTTCTTTTTACTTAACATTCTGTCTAGTGCAATCCCCATTAGGAAATGAGCTCCATTATTGGCAATGCTATCCAGTGTACATCTTGCCACATGTATGCATTCCTTGAACAGCCGGATGGGGTTGCATACTGCTGCGCGAGATGTGTGCACGTTGTGCGTTTGGAAGCCCAGGTACTGGATCTAAATGAGCAGCTGGCAACACTGAGATCCATTGACAATATGGAAAGGAGTCTGCTGCTCACTGAACAGCTGCTCACTGGGGTAGATGTGGGGGAGGGTGGTAGTAGGGAGCTGCAGGACAGTGAGGCCGCTAGTTGGGTGACAGTTAGAAGGGGGGGTAGAGGGAAGAGTGCCAGGGAGGCTAGTCCTGATCTGGCACACCCCAATAAGTTTGCAAAGTTGGAAGATGAGGGGGGTGACGGTACAGGGGTAGCACTGCTGCAGCAAGGCATGTCCCCTGAAAGCCGGAGGAGTGCCAGCTCCAGTAAGGAGGGAAATAGGAGAGCAGGGCAGGCCAGGCAGGTGCTGGTAGTGGGGGACTCAATTATTAGGGGAACGATAGGGCAATCTGTCACAAAGACAGGGATCGTCGAACAGTGTGCTGCCTACCTGGCGCTCGAGTCCGGCACATCGCTGATCGGGTTGAAAGATTACTGGAAGGGGTTGGTGAGGACCCAGGGGTCATGGTGCATATTGGCACAAATGACAAAGTTAGAGGTAGGTGGAAGGTCCTTAAAGATGATTTCAGGGAATTAGGCTGCAAGCTGAAAGCAAGGACCTCCAAGGTGGTATTCTCTGAAATACTACCGGTACCACGTGCCACGCCAGAGAGGCAACAGGAGATTAGGGAGATAAATAAGTGGCTCAAGAACTGGCGTAGGACGGAGGGATTTGGGTTCCTGGAGAACTGGGCCGACTTCTCAGTTGGCTACAGACTCTACGCTAGGGACCGGCTGCACCTCACTGGGGAGGGTGCAGTTGTGCTGGGGGAGAAAATGTCTAGAAGGTTGGAGGAGTGTTTAAACTAGGGATTGGGGGGGCAGGTATTCATTTTATAGGTGGGGAAGATAGTGCAGATAGTTACCTGGGCATAAATAAAGAAATTGGGGGTGGGGTTAGAACAGTCAATAAAGTAAGAAGGAATAAAGGTACAGAGAGATACATAAAATGCATGTACACTAATGCCAGAAGGCTCACCAAAAAAATGGAGGAATTAGAATTAATTTTGTTGGAAAATAATTATGACATGGTAGGGATATCTGAGACGTGGCGGGATGAGAGCCATGACTGGGTAGTTAATTTACTGGGCTATAGTTTGTTCAGAAATGACCGTACAAACAAGCAAGGGGGGGGGTGTTTACAGTCATATGAAAAAGTTTGGGCACCCCTATTAATCTTAAGCTTAATGTTTTATAAAAATTTGTGTTTTTGCAACAGCTATTTCAGTTTGATATATGTAATAACTGTTGGACACAGTAATGTTTCTGCCTTGAAATGAGGTTTATTGTGCTAACAGAAAATGTGCAATCTGCATTCAAACAAAATTTGACCGGTGCATATGTATGGGCACCCTTATCATTTTCTTGTTTTAAATACTCCTGCCTACTTTTTACTGACTTACTAAAGCACTTTTTTTGGTTTTGTAACCTCATTGAGCTTTGAACTTTATAGCCAGGTGTATGCAATCATGAGAAAAGCTACTTAAAGTGGCCACTTGCAAGTTGTTCTCCTGTTTGAATCTCCTCTGAAGAGTGGCATCATGGGCTCCTCAAAACAACTGTCAAATGATCTGAAAACAAAGATTATTCAACATAGTTGTTCAGGGGAAGGATGCAAAAAGCTGTCTCAGAGATTTAACCTGTCAGTTTCCACTGTGAGGAACATAGTAAGGAAATGGAAGAACATAGGGACAGTTCTTGTTAAGGCCAGAAGTGTCAGGACAAGAAAAACATCAGAAAGGCAGAGAAGAAGAATGGTGAGATCAGTCAAGGACAATCCTCAGACCACCTCCAGAGAGCTGCAGCATCAACTTGCTGCAGATGGTGTCACTGTGCATCGGTCAACTATACAACGCACTTTGCACAAGGAGAAGCTGTATGGGAGAGTGATGCGAAAGAAGCCGTTTCTGCAAGTACGCACAAACAGAGTCGGCTGAGGTATGCAAAAGCACATTGGAAGAAGCCTATTTCTTTTTGGAAGAAGGTCCTGTGGACTGATGAAACCAAGATTCAGTTGTTTGGTCATACAAAAAGGCGTTATGCATGGTGGCAAAAAAACACAGCATTCCAAGAAAAACACTTGCTACCCACAGTAAAATTTGGTGGAGGTTCCATCATGCTTTGGGGCTGTGTGGTCAATGCCGGCACTGGGAATCTTGTTAAAGTTGAGGGACGCATGGATTCCACTCAGTATCAGCAGATTCTTGGCAATAGTGTTCAAGAATCAGTGATAAAGTTGAAGTTACGCAGTGGATGGATCTTTCAGCAAGACAATGATCCAAAACACCGCTCCAAATCTACTCAGGCATTCATGCAGAGGAACAATTACAATGTTCTGGAATGGCCATCCCAGTCCCCAGACCTGAATATCATTGAACATCTGTGGGATCATTTGAAGAGGCTGTCCATGCTCGGCGACCATCAAACTTAACTGAACTGGAATTGTTTTGTAAAGAGGAATGGTCAAAAATACCTTCATCCAGGATCCAGGAACTCATTAAAAGCTACAGGAAGCGACTAGAGGCTGTTATTTTTGCAAAAGGAGGATCTACTAAATATTAATGTCACTTTTCTGGTGAGGTGCCCATACTTATGCACCTGTCAAATTTTGTTTGAATGCAGATTGCACATTTTCTGTTAGTACAATAAACCTCATTTCAAGGCAGAAACATTACTGTATCCAACAGTTATTACATATATCAAACTGAAATAGCTGTTGCAAAAACACCAATTTTTATAAAACATTAAGCTTAAGATTAATAGGGGTGCCCAAACTTTTTCATATGACTGTATATGTAAAATCATCCTTAAAACCCATCTTGCGGGAGGATATATGTGAATCTAATGAAAATGTAGAGTCCCTGTGGGTGGAGATAAGGGGAGGGGGAAAAAATAATAAATTACTGATAGGGGTTTGTTATAAGTATCCAAAAATAATGGAAGCAGCGGAGAATATCCTCGTAAAGCAAATAGATGAAGCAGCGACTCAAGGAGAAGTCATTATTATGGGGGACTTCAACTACCCTGAAATACATTGGGGGACAGAAACCTGTAGTTCAAGCAAAGATAATAGGTTTTTGACAACTATGAGAGACAATTACCTTTCACAACTGATTCAGGACCCAACAAGAAGGGGGGCACTGCTAGACCTAATATTAACCAATAGGCCAGACCGCATATCAAATATACAAGTTGGTGGTCACTTGGGTAATAGTGATCACAAAATAATACATTTTCATGTAACCTTTAATATGATGTGTAGTAGAGGGGTTACAAGGACACTAAACTTCAGGAAGGCAAATTTCCGATGGTTGAGAGATGATCTTAGTGCAATAAACTGGGACGATATCCTGAGACATAAAGCTACACAAAGCAAATGGGAGACATTTATTAGCATCCTGAATAGGACCTGTGCACAATATATACCCTATGGGAATAAACATGCTAGAAATAGGAGGAAACCACTATAGCTAAATAGAGCTGTAAGGGGCACAATAAGTGGCAAAAAGAAAGCATTTAGAGAACTAAAGCAAGTAGGTAGTGATGAGGCATTAAATAAATATAGAAAATTAAATAAATTCTGTAAAAACCAAATCAAGGCAGCAAAGATTGAGGCAGAGAGAATCATTGCCAGAGAAAGTAAAAATAACCCCAAAATATTCTTTAACTACATAAATAGTAAAAAACTAAAAAATGATAGTGTTGGCCCCCTTATAAATAGTCTGGGTGAAATGGTGGATGAGGATGAGGAAAAAGCCAATATGCTAAATGATTTTTTTTCAACCGTATTTACACAAGAAAATCGCATGACAGAAAACATGATTAGTGATAACAAAAGTTCTCCATTAAATGTCACTTGCTTAACCCAGCAGGAAGTACAGCAGCGTCTAAAAATCACCAAAGTTGACAAATCCCCGGGCCCGGATGGGATACACCCGCGAGTACTGCAGGAATTAAGTAACGTCATAGATAGACCATTTTTTTTAATCTTTAAAGATTCCATAATAACAGGGTCTGTACCACAGGACTGGCGTATAGCAAATGTGGTGCCAATATTCAAAAAGGGGACAAAAACTGAACTTGGAAATTATAGGTCAGTAAGCTTAACCTCTACTGTGGGTAAAATCCTGGAGGGTTTCCTAAGAGATGCTATACTAGAGTATCTGAAGAAGAATAACCTCATGACCCAATATCAACATGGGTTTACGAGGGACCGTTCCTGTCAGACTAATCTGATCAGTTTTTATGAGGAGGCAAGTTCTGGACTGGACCAAGGAAATGCAGTGGATGTTATGTATGTGGACTTTTCAAAAGCTTTTGATACGGTTCCACACAAAAGGTTGATACATAAAATGAGAACAATGGGGATAGGGGAAAATATATGTATGTGGATTAAGAATTGGCTCAGTGATGGGAAACAAAGGGTGGTTATTAATGCACAACACTAAGACTGGGTCTCAGTTAACAGTGGGGTACCACATATTTATTAATGACCTTGTAGGGGGCATACAGAGTAATATTTCAATATTTGCAGATGACACTAAACTCTGCAGGGTAATCAATACAGAGGAGGACAATTTTATATTACTGGAGGATCTATGTAAACTAGAAGCTTGGGCTGATAAATCGCAAATGAGCTTTAACGAGGATAAATGTAAGGTAATGCACTTGGGCAGAGGAAATAAAATGTATAACTATATGCTTAATTGTAAAACACTGGGCAAAGCTGTAACTGAAAAAGACCTGGGTGTATTGGTGGACGACAAGCTCACATTTAGTGGCCAGTGTCAGGCTGCTGCTGCAAAGGCAAATAAAATAATGGGATGCATTAAAAGAGGCATAGATGCTCATGAGGAGAACATAATTTTACCTCTATACAAGTCACTAGTGCGACCACACTTAGAATACTGTGTACAGTTCTGGTCTCCAGTGTATAAGAAAGACATAGCTGAACTAGAGCGGGTGCAGTTAAGAGCAACCAAGGTTATTAGAGGACTGGGGGGTCTGCAATACCAAGACAGGTTATTACACTTGGGGTTATTTACTGTGGAAAAAAGAAGGCTTAGGGGTGATCTTATTACTATGTACAAGTATATGAGGGGACAGTACAAAGACCTTTCTACTGATCTTTTTACTCTGAGGCCTGAGACGGGGACAAGGGGGTATCTTCTACGTCTGGAGGAAAGAAGGTTTAATCATAATCATAGACGGGGATTCTTTACTGTAAGAGCAGTGAGACTATGGAACTCTCTGCCGCATGATGTTGTAATGAGTGATTCACTATTAAATTTAAGAAGGGCATGGATGCCTTTCTTGAAAAGTATAATATTACAGGTTATATATACTAGATTCCTTGATATGGCGTTGATCCAGGGAACTAGTCTAATTGTCGTATGGAGTCGGGAAGAAATTTTTTTCCCCAATATGGAGCTTAGTGTTTGCCACATGTTTTTTTTGCCTCCCTCTGGATCAACATGTTAGGCTATGGGTTGAACTAGATGGACTTATTCTTCCTTCAACCTTAAAAACTATGTTACTATGTTAGGATTGGGGGGTGAGGGGACCAGGCACACCAGGATTGGGGGGTGAGGGGTACCACGCATACCAGGATTGGGGGGTGAGAGGTACCACACATACCAGGTTTGGGGGGTGAAGGGACCATGCATACCAGGATTGGGGGGTGAGGGGTACCACACATACCAAGATTGGGGGGTGAGGGAACCATGCATATCAGGATTGGTGGGTGAGGGGCCCATGCATATCAGGATTGGGGGGTGAGGGGTACCACACATACCAGGATTGGGGGGTGAGGGGACCATGCATATCAGGATTGGTGGGTGAGGGGCCCATGCATACCAGGATTGGGGGGTGAGGGGACCATGCATGCCATGATTGGGGGGTGAGTGGACTATGCATACCAGGATTGGGGGGTGAGGGGACCATGCATACCAGGATGAGGGGTACCACACATACCATTATTGGGGGATGAGGGGCCTATGCACACCAGGATTGGGGGTGAGGGGACCACGCATACCAGGATTGGGGGGTGAGGGGACCATGCATACCAGGATTGGGGGATGAGTGGACTATGCATACCAGGATTGGGGGGTGAGGGGACCATGCATACCAGGATTGGGGGGTGAAGGGTGCCATGCATACCAGAATAGGGATGAAGGGTACCATACATACCAGGATAGGAATGCAGGGTACCATGCATACCAGGATGAGGGATAGGGTGCCATGCATACCAGGATGAGGGGTATCATGCATACCAGAATAGGGATGAGGAGTGCCATGCATACTAGGATGAGGGATTGGGTGCCATGCATACCAGAATTGGGATGAGGGGTGCCATACATACCAGGATAGGAATGCGGGGTACCATGCATACCAGGATGAGGGATAGGGTGCCATGCATACCAAGATGAGGGGTATCATGCATAACAGAATAGGGATGAGGGGTGCCATGCATACTAGGAAGAGGGATTGGGTGCCATTCATACCAGGATAGGGATGAGGGGTACCATGTATGCCAGGATATGGATGAGGGGTACCATGTATACCAGGATTGGGGATGAGGGGCCCATGCATACCAGGATAGGGATGAGGAGTGCCATACATACCAGGATGGGTGTGAGGGAGCCATGCATACCAGGATTGGGGATGAGGGGTGCCATGCATATCAGGATTGGGGATGAGGGGTGCCATGCATACCAGGATTGGGGATGAGGGGTATCATGCATACCAGGATTGGGTATGAGGGAGCCATGCATACTAGGATTGAGGATGAGGGAGCCATGCATACCAGGATTGGGGATGAGGGAGCCATGCATACCAGGATTGGGGATGAGGGGTGCCATGCATACCAGGATTGGGGATGAGGGGTGCCTTGCATACCAGGATTGGGGATGAGGGGTGCCATGCATACCTGGATTGGGGATGAGGGGTGCCATGCATACCAGGATTGGAGATGAGGGGTGCCATGCATACCAGGATTGGGGATGAGGGGTGCCATGCATACCGGGATTGGGGATGAGGGAACCATGCATACCAGGATTGGAGATGAGGGGTGCCATGCATGCCGGGATTGGGGATGAGGGGTGCCATGCATACCGGGATTGGGGATGAGGGATGCCATGCATACCGGGATTGGGGATGAGGGGTGCCATGCATACCTGGATTGGGGATGAGAGGTGCCATGCATACCGGGATTGGGGATGAGGGGTGCCATGCATACCGTGATGGGGGATGAGGGGTGCCATGCATACCGGGATTGGGGATGAGGGGAGCCATGTGACTCGCCCCCTGGGCCCTGGGGCACTCGGAGCCGGGCAATAGGGAGACAATGGGGGTAGTAGTGGCAGCCCGGTCCGTGGCTCAGGGTGGTCAGACCAGTGGTAGTCTGCTATGAGCTTTAGGTAATGTCCGACTACGCCACCGGTAGATTGCGGTTATTAGGCAGTCCCCTGAGGTTGATGGTTATTAGGCAGTCCCCTGAGGTTGATGGTGAGCTGAGATTGCATAACTCCCCACGGGAAGAGTGTAACCCCAGGGCAGTGCAGTGGATGGTGGGGGTGATGGTGTAGGGCGTCCCAGTACCGTTAGTGCTGGAGGAACGAAAGAGTACACAGACAACGTACTACAGTCCAATGTCTTTTACTCACAGTTCAGATTCTCCGGGTCACTTCTGCGCAAGCAGTGACCACCCAAGCCGTGCGGTGTCCACCAGGTGAGGGGCTCGGTCAACCCCCGGGCAGTTCAGGAGCATGGCACAGGACCCCCTTCTATCCTTTCTCTGGCCTGCCTCACCAGTGACCCACTTTTGTCCAGCTGCCACGAACTTGTGCGGGTAAACGTGGATCCCGTTCCCCGCTGTTCTATATGGTGCCTTCCTAGCAGGTTTAATGAGGTGTCGCACCAATAAATGATCACGACCTCCGGTCTTTGGCTGAGGGTTGTTTCTCCTCTACCAACTTGGGATCCTGTACCCTTAATCTGCCTGACCGTTCACCCTGTATTCTCGTGGGTTCTTAGGGTCCCTTCTGCCTTCTTGTTCCTGAGCCCTTCTGTTCCTCTCTCTCTCTCTTTCTCTGCTGTTCCTTGCTGTTTCTGTTCCTTTCTGTTCTTGTTCCTTTCTGTTCCCGGCCTTCACCCTAGGCCTGCCTCATGGAGCTGGGACCAGACTGAGCCGCAGCTCCCTGTCAGCCCTCTCTGGCTGAACTCCTTCTCTCACTGAACTCAACCCAGAACTAAGATGGTGCCCACCTTATATACCTTCCCCTAGAACATGAGCCCAGGTGACCAGCAACCAATGGGCTCCTACCTACGCTCAGGAACCAACCCCTATGTGCTCCTACATCACTGGGTATTCCTCCCCCCTCCCCACTCCAGCTAGGAACATGGTCTGTCGTGCCTGCATTTCTGTCTAATGGGAGCACCGTTGAGCTGTCCCTCGGAAATGGGGTGAGTGTGCTGTATGCAGCTAACTGAGCCCTGGTCCATACTCCATCCTTACCCGGGAGTGGAATACCACACCTCTGGCAGAGGTGCAATGCCCCTGTAGCGGCCGAACCCTCGGGGCGCTACACCATGCATACTGGGATTGGGCATGAGGGGTGCCATGCATACTGGGATTGGGCATGAGGGGTTCCATGCATACCGGGTTTGGGCATGAGGGGTGCCATGCATACCGGGATTGGGGATGAGAGGTGCCATGCATACCGGGATTGGGGATGAGGAGTGCCATGCATACCGGGATTGGGGATGAGGAGTGCCATGCATACCGGGATTGGGGATGAGGTGTGCCATGCATACCAGGATTGGGGATGAGGGGTGCAATGCATACCGGGATTGGGGATGAGGGGTGCCATGCATACCAGGATTCGGATGAGGGGCCATGCATACCAGGATAGGGATGAGGAGTGCCATGCATACCAGGATAGGGATGAGGAGTGCCATGCATACCAGGATTCGGATGAGGGGCCATGCATACCATGATGAGGATGAGGGGTGCCATGCATACCAGGATGTGGGTGAGGGGCCCATGCATACCAGGATGAGGGATATCATACATACCAGGATAGGGATGAGGGATGGGGTACCATGCATACCAGGATTGGAATGAGGAGTACCACACATACCTGGATTGGGGATGAGGGGTGCCATGCATACCAGGTTTGGGTATGAGGGGTGTTACGCATACCAGGATTGGGGGTGAGGGGTGCCACGCATACCAGGATTGGGAATGAGGGGTGCCACGCATACCAGGATTGGGAATGAGGGGTGCCACGCATAGCAGGATTGGGGATGAGGGGTGCCATGCATACCAGGATTGGGAATGAGGGGTGCCACGCATACCAGGATTGGGGATGAGGGGTGCCATGCATACCAGGATTGGGGGTGAGGGGTGCCATGCATACAAGGATTGGGGATGAGGGGTGCCATGCATACCAGGATTGGCGATGAGGGGTACCATGCATACCAGGATTGTGAATGAGGGGTGCCACGCATACCAGGATTGGGGATGAGGGGTGCCATGCATACCAGGATTGGGGTTGAGCGGTGCCATGCATACCAGGATTGGGGGTGTGGGGTGCCATGCATACAAGTATTGGGGATGAGGGGTGCCATGCATACCAGGATTGGTGGGTGAGGGGTACCACACATACCAGGGGAATTGGGGGGTGAGGGGACTATGCATACCAGGATTGGGTGGCGAGGGGTGCCACGCATACCAGGATTGGGGGGTGAGATGTACCACACATACCAGGATTGGGGGGTGAAGGGACCATGCATACCAGGATTGGGGGGTGAGTGGTACCACACATACCAGGATTGGTGGGTGAGGGGACCATGCATACCAGGATTGGGGGGAGAGGGGTACCACACATGCCAGGATTGGGGGGTGAGGGGACCATACATACCAGGATTGGTGGGTGAGGGGCCCATGCATTCCATGATTGGGTAGTGAGGGGACCATGCATACCAGGATTGGGGGGTGAGGGGACCATGCATACCAGGATTGGGGGGGTGAGGAGACCATGCATACCAGGATTGGGGGGTGAGGGGACCATGCATACCAGGATTGGGGGCTGAGGGGTGCCATGCATACCAGAATAGGGATGAGGGGTACCATACATACCAGGATAGGAATGCGGGGTACCATGCATACCAGGATGAGGGATGGGGTGCCATGCATACCAGGATGAGGGGTATCATGCATACCAGAATAGGGATGAGGGGTGCCATGCTTACTAGGATGAGGGATTCGGTGCCATGCATTCCAGAATAGGGATGAGGGGACATGCATACCAGGATGAGGGGTACCATACATACCAGAATATGGATGAGGGGTACCATACATACCAGGATAGGGATGAGGGTTACCATGTATGCCAGGATAGGGATGAGGGGTACCATGTATTCCAGGATTGGGGATGAGGGGCCCATGCATACCAGGAGAGGGATGAGGGGTGCCATGCATATCAGGATTGGGGATGAGGGGTGCCATGCATACCAGGATTGGGGATGAGTGGTATCATGCATACCAGGATTTGGGATGAGGGAGCCATGCATACCATAATTGGGGATGAGGGAGCCATGCACACCAGGATTGGGGATGAGGGGTGCCATGCATACCAGGATTGGGGATGAGGGGTGCCATGCATACCAGGATTGGGGATGAGGGGTGCCATGTATACCGGGATTGGGGGTGAGGGAGCCATGCATATCGGGATTAGGGATGAGGGGTGCCATGCATACCGGGATTGGGGATGAGAGGTGCCATGCATACCGGGATTGAGGATGAGGGATGCCATGCATACTGGGATTGGGAATGAGGGGTGCCATGCATACCGGGATTGGGGATGAGGGGTGCCATGCATACTGGGATTGGGGATGAGGGGTGCCATGCATACCGGGATTGGACTTGAGGGGTGCCATGCATACCGGGATTGGGCATGAGGGGTGCCATGCATACCGGGATTGGGGATGAGGGGGGCTATGCATACCGGGATTGGGGATGAGGGGTGCCATGCATACCGGGATTGGGGATGAAGGGTGCAATGCATACCGGGATTGGGGATGAGGGGTGCAATGCATACCGGGATTGGGGATGAGGGGTGCAATGCATACCGGGATTGGGGATGAGGTGTGCAATGCATACCTGGATTGGGGATGAGGGGGGCAATGCATACCAGGATTCGGATGAGGGGCCATGCATACCAGGATAGGGATAGTGATAAGGAGTGCCATGCATACCTGGAATCGAATGAAGGGCCATTCATACCAGGGTGAGGATGAGGGGTGCCATGCATACCAGGATGTGGGTGAGGGGTCCATACATACCAGGATGAGGGATACCATACATACCAGGATAGGGATGAGGGATGGGGTACCATGCATACCAGGATTGGGATGAGGAGTACCTCACATACCAGGATTGGGGATGAGGGGTGCTACGTGTTAGAACTCTCCTGTTAGGTTTTTTCTAGTTTGCTGGTCACATGACCATTTTTGCCTATTTAATCCGGCTCCGCCCCCCTGGCCTTGCTGGACTTCATTGTATTTTCTACTCTTGAGCTAGCTTGGTACTCTGTTACCTTTCTCTGTTAGTTTTGCTAGGTCTTCTGACCTCTATGTTCTATGTTGTGTGTTTGTCTTTTACTGCTACAATTTCTGCTAGGAGGTGTCCAACTTTATCCCAGTCCCTAGTTCTTGTAGGGATCCCTCCCTTGCATCTATAGGTCTTCGTACAGACTAGCCGAGGACTTTAGCGGGTCTGATCGCAGGATCAGGTTCCCTGTTACATTGTAGGGATCCAGTTTAGTTCTAGTGTAGGGACAGATCTCCTGTCTTTTCTTAGTGCTTGTAGCAGACCATAACAGTAAGTCCAGCCCAAAAAATTTCTCTAAGGAAAGACCTCCAGTTTCCATCATGGTCTCGGTTCAAGATTTGGCTCAACGCTTGCAGGGACTCTCTCTGGAGGTGGCCGAGCTCCAACAACACGTGAGTAGCTGTTCTGGAGCACATTTGGTAGAGCCAAAGGTACGTCTGCCTGATCTATTTTTTGGTGAACAACAAGATTTTTTTTCTTTTAAAAATGCTTGTTTATTGTATTTTCGTTTAAGACCCGGATCCTCTGGTGATGAATCACAGCGCATAGGGTTCATAATGTCACTTTTGCGCAAGGATCCTCAGGGATGGGCTTTTTCTCTCCAACCTAGTGATGCGTGCTTTAGATCAGTGGATAGTTTTTTTTCTGCTTTGGGTTTATTGTACGATGATCCTGATCGTGTCTCATCTGCTGAGTCTGAATTGAGACGTTTGAGGCAGGGATCAGGTAATGTGGAAAAATATTGTTCTCACTTCCGTCGGTGGTCTGCCCAGGTGGGGTGGAACGATTCAGCTTTGAAAAGTTTGTTTCTTGCGGGGCTAGGTGAAAGGGTTAAAGATTTGCTGATTGCTTATCCCACACCTGGAAACTTGCAGGAGGCTATGCAATTAGCTATATGGGTGGACAGGAGACTGCAAGGGTTAATGAGAGCAAATCCTCTGCTATGTCAGCTCCGAGTTTTGAGAGGGTCTGTGCTGACAAAGGAGAGCCGATGGAGATTGGGGCGATGACACCCCGCTCTCAGGAAAAAGACCGCAGGCTTTCTGAAGGTTTGTGCTTCTATTGCGGAAATTCTGGTCATTTTATTAAGAACTGTGTGCTTCGTATGAACAAAGAAAAAAAAAAGGTCAGTTATGCACGTATAGCCTGTTTAAATACTAAGGGAGTATTCCTATCTGCTACTACCGCTGCTCAGGAAGAATTAATTGAATTTCGGGTATTTGTGGATTGTGGTTCTACTCTGAATGTGATTGATGGGGGATTCTTGGAAAAACTTACATTAAAACCTAAACCTTTGTCATCCCCTATTGCTGTGGTTTCTGTTGATGGCTCTCCCTTGAAGAGTGTTTCTCACAAGGTCTGTGAGTTTCCCCTCACTATTAATGGTGTTCATCAAGAGAATTTGGATTTGGTAGTATTGAATAATTTGCCTTCTCCAGTAATATTGGGGTTGCCCTGGTTAAAATTGCATAATCCTGTACTGGATTGGTCTACCAATGAAATTAAGTCGTGGAGCCCTAAATGTTATGACAAGTGTTGTAACGGACTTATTGCTGCGGTGGAAAAAGGGGAATTACCTGTACCTATTCAGGATTTTTGGAGAGTTTTTTTTGAGGAGGAGTCACAAATTTTGCCTCCCCATAGAGACTATGATTGTACCATTGAATTTGTCCCTGGGGCGACTCTTCCTAAAAGTCGTTTATTTAATCTTACTATTCCTGAGAGAAAGGCTTTGGAGGAATACATACAGACAAGCTTGGCCGCCGGTCACATTAGGCCTTCCAAGTCTCCTGTGGCTGTTGGATTTTTTTTTGTTAAAAAAAAGATGCGGTTTACGTCCTTGTCTGGACTTTCGTGAGATTAATAAAATTACTGTACGCAATCCTTACCCACTGCCATTGATTCCTGATTTGTTTAACCAGTTAGTGGGGGCCAAGTGGTTCTCTAAAATTGATCTCCGGGGGGCATACAATTTGTTGAGCATGAAGGAGGGTGATGAATGGAAGACTGCTTTTAACACTCCTGTGGGTCATTTTGAGAATCTGGTTATGCCTTTTGGTCTTACCAATGCTCCAGCATTTTTTCAGAATCTTATTAATGACATCCTTAGACCTTTGATCGGTAAAAATGTGGTTGTGTATTTGGATGACATTCTGATTTATTCGCCTGATCTGGAGTCTCATTGGCGGAGCGTACGTGAGGTTTTACAACTATTAATGGACAATTCGCTTTTTGCTAAGCTAGAGAAATGTGAGTTCGCTGTACAGAGAATTAGTTTTTTGGGTTACATTATCTCCAGTGAAGGTTTTGAGATGGACCCGGTTAAAGTTCAAGCTGTGCAGGAATGGCCTAGGCCTATTGGTTTGAAATCGATACAGAGGATTTTGGGTTTCACCAATTATTACAGAAAATTCATTAAAAAAATTTCTATTATTGTCAAACCGCTGACCGATCTCACCAGGAAAGGTGCTAATGCGGTTCAGTGGACTTCTGAGGCCATTGAAGCTTTTGTGTTTCTAAAGGAGAGGTTCACCTCTGCTCCCATCCTTATGCAGCCTGATATGACTGAGCCGTTTTTGGTTGAGGTTGATGCTTCTTCTGTGGGGGTTGGTGCGGTGTTGTCTCAGGAAAGCAAGGATGGAGTACATCCCTGTGCCTTTTTTTCAAAAAAATTTTCTGAGACTGAACTTAATTACGATATTGGTAATCGGGAATTGCTGGCTATTAAACTCGCATTTGAACACTGGCGTCATCTTTTGGAAGGTGCTGAATTTCCCATTCAGGTTTTCACTGATCATGAAAATCTGATCTATCTTGATGCTGTCAAGCGCTTGAATGCCCGTCAGGCTAGGTGGGCACTTTTTTTCTCGCGGTTTAATATTTCCGTTACTTACATCCCGGGTACCAAGAATGTTAAAGCGGATGCTTTGTCTCACAGCTTTTCTCCCATGGTCAGTGCTGATGAGGAGGAGGAGAACATTTTACAAGAAGGTGTTGTGATTGCTGCTTTGGACTCCGTTTTGGAGGATGAGATTCTTAAAGCTCAGGAGAATGCCCCATCTAACACTCCCCATGGGAGGTTGTTTGTGCCTAGGACCTTTAGGAGAGATTTGTTTGTTGAGTGTCATGAGTCTCTGTTGGCAGGTCATCCAGGAATTTCTGAGACCAAGAGACTTGTGGGTCGCAGTTTTTGGTGGCCTGGATGGCAGAAGGAAGTCATTAAGTGGGTGCGTCAATGTACTGTGTGTGCTAGATCTAAGTCTTCGCATGCTCCTGCTGCGGGGTTGCTTTGCCCTCTGAAGGTTCCTAGTGCACCTTGGACACATCTGGCTATGGACTTTATTACTGACCTTCCCCCCTCTGAAGGTTTCACGGTCATCTGGGTGGTCGTGGACCGTTTTAGCAAGATGTGTCACTTGGTTCCCTTCATCAAACTGCCTTGCACTAAGACACTCGCTAAGGCCTTTGTCAAGGAAATTGTCAGACTACATGGCGTTCCTACTGACATTGTTTCTGATAGGGGACCTCAGTTCGTGGCTCGTTTTTGGCGTGCCTTTTGTGACAGGTTGGGAGTTCATTTGTCGTTTTCATCCGGATATCATCCTGAGTCTAATGGCCAGACAGAAAGAAAGAACCAGGATGTTGAGCAGTTCTTGCGTTGCTTTGTGGCAGACAATCAAGAGGGGTGGTCTGAGTTTCTGCCACTTGCTGAATTTGCTCTTAACAACCATACATCCTCTTCTGCTGGGTGTTCGCCTTTTTTTTGTTGTACTGGGAGACATCCGTCTTTTGGGTCATTCTCCAAATTGGTATCGGCTGTGCCGGAGGAGGAGAGTTTTTCCGGTGATTTGGAGAGAGTTTGGACGGATGTGCGTGATAATCTTCAGGAGGCTAACAAAAAATCTAAGAGGTACTTTGATAGGAAACGGCAAGAGGTTTCGTTTGCTATTGGTGACATAGTTTGGTTGTACTCTAAGAATCTGCGATTGAGGATTCCTTTGAAAAAATTGGGTCCCAAGTTTGTAGGGCCCTTTAAGGTGCTTCAGATAGTTAACCAATCTGCTGTTAGGTTGGAGGTTCCTACCTCCTGAAAGATTAATCCGGTGTTTCATGTTTCTCTGTTGAAAAAAGCTGATGTGTCGGTTGGTGACGCCTCTGCCACTGTTCCTCCAGTGGTGGAGGACGGGGAATATGAAATTTCCCGCATCCTAAATTCTAGACGGTATAGAGGGAGTTTGCAGTATCTCGTCGCTTGGAAGGGTTTCGGACCCGAGGATAACTCATGGGTGAGGGCGGATGATGTTTCTGCTTCCAGATTTGTCAGAGCATTTCACAGGAGGTTTCCTGATAAGCCCGGTCCTAGGGGATCCGGAGGATCCTCTTAGAAGAGGGGGTACTGTTAGAACTCTCCTGTTAGGTTTTTTCTAGTTTGCTGGTCACATGACCATTTTTGCCTATTTAATCCGGCTCCGCCCCCCTGGCCTTGCTGGACTTCATTGTATTTTCTACTCTTGAGCTAGCTTGGTACTCTGTTACCTTTCTCTGTTAGTTTTGCTAGGTCTTCTGACCTCTATGTTCTATGTTGTGTGTTTGTCTTTTACTGCTACAATTTCTGCTAGGAGGTGTCCAACTTTATCCCAGTCCCTAGTTCTTGTAGGGATCCCTCCCTTGCATCTATAGGTCTTCGTACAGACTAGCCGAGGACTTTAGCGGGTTTGATCGCAGGATCAGGTTCCCCGTTACATCGTAGGGATCCAGTTTAGTTCTAGTGTAGGGACAGATCTCCTGTCTTTCCTTAGTGCTTGTAGCAGACCATAACACTACGCATACCAGGATTGGGGATGAGGGGTGCTACGCAAACCAGGATTGGGGGTGAGGGGTGCCACGCATACCAGGATTGGGGATGAGGGGTGCCATGCATACCAGGATTGGGGGTGAGGGGTGCCATGCATACCAGGATTGGGGATAAGGGGTGCCATGCATACCAGGATTGGGGGTGAGGGAGCCATGCATACCAGAATTGGGGATGAGGGAGCCATGCATACCAGGATTGGGGATGAGGGGTGCCATGCATACCAGGATTGGGGATGAGGGGTGCCATGCATGCCAGGATTGGGGATGAGGGGTGCCATGCATACCAGGATTGGGGAAGAGGGGTGCCATGCATACCAGGATAGGTATGAGGGATGGGGTACCATGCATACCAGGATTGGGATAAGGAGTACCTCACATACCAGGATTGGGGATGAGGGGTGCTACGCATACCAGGATTGGGGGTAGGGGGGGCTCCGCATACCTGGATTGGGGGTGAGGGGTGCCACGCATACCAGGATTGGGGATGAGGGGTGCCATGCATACCAGGATTGGGGGTGAGGAGTGCCATGCATACCAGGATTGGGGATAAGGGGTGCCATGCATACCAGGATTGGGGGTGAGGGAGCCATGCATACCAGAATTGGGGATGAGGGAGCCATGCATACCAGGATTGGGGATGAGGGGTGCCATGCATACCAGGATTGGGGGTAGGGGGGGCTCCGCATACCTGGATTGGGGGTGAGGGGTGCCACGCATACCAGGATTGGGGATGAGGGGTGCCATGCATACCAGGATTGGGGGTGAGGAGTGCCATGCATACCAGGATTGGGGATAAGGGGTGCCATGCATACCAGGATTGGGGGTGAGGGAGCCATGCATACCAGAATTGGGGATGAGGGATGCCATGCATACCAGGATTGGGGATGAGGGGTGCCATGCATACCAGGATTGGGGATGAGGGGTGCCATGCATACCAGGATTGGGGAAGAGGGGTGCCATGCATACCAGGATTGGGGATGAGGGGTGCCATGTATACCGGGATTGGGGGTGAGGGAGCCATGCATATCGGGATTAGGGATGAGGGGTGCCATGCATACCGGGATTGGGGATGAGAGGTGCCATGCATACCGGGATTGAGGATGAGGGATGCCATTCATACTGGGATTGGGAATGAGGGGTGCCATGCATACCGGGATTGGGGATGAGGGGTGCCATGCATACTGGGATTGGGGATGAGGGGTGCCATGCGTACCGGGATTGGGCTTGAGGGGTGCCATGCATTACGGGATTGGGCATGAGGGGTGCCATGCATACCGGGATTGGGGATGAGGGGTGCCATGTATACCGGGATTTGGGATGAGGGGTGCCATGCATACCGGGATTGGGGATGAGGGGTGCAATGCATACCGGGATTGGGGATGAGGGGTGCAATGCATACCGGGATTGGGGATGAGGGGTGCAATGCATACCGGGATTGGGGATGAGGGGGGCCATGCATACCTGGATTCGGATGAGGGGCCATGCATACCAGGATAGGGATAGTGATAAGGAGTGCCATGCATACCAGGATTCGGATGAGGGGCCATGCATACCAGGATGAGGATGAGGGGTGCCATGCATACCAGGATGTGGGTGAGGGGCCCATACATACCAGGATGAGGGATACCATACATACCAGGATAGGGATGAGGGATGGGGTACCATGCATACCAGGATTGGGATGAGGAGTACCTCACATACCAGGATTGGGGATGAGGGGTGCTACGCATACCAGGATTGGGGATGAGGGGTGCTACGCATACCAGGATTGGGGGTGAGGGGTGCCACGCATACCAGGATTGGGGATGAGGGGTGCCATGCATACCAGGATTGGGGGTGAGGGGTGCCATGCATACCAGGATTGGGGATAAGGGGTGCCATGCATACCAGGATTGGGGGTGAGGGGTGCCATGCATACCAGGATTGGGGATGAGGGGTGCTATGCATACCAGGATTGGGGATGAGGGGTGCCATGAATACCAGGATTGGGGGTGAGGGGTGCCATGCATACCAGGATTGGGGATGAGGGGTGCCATGCATACCAGGATTGGGGATGAGGGGTGCCATGCATACCAGGATTGGGGGTGAGAGGTGCCATGCATACCAGGATTGGGGATGAGGGGTGCGATGCATACCAGGTTTGGGGGTGAGGGGTGCCATGCATACCAGGATAGGATGGCGGGGACAGAATGGGGGCAGCACAAATACCAGGAGGGGGGCAGCACTTACCAGCATAGGAGACCATATACCAATAAAAATGCTCGCCACCCGGGCGTAGAACGGGTTCAATAGCTAGTTAATAATAGAAGAATTTTGAACGTAGCCATTATAGGAGTTGCTTGAAGTCCAAATGGTCATCTACAATCGTATCCAGCAGACAGTAGCAATATGCCACAAGCTTCTATTCATCTACCTCCTTAAACGTTTACACAAGTGACACCGACATACGCAGAGAGGATGATCAGGGCACCACATCAGCTTGATAAAGTGCGTTTGCTAATTTAGCCCAAAATGTTGCCATTTGTACAGTCATGGCCAAAAGTTTTGAGAATGACACCAAAATTATATTTTCACATGATCTGCTGGCCTCTGGTTTTTATTAGTGTTTGTCTGATGTTTATATCACATACAGAAATATAATTGCAATCATATTATGAGTACCAATAGGTTATATTGACAGTTAGAATGAGTTAATGCAGCAAGTCAATATTTGCAGTGTTGCCCCTTCTTCTTCAAGACCTCTGTAATTCTCCCTGGCATGCTCTCAATCAACTTTTGGACCAAATCCTGACTGATAGCAGTCCATTCTTGCATAATCAATGCTTTCATTTTGCCAGAATTTGTTGGTTTTTGTTTGTCCACCCGTCTCTTGATGATTGACGACAAGTTCTCAATGGGATTAAGATCTGGGGAGTTTCCAGGCCATGGACCCAAAATCTCTATGTTTTGTTCCATGAGCCATTTAGTTATCACCTTTGCTTTATGGCAAGGTGCTCCATCATGCTGGAAAAGGCATTGTTGGGCGCCAAACTGCTCTTGGACGGTTGGGAGAAGTTGCTCTTGGAGGACATTCTGGTACCATTCTTTATTCATGGCTGTGTTTTTAGGCAAGACTGTGAGTGAGCCGATTCCCTTGGCTGAGAAGCAACCCCACACATGAATGGTCTCAGGATGCTTTACAGTTGGCATGAGACAAGACTGGTGGTAGCGCTCACCAACGATCAGGCTGGTATCCATGGTAAACATCGGGTTACTATGGGCACGCGAGCACTTAGTAACCCGCTGTTTACCATGGATACCACTCTGCTACGGTGCGCGGGAGGTTACCATTCACCTTAGCAGAGTCGTATCCATGATAAACATTGGGTTACTAAGTGCGCGTGTGCCCCTAGTAACCCGATGTTTATCATGGATACGACTCTGCTAAGGTGAAAGGTAACCTCCCGCGCACCGTAGCAGAGTGGTATCCATGGTAAACATCGGGTTACTAGGGGCACACGCGCACTTAGTAACCCGATGTTTATCATGGTTACGAGCCTGCTCCTGCTTCAGCAGCAGGCTGGTAACTGGGAGCAGGACATCGTGGAACGATTCTTTCCACGATGTCGCTGCTGCCCTGATCGCTGGTGAGCCTGCCTGTTTGACAGCTCACCAGCGATGTATTAGCGACGCAGCAACGATCCCTGACAGGTCGTATCGTTGTCGGGATCGCTGCTGCATCGCTTAGTGTGACGGGGCCTTTAGTCACATGCTGTCCATTTCCTTGTGATCCTCCTTGAGATGGTTCTACTCCTTCATTGGAGTCCAGCTGTATTTAATTAAACTGATAGGCCTTGATTTGGAAAGGCACACACCTGTCTATATAAGACCTCACAGCTCACAGTGCATGTCAGACCAAGTCAATATTGACTTTTAGGATTGCTACCTTTAATAGATAGCACTAGAGCTCCAGTCCTCGCCCTCTCTGAAGAGGCTGTTTGTATATATAAATTCCCAGAGGAGCATTACATGGCCTATAAGTCTTCTTATGCTGACATGGCATTCTCCACAAAGAGAAGTGTTTCCCTATAAGGCCTCTGTTGGAGGCCTCTCACCCAGCCAAATCAGACTTCCTGCTTCGCACCTATGAGAGGCAAAAACTCCAAAACAAGTAGCTGCCAATTGGGTTGTCTGGTTGGCTTCTTATCCTAAATCATGTTGGCAAGGCTTGCTAAAGGGTCGATATTGACTTTCAGGATTGCTACATTCAGTATGTGGCGCTAGAGTTCTAGTCCTTTTCCTCTCTAAAGAGAATATTTGCTTGAATTTAAGGAAATAACAGAACAAAGAGAATAAAGTAAAATGAGACACAAAGAACTAAGCAAAAAGGAATTTTTGCGGTTACTGAAATAGACGTGCGTGTTAAGGGCTTAAATGATTCTTTTGTGTAACTATCCCAATCTGATAATTTACAGCACTGAAACTGAGCTACCGGATTGGGGAGATATCATTATTTACTAGCAATTCTGCGCAGGGTTGCTCTCATATAGAAAGATGTTTGGCCATTGTAAAGACCACTGCTCGCTCTTATTAAATGATATGCTAAATTGAAATTATGGTGAACTTCCTAATTGATGGCATCCTAGGCAACATCATGTTACAGGTGCCGACTAATCAGAGAGGCACCGAGGATGCCGGCAGGTAGCAGGAAGTTCCCAGTACTCAGGCCCGGCTGCTACGAAGTACTGACATGACCGCTGGTCCATGATCCTGCAAATAGTTATGCTCAATCTAAGTGTATATATAACTTCATGCAACTGTATCTATGGGCAGGAATGGAAGGGAAAGGACAGGGGCGAAACGATCGTGGTCGCAGAGGTCGCGCTATCGACCTGTGTGGGTGGGAGGTCTGCCAACTCCAGCTCAAACTTCAACTGGGTGTGTGTCCTCAGATGCACATTCAGCTGAAGTGTATTGCAGCGCAGAGAGCCGCAGGGTCCCTGCACTGCAATATGCGCTGCCGGCCAATCAGAGGCCAACAGCTGACATCCGCATGCACGTGACTGGGGGCCCGTGGCAGAGACGTCATGCGCTCTTGTCCCTTTCATGCTAAAGTCAGGTGGTTTCAGATAAGGTCGCCACATGATGGGGAAGCAGGGGAAGTTGAGCATAGTCGTTTATTTTTTTGTAGGCACTAAAGAACAGTGGCAGAACGGGTGACATTTATAGCAGGATGGGGAACATATATACCGGGATGGGGAACATATATACCAGGATGGGGAACATATATACCAGGATGGGGAACATATATACTAGGATGGAGAATATATACAGTATGCCAGAATGAGGCCCAGGATAAGGGTAATATATACCAGGATGGGTGATATATGATATATAAAAGCATGGGGCCCTGGATAAGAGACACATATACCAGGATGGGTGATATATATAGCAGGATGGGGCCTAGGGTAAGGGACATATATACTGCATGGGGGATATATATACCAGGATGGGCATTATATATACCAGGATGTTGAAAATATATACCAAGATGAGGAACATATATACAAGAACGGGGAACATATGTATACCAGGATGGGGAACATATACACCAGAACGGGGAACATATGTATACCAGGATGGGGAACATATATATACCAGGATGGGGAACATATACACCAGATGGGGCCCAGGACGGGGAACATATATACCAGGATGGAGGATATATATACTAGGATAGGGCCAGGGTGGGGGACATTTATACCAGGAAAGAGCCAAGGATGGGAGACTTTACTACTTAATGGAGGAGAGGGAGCCACTCGTATGTCCTTACAGGATTTAGAACGCTACAATGGCCCATACATCTGACCAACATAGGGGGGTCAGGTCCAAATTTTGCACCGGGGCCCATCAGATTCTGGTTACGCCACTGGGAAAGGAAGATGACAGACAGATATAGGGCGGGTAGCAATTTTGATTTTGCCACGCTGCCATTGTTTTCATAGGTGCCAATGTCTGATCTAATACATGTCTGTTATCTGCACTAGTTGTTGTGATTAGAGGTCAGTAGTTACTTAACAGATAGAGGAACGTCTGTGGAAAAGTAAACAAAAGGTTTTATAGACAGAATGACAAAAAGCAAGAGGAATGCACAGAATTCCTGTAAAACTGGTACACGGCAGGGTGTGAGAGTGGTAGGACAGGCTGCGTATGTAATAAATGAAAGGGCAAACACATAAAAAAATGTTGTGAAGGTAATGGTAAACTATATTGTTTATATAGGAACCACCCATGGTGCTATGCCTATAGGTCCTCGAAGAGTTAAGTTTTAAAGGGGTTCCCCATTATTATGAAAACAAAATACATATTTGGTATCGCTACGCCTAATATTCATCCTGTATGGTGGTCAATGTAAATAAACACAGTCAAAATTGGTGTTTGCTCATCCTGTTTACCAAAAATGGAAGACAAAATGATCGAGCAGACATACAGTATGTACCTCATAAATAGTAACAATTAGTATTTTATAAATGTGGTATTGACCTGCAGAATAACAATATCATGTCAATTATATAACACAGTGAAAATTGTAACTAATATAAATAAAAGGCAATACCAGAATTGCTGTTTTTGTTCATGCTAAGTCTTTAAAAAGGTATATAAAGTAATGAAAAAGTTCTATATGCTCTAAAAACGGTACTGATGAAAAGTGCAACTTGTGCTCCAGACCCCAAGACCTCACACAGCTCCATGAACGAGAACGTTCAACATTCATGCCTCTCAGATTATGGTGACACAAAAATATAAAAAAAAAAATAATTCTAAAATATATAAACAAAATGTTATAACTTTGGTATCAAAATAATCGTACCCACCTACAGCATAAAATATATGTGCTGCAGTTTGACCGTCGTAAAATGTAATATGTAAACAATGGCAAATCTGCTCTTCTTTTTCTATCCCCCCCATAAAGAATTATTACAAGTTAATAAATTACAAGTACCCCAAAATGGTGTCTTTGAAATGTGCAGTTCATCCCACAAAAAATAAGGCTCCTCATGGCTATATCTACAAAAAAAAAAAATGGTTCTGTCTTTTGGAATACAATAATTAAAAACGGAAAGAAAAATTGTCCTAAAGGCCCAAAATAGGCCGGTCCTTTAAGATCATAAAATTGAAACTTGTACTGTATGTAGGTGACAGGTAGTGTGAATATGACAGAACAAAAAGATGTTACGAGTAAAGTGACCTGACATTTATGCGTAACCCGGGAGTACAGGGAAACGTTTCATGTGCCGCAGGGCACAAAACACAACCAGACTACTCTGTAGAGTTTGTAAACCTTTGTGTAACCTACATCCCTGTCAGACTCAGGGGCCACAGAGGAAATTGCCCTCTATCCATACAGAACGTGCATTTGTGATTTAACCAATAAGAAATGTATATCTTGGATTATTGAACCTATCATTATTTCAGAGCAGGATCCACTGGAAGATCGTCTGGTCCTCTGGTGGGCCAGTCCTACTCTGCTCCAGCAGTATTGTGTCTGTAAGAGTGGTGGACTGTACTGTCGCATTCATGCCCCCGAAGACAACAATCACGCTATATAGAATCATAGAATCATAGAATCATAGAATGGTAGAGTTGGAAGGGACCTCCTGGGTCATCTGGTCCAACCCCCTGCTCAAAGCAGGATTCACTAAATCATCTCAGACAGATGTCTGTCCAGCCTCTGTTTGAAGACGTCCATTGAAGGGGAACTCACCACCTCTCGTGGCAGCCTGCTCCACTCATTAATCACCCTAACTGTCAAAAAGTTTTTTCTAATATCTAATCTGTGTCTCCTCCCATTTAGTTTCATCCCATTGCTTCTAGTCTTTCCTTGTGCAAATGAGAATAAAGATGATCCTTCTACAATGTGACAGCCCTTGACATATTTGTAGACAGCTATTAAGTCTCCTCTCAGTCTTCTTTTTTGCAAGCTAAACATTCCCAAATCCTGCAACCGTTCCTCATAGGACATGGTTTGCAGACCAGTCACCATTCTGGTCGCTCTTCTCTGAACTTGCTCCAGTTTGTCTATGTCTTTTTTAAAATGTGGTGCCCAAAACTGTACACAGTATTCCAGATGAGGTCTGACCAAAGAGGAGTAAAGACAGATAATGACTTCACGTGATCTAGACTGTATGCTTCTGTTAATACATCCCAGAATTGTATTTGCCTTTTTTGCTGCTGCATCACACTGTTGACTCATGTTCAGTCTATGATCTATTAGTATACCTAAGTCTTTTTCACATGTACTGTTGCTTAGCTCTATTCCTCCCATTCTGTATATGCTTTTTTCATTTTTATTGCCCAGATGTAGTACTTTGCATTTTTCCCTGTTAAAAACCATTCTGTTGGTTGCTGCCCACTGCTCCAGTTTATTTAGGTCTTTTTGAATCCTCTCTCTCTCTTCTCTAGTATTAGCTATCCCTCCTAGCTTTGTGTCATCAGCAAATTTAATCAGTTTACCCTCAATTCCTTCATCTAAATCATTGATAAAGATGTTGAACAATACAGGTCCCAGGACGGAGCCCTGTGGTACCCCACTTGAGACATTCATCCAGCTGGATGTGAAGCCATTTACAACCACCCTTTGAGTCCGATCACTAAGCCAGTTATGAATCCACCTAACAGTTGCCTGGTCCATTGCATACTTGGTCATTTTTTCAATAAGGATGGTGTGAGATACTTTGTCAAATGCTTTGCTGAAGTCAAGATATACTATATCTACAGCATTTCCCTGATCCACCCAGTCAGTGATTCTGTCATAGAAGGAAATTAAGTTAGTCTGACATGACTTGTTAGTTACAAACCCATGCTGACTCTGGTTAATCACTTCATTCTTATCCATGTACTTACATACATGTTGTTTAATAATTTGTTCAAAGATCTTTCCTGGTATAGAAGTCAGACTCACCGGCCTATAGTTCCCTGGGTCCACCTTCTTCCCCTTTTTGAAGATAGGAACAACATTTGCTCTTCTCCAGTCTTCTGGGACTTCTCCTGTTCTCCAAGAATTTTCAAAGATTATGGAGAGTGGTTCTAAAATTTCTTCTATGATCTCCTTCAGTACTCTGGGGTGTAATTCATCTGGACCTGGAGACTTGAACTCATTTATGTTAGCTAAATATTCCCTCACAATCTTTCTGTTTACAGATAACTTGGATTCCTCTATTCCTCTAAAAGGACAGTGAAGATCAGTTGATGTTACATTTTCTTTCTGAGAGAAAACAGATGCAAAATAGGAATTAAAAAGTTCGGCCTTCTCAACATCCTCTCTTACCATTTCTCCATTTTCATCCTGTAAAAATCCTATAGCATCTTTGACTTTTCTTTTACTTTTGACATACCCCCAAAATCCTTTTTTATTGCTTTTGACATCTCTTGCAAGCCTTAATTCATTGTCAGCTTTAGCTAACCTGATACGTGCCCTGCAGGATCTGCAGACTGCATTATAATCTTCTTTAGATATGCCTCCCTCTTTCCATTTAATAAACATTTCTTTCTTTCTTTTTAGCATGTGTTTAAGTTCTGTGTTCATCCATCCTGGTTTCCTTAAATGCTTCCCATTCTTCCTACTTTTCGGGATTGTTAACGATTGTGCTTTGAGAATCTCATTTTTAAAAATTTCCCATCCTTCCTGGACATTTTTGTCCTTAAGGACATCCAGCCATTGGATCCCTCCTATTCTCTTTCTGAGTCTCTTAAAATCTGCCTTTCTAAAATCTAACCTTGAAGTTTGAGTCTTCACATGTCTTCCTCCTCTAGTTATCCAAAATTCTATAATAGCATGATCGCTGCCTCCTAGCGTCCCAGCCACCTTTACCTCCTCAACCATTTCCTCCCTGTTTATAAGGATTAGATCCATAGTAGCAGATCCCCTTGTTTTCTCCCCTACCTTTTGGAAGATAAAGTTGTCAGCAAGAGAGGATAAGAATTTGCTTGACCTGTTAGTTTTACTTGAGAGAGATTCCCAACAAATGTCTGGATAGTTGAAATCTCCCATAACCACTACGTCATATTTTTTGGAGAACTTGGTCATTTGATACATAAAGAGTTCATCCATATCTTCAGCTTGCCCAGGTGGCCTGTAGTAAATGCCTACAATGGTGTCCTTTCCGTTGTTCTCTCCTTGTATTCTTACCCAAACAGTTTCCACAGAACTCCCAGTCTCTAAAGCTTCAATCTCTGTGCAGATATACGCTTTTCTAACATACAATGCGACACCTCCTCCTCGTTTATCAAGTCTGTTTCTTGCAAATAAGTTGTATCCTTTTAGCCTTTTATTCCAATCATGTGTATCGTCCCACCAAGTTTCAGTGATTCCAATAACATCATATTCCTTTTCCTGCGTTAGTAGTTCCAATTCTCCTTGTTTGTTGCCCATGCTTTGTGCATTTGTATAAAAACATTTTAGTTTGTGATTGGTTTCTCTTCCTCCCATATTTTTATTATTTAAATTGTTTTGTCTTTGTTCTTCCTTTCCACTTCCAGTAGCAGAGATCTCAATAGTATTTGTCAGCTGTATGGCTTTTTCTGGCCTTTTGCTTCCCTTCCCACATTGTTCTAGTTTAAAGCTCTCCTGATGAGTGTAGCAAGGCGACTTCCAAATACATGTTTTCCAGTCTTCGTAAGGTGCACCCCATCTCTAGCAAGTAGTCCATTGTATAGGTAATTCATTCCGTGATCCAGAAATCCAAATCCTTGTTGACGGCACCATCGACGTAGCCAGTTGTTCACCTGTAGAATCTTATTCCACCTCATTGTTCCATGGCCATCCACTGGGAGGATGGATGAGAAGACCACCTGCGCTCCCAATTCTTTCACTTTCTTGCCTAAGTCTTCAAAGTCACTGCAGATGGTTTCCAGGTCCTTTCTTGCGGTGTCATTTGTCCCCACATGTATTAGCAGGAATGGGTAGTGATCTGTAGGTCTGAAGAGTCTTGATATCCTGTCAGACACATCTTTAATTTTTGCTCCTGGAAGACAGCACATTTCTCTTGAGGTTATGTCTGGTCTGCAGATAGCGGCCTCTGTTCCTCTTAACAGGGAATCCCCCATGACCACCACTCTCCGTTTTTTCTTCACAACATTCTTCTTTCTCCATCCAGGAGGATTCTGAGGGCTTACAAGGTTATTCATCGCTGGCAAAGTCTTATTTTGCTGTATTTCTTCATGGTTCTCCTGCGTGAGAGCCTGGTACTGGTTCCTGAGCAGTATGGGTGCTGACTGCCTCTCGATCCTCCTGCTTCTCTGGGTCACATGCTTACATTCCTCTGTTTCGTCAGGTGCAGTTCGAATTTCTTCTCTTTCTGAATCATGAAGAGATAATTCTGCTCTGTCTAAGAACTCTTCACCTTCCTTAATGATTTTCAAGGTAGTTAACCTCTCTTCTAGATTTCGCAACTTTTCCTCCAACAGGGACACAAGCTTGCATTTCTGGCATGTGAAGTTTGGCTTTTCCACTGGCAAGTCTGTGAACATGTAGCAGGATATGCAGCTCACCAAATGGCTCCTGGACTCTTCCATGTTCTTATTGTTAATGTTCTGAAAACAGTGAAAAAAGCTTAAAGAAAAAAAAAAGCTTCAAAATGCGCGCGCCTACCGGCGCGCGGTTTACCGATGTCCTCTTTTCAGCTCCAACAGCCAAAATCCAGTGTTCTTTGAGCTCGCGGAGACTCTTCACTTACCCCAAAATGCAGTGGGAATATGCAAATTATCTCCTCAGGACTCCTCCCCTGGTTTACCGATGTCCTCTTTTCAGCTCCAACAGCCAAAATCCAGTGTTCTTTGAGCTCGCGGAGACTCTTCACTTACCCCAAAATGCAGTGGGAATATGCAAATTATCTCCTCAGGACTCCTCCCCATATAAATGATGTCATGTGTTTGTATACAGATCTTGAGTCATGTGAAGTTTGAACTACGTCCTGTGGTTTTTAGTGTGTATTGTGATATAGACTGTGATATGGTAAGGTATAAAGTATAGCGTAAGACATAGGTTAGGTTTTAGGACATAAGGTAATGACCATAGAGTAAGATAGACTTTTTTACACATTACAGGTGTAAGGGTGTAATGTGTTTAATGTATGTAAATGTATTGCATAATGTTTGCGAAGGAGATCTGTCAGCTACAAGAAAAGGGACAGTCATATTTAAAGTTCGGGACTAGCCCATAGTGGGAGGGGGTGGCCCCAGCAAAAAATGGACTGCTCCCTGATAGGCAGTCAGATAGAAAAGTTTATTAACCAAGGTCAGCTTCCAGTGGGCTGTGTGTATCTATCGTTGGGGGCAGTGGGAGATCTTACTGGGATCCCTTGCGGACATTCCTGCAACATCTGGAGCTCAAGGCTCGATACAGGTACTATGGAGAGTGCCTTATCCTCTGACGCACAGGGGAAGATAGACGTGGAATCATGTGAAGGGAAGGTAACGGATCCCGGGTGTACTGCGGAACTGGATGGTAAATCCCTGGGGCTGACAGAGCCAGTAAACGTTAGGATAGTCCAGGAGGAATGGATAGTAATGCTGAAAATGTGCTATATTAAGGAAACAAGAAATAAGAAGCGTTGTGCCTGATACTGCGTGTTACAATCTGATGAACTTGAACTGTCCAGTAAACTTTTGCTTGTGGAAACAAACTGGGTGTCCCCTGGGTCATGTGCGGCGGCTCCAGAAGATGGAGGCCTGGAGACAGTGGAGGCCTGCGGCCTACAAGTGAGTGTGATGCACCCCACACCTGACAGCACCTTTTGACTGGGACACGATTTTCCTGTAAAGTGCCGGAATAACATGGAGCAGCAGATCATCCACGGCTACCGCCATCCGACACCTTACATGTCCACAGGACTACATTGAAGTGCCCAATAAATACAGTGACCCAACAGTAACAAAGACCTGCAGATTATTGCGACATTTGAAAACATGAAATAATTGCACAACAGTCTTGGAAAACTCAATGGAAATTATTAGGGCTTACCTGGTGAAGTAAACCCACTAAGCTCCAGGTCTAGGTGGGTGCACAGGCCCCGAGCTTCCTTGCAGAATGCAGGATGACACGTGGGGAGCGAGAACACTATACCCTCAGAAATCTTGGGAGCGGCAGGATGAATGTAGGGAAGTCAGCAGGGCAGCAGAGATAGAGGTAAGTAATACGGTATGCACAGGAGGAGAGAAATACAGTAAAGTCTTGAATAGCAGTCTGAAGACACAGGTGTGTCCTCATGGGCCTTAATAGACCTAGGGAGATGATGTCACACGCCGGGCAACCTGCAAAGCCCAACGTGGAGCACAACAGAGAGCAGCAGACCGAGATGAAGGGAGGAGAGCCAGGACCTGGGACAGGAATATTGTGGATCATGTTTGAATTGTTTTCTATCAGGAGAAAATAATTAAAATTATGTTCTACAGTGATCTGCTGTGCCGTGGTCATACATTGTGAGCCAAAATTCTTCCATTATAAGTGGAAACAGTGAAAAAAGTGCCAGATCCGTCACAAAATGAACACTGGCACCAATATTCCGATTCCATAGTGTTTTTATAGCGTCTGTTGGGTTTCGCAAGAGTGTCCATCGTTTTGATCGGATCTGCAAGTAGTGCTATTTTTCTCTTAAAACCAACAGAATCTGCGACAGATGAGCCTTTGTCTTTGCATTTATTTTTTGGTATATATATCCTTAGAAGCTGAGCAACCAGAATCCTCCATTAGGCAATGCAAACAAGCTGCAGTCAGTGATCATAGACAAATGTTAGTGTGTGTGAACTAAAAAGCCAATACTGAGGAAAATGGATAACAATGGCTTAAGCATTATGGGACAAAGGAGGAGGTTTAGAGTCATCCATGGTTCCTGCCTTTCATTTAGTCAGGAAGTGATTTCCTTCCTTTAACTTCCAGCACATCCACACTGATTACAACTTAACTTGGAGAAGACGTCTTGTAAGATTTCTGATACTCCTGGATTATTACATACAGGCTGCTTATAAATATATTCATTTTTTCCTAAGTTTGCATATTGCATTAGCCTGTAGTAACAGTGTCAAATTTTTTTCTAGGTTGCGCACGTTGGAGGGGGAACCTTTCCTCTATCCAATAACAAAGATGAAAAAAATGACTAATAGCACAAATTCAACGCACCCTACATCAGCCACCACAACCCACAGTTCCACCGGATCGGTGATAATCGCCTGGATTGATGGCATTCTGAACCGCATTCCATGTGAGTATTACAGTTCAGATGTTCATTTCCCTAACATGGATCTGAAGATATTTCTGATATTCTGATCTTGATAAATTAATGGGAGCAAAAATTTCTGTTTCCGAGGTTTGATTTGGATCAGCTCCATCACTCTGAAAATGCTAATACTCAGCATTGCTACAATCATTGGGTAGTCTGGCTTAGGAAACACATTTTCAGTTGCCTGATTTGGGAACTCTGAGTTATTAGAGAGTAGATCATCCATTCTGAACATCATTTATTAGCCAGAGGAGTAGGGACCAAGAACATTTCTCAATTTGTAGAAACAACTTTGTGCGTTTCTTAGTCAACCCTCTTGTTTTCAATGGCAATTTTGCAATGCTTCATTTCCCAGGTGGTGGCTCTGCAGGGAAGTTGATCACTTACTGCTGGGTTTCTCACCAGACTGGAATTCCAGCCATAGGACATTGTAACATAAGCCTATTTTAAATAGATCTTTCGAACAAAAAGTGTGCACTTCCTTTAAGAAAGCGACTGAAAAGTTACCTTTTGAGTTATTGGAAAAAATGTTTTTTTACCTTTGTTGAATAAATATCCTTTAATCCTTACTGGGTTTTTCTTCCTGTTTTGAATGTTTGCTATTTTCATACAATAATCTATCCATTCTAACACATTCTTTTCAGTACCACGATGGGCCGTCTATACAATTTTTGCTGTGGGACTTTTTTTAATTCTTCTGCTGATAATCTGCTGTTGCTGCTGCTGCTGTAAACGGAAGAAAAATAAGAAAGAAAAAGAGAAAATCAAACTTGGGAATGTGAAGAACAGTGTTACTACAAGCTTGGTAAGGACTCAGCTGGACATGTTTAAAATCTAGATAGACAGATAGATATGTGATAAATAAATAGATAAAATTCTTATATCTGTGTCACTCCTAAATAGTCCCCGCCATTTCTACAAACCTTGCGTAAATCAGTAATACAAGCAAATATAATGAATTTCGTAATATATCTTTTTAGAGAAATATGCTATTTATTCCACTAATAAGTCACTTCTTCCCCTGTCCTCCCCGACCCCCAGTAAGACAGGAAAGGAGGAGGATGAGGAAGGAACTGCTTTCTAGTAACTGCTTTATCTTAACCTAGAGCTGTATTCACAGCTACACTGTTCAGTATAATGCCCTCCATGCTGCTGCTGCTTCTGAACATTTGCTACATAGAAACAGGAGCAAATGCTTAGAAAAAATATGACTGCCACTTCCAAACAGAAAACTGGTGTGTACAGGTGCGAATTAAGAGTAGCCGTCTCTATTAGTGTTGAGCGACCGTGCTCGTTCAACCCTTTAAACGAGAACGCTCGGATGCTCACCAACTATTTGCGGCGTGCTCGGCATCTAGGTTCGATTCGCCACGGCTGCATGTGTTGCGGCTGTTAGACAGCTGCGACACATGCAGGGATTGCCTGCTTGTTAGGCAATCCCTGCATGTCACATGCAGCCACGGCAGATCAAATCTAGATGCCGAGCCTGCCGCAAAAACATGCTGGTTTAACCCTTTAAACGAGCACGCTCGGGTGCTCATTTAAAGGGTTAAACCAGCACGCTCGGGTGCTCATTTAAAGGGTTAAACCAGCATGCTCACTCAACACTAATCTCTATACATAATAAACAAATAAAGTTGCACTCTGTAGTGCTATAGCATGTATATATGAAATATATGAAATTTGAATTGCATTACTGCAATAATGATAATAATAATAAATGGAGATGCTTAGCACAAAATTGGCCAATTCATGCATGCCCAGCAGCCAACTATAAGGCAATCTTTGGTTGCTGGGAACCTATCTAATGTGAATCCTCTCCTAGGCTAAAGCCTGTATTTATGGACCTGTACAGACCAGTTTTCTGTTTGGAAGTGACGGTCAGTCTTTTGGTATTTGTATAAAGGCTTTCTGACCGAGCACTCCATCAATCATCCCATGGTGGCTTTAATTGCAGCAGTATCCTACCTATCGATAAATACAGGCTTTAGCCTAGGAGAGGATTCACATTAGATAGGTTCCTAGCAATAGGAGATCACCTTATCGTTGGCTGCTGAGCATGCATGAATTAGCCAAATTATGTCCTAAGTATCTTCATTTTTTCTTATTATCTAGAGCAGTAATGCCATTCAAATTTCATATATTTCATATTTACATGCTACAGTACTACAGGATGCAGCTTTATTTCTTTTCTTAGAAAAAATATATCAGCTCATCCTGTCCAGGTATTGTTCAATCTAATAAGGGTGCGGTGCACGGACAGGTACCACAGGCCGGTTCCCGGGTGAAAATGATCAGGCAGAAGGAAGGAAGACATCAAGCAACCGTAATGGAAAATATGAAAACATTTTTTCTTAGTAACTATTCAAATAGCAAAAGGGAAACAAAAATAAAAAGAAACACACAAGGGCTACGCGTTTCAAGCACTAAAGCTCTTAATCATTAATTGATCATAACTGATTAAGAGCCTTAGGGCTCAAAACGCGCACGTCTAGTGTGTTTGTTTTATTTTTTTCCTTTTGATATTTGAATCGTTATTAATAAATAATATCGTTATAGTCTTTTCCATCTGACATTGCACAGATTTTGTGGGTAGTCTTTGATAGAGTTGTTTTGACACATAGCAGATCTGAGAAGGAAGAACTGCAGGGGAAGAGAGCGCAGCAACCTGTCCCAATGAGCCAAAGCTACTTCTTTCACTTACCGGCTTTTATTACTTTTTTTGCCACCAAATAATATTGCAAGTTTAGTTTGCTAGACTGTAAATTTCTAAAGCATTTAGAATAGACTAATATCCCTTTCATAACAGCAATGTTTTTTTTTTTATTGGAAATTGGTGTGGAATTTGTTGATGTTATATAAATCTAATTATTATTATTAATTTATGGTAGTCCAATGTCATTTTAGAATCTGAAGTTATAAAAATGCACTTTGATAAAAAAAAATGTCTGTGAATTGAAGGTATAATATTATATCATATTATATTGTCATCTTCTAGGTTCAGCCAGATATAGAAGGACTGCAGAAATCACAAAATGCATACCGTGGGCGACTGCAATATTTGGTGGAGTATAACTTTCAGAGAGAGGAGGTATTTAATTTGATATTTGCTACAAATGCATCAAATTATGTGAAATGGGGATAGGATTTGCAGTATGCATTCTTGCAAAAAAACAATCCAGCTCTCTCCTGCTGACTAATAAGAAGGGATCAATGAAGATTGTGTCGCCACCATGTGCTTTTTCAGGGGCTACTGACTCAGTCAAATTCCATTTTGAATTACACATCACTTAATTTAAAGGGATCTGTTGTATAAAAAATTATCTTTACTGTCATGTTAGTAGGGGATTTTCTTTTATCTTGGAATTTACTTGGAGGTCTCTGTTGCTATTGTCAAAATCTAAAAGAACTCAAACTCCTGCAGGTTTTTTCTGCGAGCTTAAAGGGGTGGTCCGAAGCAAAAATGTATTTTCCTAAATCTCTATTTAATGTAATAATCTAATCTCTTTTCTAATGTGAGTTAATAAAAAAGTCTCTACCGTTCCCTCTGACTGCTTTGTTTTCATTTTTTACCTACTTTCTGTTTGATGATGACGCTTCGTTTGAGAATCCCCAATGCATGCTGGGATACTCAATCGAGATGTCATCAAGAGGCTGTGGTCACTCCTGAAACGAAGCATCATCAGTGACATCCATTTCAGGGTCTGGGCAAGTCCCTGCTCTACTGAGCATGCGTCAGTTTCAATTTTGACGTATGCTTAGTAGATTCTTGTCACTGTGCAATATTCTTTGTAATGCACAATGACAGTGCGCTTCCTTGCTTGTTCTAATGAGAAGAGATGAGTCAGCAAGAGAGTGCACTGTCAGTGCACATTGTAAGGAGAAAACCTGGTGAGCGGAGACCAGCCTTGCCCGCACAAGTGATATCACTTTTGGGAGCTGGGCTAGTCTCCGCTTTTCTGCTTAGTGGGTTCTCTCCTTACAACCTTGCAATGCGCACTGACAGTGCACTCTCATCAGAGCAGCGGAGAGCCGACATTGGACCTAAGGCGGGTAAGTAAAGCCCAGTTTGTTTGTGTTTTTATAGCAAACAGCAACTGGGGTACTGGGTTCTTCTGAAACAAAAAAGCACTTTTAAGGGCTTAGATCATGTTCCTCCTTCTCTTTTTTCCTCCAGGCTATATAAATTAACTTCTGTCTGTCCTGATAAAATTTATGCTTATTAAGTTTTATGACCCTTCACTATTTTTATAGCTCTTCTATTTTATCAATGTCTTCATGTAGGTGAGGTCTCCAGAAGTAATATTCCAGATATTTTTTACATTGGTTCCCAGGGATGGATCTTCCTTTTAAAGGGTTTTGCCTATTACAGTAAATGATTGATACATTGCATATGCCAACACTTATTGATCGGCGGCCATCCTAACAATTTGGCATTGCTTACTGTGATGGTAAAATCTCTTTATTAATAAAACTCTGTATCTGTAATTTATGTTCCTCAGTTTGGAACTTCATTAAACTTTTACCACGTAGATCATCGGGTAACAATGGTTTACAGTGATTCAGACAAGTACGGTAAGAAGATAGTGCCATGATAGCAGATTTCTATGCTGCGCTGATTTGGATCTGAAGACGGGTTAGTGCTCGTCAGATTGGATATGAATGGACATGCGAAAATGAGTATTTCTAGGAGTAATGGGCAGGTGTCTTTATATGGTGCTTTCCATTTCAGATAACTGTGGCGGTGAAACAAGCTGCTAGTTTGAAGGCCATGGACAGTGGAGGAACATCAGATCCATATGCCATAGTCTACCTCACCAACGACACTCGCAAGAAAAATGAGACCAAGGTGCATCGCAAAACGCTAAACCCAGTTTTTAACGAATCCTTCACATTCAAGGTATGCTAACTTAAAACATAGGAAAATTGCATATTTTTTTCTAAAAAATGTAACAATTCAGTTACTTTGTAAAATCACTAAAAAATACCTAAGTTGCACCTACCTAAAACTTTCCCCATAAAGAGGCAGCCTAATTACCAAGACAGCCAACAATTTAAAAACCTGGAAAGATGTAAAATCGTATTTATTTTCTTACGTAATGGATACATAAAAAGTATAATGATGTCAGCAGGCACATCCTGATATCAAATATAGACATTTAAAAGAGAACTGTGATATGTATAACAAGTTTCTTCTCACCAGGACAAAGGTTTTTTTTTCCCACTTTTAAGGTTTTGGCCTGGTTGGCCAGTACTGTGTTAAATTTTAATAAATCAGATAGTGCTCACCCTCCCTGGGTCCAGTGCTTTCTCTCCTCTGCTACTCTGGGCTCTGTGGACTGGCTGCAGCAGTGACATCATGACTGTAGGGCACATCACCTCTGCAGCCAATCACTGAGCTCAGCGGCTCTTTTAATGTAGACGGTATGAGCCGCTGAGCTCAGTGACTGGCTGCAGCGGTGATGTGAGCAACTTTCATATTGTCAATACTGTAGTCAATACAAAGAAACCGAAACAGAGGCAGAGAGCCAACATTGGACCCAGAGAGGGTTAGTACTATATTATTTTTGTAACTGCCCTTATGTCAGATATCCCAAGGCCAGGGGTTCCTTCCATATTCCTAAAGCTAGGGGCGCCCTAGCTATCCTTGATCCCTGGATTACTTTTAATGGTGATGACGCCGGGGCCATGTGCCTTGCTGAGCTCCTGAATCAGCCCTTATCTGCCCCCCCACCCACCCAGGGAAGTGCAGAGTAGTAGTGTGTAAGAATACACAAGCCAGACTAAGAAGGGAACATGTACAGGGATAAATGAAAATACCAATCACACAAATATGCACTCATAAACAACAGAGTGGAACATTGGGGAGTTAAGGAAGGAGAAACCAAATAGGAGAGGATGAGGATATGCACACTGACAAATCACCAAGCAACAGTCTTCTGAACAACTCTCCAAACGCCTCCTCAACAAACACCTCCAAATCCAGAACCAGGCAGTATAAAACTAACACTGGCAATCCTAATTACCAGAGTCGTGTATATATAGCAGAGGGGAGTGGTCAATACTGAACAGCTGAGATCATCGCTTCAGAAGCTCTCAACTGAACAGATTAATCCCTGCATGGCTAGCAGAAACCTGCACAGTTTAATATGAGGGTGAAGTGCTACTAATCAGTGCAGGAGTGCGTGAAATCAGACACCGCAATCTCCTTGCCCCTCTCTGTTGCGGTAAACTAGTGACAATTTTATTGTTTTAACACAGCGCTGGCCAATATAATCCAAAAACCTAAAAGTGCAAAACTTTTTTAAATGTTGATAACTAGTGCAAGTAAATGACATATAAAATCTTAGCCCCATCTAAGCAGGAAACTAACTTTGAGTGACTATAATCTTATTTTGCATCTTGTGGGGAATGTAAAGAGATAAAAAAGTAAAAGAAAATCTGAAAATGAATCTGATGTACAGTAAATACTTTCATGTTAAAAACACAAAAGTCTTCTAGGAGTGATACTTTTATAGGCTAACCAGAATAGTTATGTGTGCAACTTTCAGAGCTCATTCATCAGGCCAGTTTACAAATGAATCAAAGAAATGAGCTGGAGCATAAATTACTATACGTGCAGTGTGTAAAAGCACATTAAAACTGTGGCCATTTCACAGACAAACTCCCCCCCACAAAAAAAAACCCAAAATGAGCAAATATCCCATAGTAAGTAAATAAGAAAATAGTAATAGTACATTTAAATAGCAAAGGGTACTAAGCCAACATTTTTTTGTTTAAAAAAAAGCGTAAAAGCCATCCTACCATGACAAGGTGTACCCAGTCTGGACGGTCCTATCCTGTCTCTAGTATTAAAGCTCACCTTGTGTCAGCTGACCTCAATATAGATGGGGGCATAGCAGGACCCAGGCCAGACGGTTCAGGCACCTGCTCATGGGAAACAAGAGAACAACAACCTTTAAAAGTTAAAAAAAACTTTTTTAACCTTTTAAAAGGTGTTAAAACAGAATATAGAGTAAGGAAAACTTTTCTCTGGATCAGGACACCACATAATAGATTAAAAGTCTTACCGGTAATACTGAAAGGTAATTTTTATCAGTATTTTTTTTAATTTGTTCAATATTTTTTTCATATGACGGGCAGCATGGTGGCTCAGTGGTTAGCACTGCAGCCTTGTAGCGCTGGGGTCCTGGATTCAAATCCCACCGAGGACAACATCTGAAAGGAGTTTGTATGTTCTCCCCGTGTTTGCGTAGGTTTCCACTGGGTTCTCCGGTTTCCTCCCACACTCCAAAGACATACTGATAGGGAATCTAGATTGTGAGCCCCAATGGGGACAGCGCCCATAATGTCTGTAATTTGTCTGAATTGTAAAGTGCTGCGGAATAAGTTGGCGCTATATAAATAAAAATATTCTTAATATTATCTTTATTAAAAAATAATTGTAATCCTGCAATTTGCAAACTGGCCATTGGGGCTTTTTTAGACTCAGACTTCCTGTCCTTTCAGGAAGAGTTTTTAGCAAGGGTCCACATTATCAGAGGCAGGATTACAATGACTAGTAACACCTCTATACGCAGCTGATGACCCAGGATCCACCAATCATAATAGATGGATCCTGCTCCCCCTTCCTTCACAATGAACTTTGCACACGCTCATTAGATGTTTCCATGCAAAAGACAGGGCTGGACTCTGTTCATTGTGCTTAATGTACATGTGTTGTTTCCTAAGACTACAGGAAGTTAGAATCTAAAAAAGCCCCAATGCAGTGTGAAAATTGAAAGATTTCAACAACAAAAAAACCCATTGGCGAAAAAAAAAAAAATACAGTTAAGACAAAAACCTGATTTGCATAATAGGTTATTTTCTGAATATATATTCCCTTTAAGAAAAATCTGGAAATTCAATCTGATAAAAACTTTCAAGTACTTGACAAAATTTTTCTGGTACTAGTCTTATCCATTATTTTTACAGATAGCTCACAGACCCATTACAAATAAATGTACCTTTTCACGTAAGCCTTTTTTTTTTTTGCAAGCCAAAAAGAGAAAGATAAAGAAGAATGTCCTACTTTGATCCATGTTTGGGATCAAACTCACCAATATAAGTCAAAGGCCTAGTGAAAAAGATGGGTGGCACGCAGATATCATCTGTTTACAGTTTAATAGATTGGAGAAGCTAAGAAAATTTTCCATCATATGAGAAAAACAGAGTTGGCCCGAGCACTCCGGTCCCCCGGAATCTGCCAGGGGGCTGGAGGACTGGACTTTGCAGCCTGCGGATCCTTGGGATAGATCATTAATGTCTGATCGGTCAGTGTCTGACACCCGGCACCCCCGCCGATCAGCTGTTATCGGTGTCGGCGGTGGCCGTCAGCCGGAAGTACTCATTTGCAGAGCTGCTCTGTCTTGTGATAGTGGTAGCCACAGGGTACTGCACATCCGTCTCATATTGATTTGAATAGGGGGTGGATGTACAGTACCAAGCCTTGGCCACTACTAGAAGACGGAGCAGCTTCTCAAGCGAGGACTTCCGGCCGGTGACTGCCGCCAACACCGATAACAGCTGATCGGCGGTGGTGCCGGGTGTCAGACCCCGGCCAATCAGACATTGATGACCTATCCTAAAGATAGGTCATCAATGTGAAAGCAGTGGACAACCCCTTTAAGTCTACATCTTGCCCACTTTTTCTTGCCACTGTTAAAAAGTATCGTGAAGTGCGCAAAAAGTTTAAAAATATCTGGCCTATGTGGTGTGCACCATCATTTCCTACTTTTTTGCATAACTGTTTTGGCAAAAAGCGGTAAGATAAATCCCCATTTTGTATCTCTGCACTCTACACATTGCATAGACCACACTGACAATGGTTAATATGTTCTATGCTCCAGCTTCTACAGACAGAAGTCCAGGACACGGAGGCTGTGATGCAGATCTATGACTTTAATCGTTTCTCGAAGCATGATGTCATCGGTGAGGTGAGGCTTCTGCTTCGGGACATGGATCTACAGCACGTCATTGAGGAGTGGAAGGAGCTGAGTGATGCATCAACCATGGAGGTGAGGAGCAATTATGTCAATGCTGTCACTACGACAAGTGTACCAAGGTCACTGTGCCTGGAGCAGAAGGCTTTCCTGCTACATGAGAGGAGAGGGACACCAATAACCTAGAGGCACGGATGCATCGTAATTGCATAGTAACATAGAAATACCCCAGAACATGTAAAGGTAGCGTGTCGTCTTTAGAGTCTATATGGCTCTTATACAGTAGGACATCTGTGGTCAGTCAATAATACAGAGAATGCAACCAGATCTAAGGCTTCCAGAACTGATCTGACACCATATTTCAAAATATAATCTGCATTTATTGGCCCTTTACCTCCTCGGCCAATTTTTATTTTTGCATTTTCATTTTTTCCTTTCCCTTTTTAAATAACCATAACTTTTTTTTTTTATACTTACATAGACATAGGAGGGCTTGTGTTTTCGCAGGACAAGATGTAGTTTTGAATTACACCATTTATATTACCATATAGATTAAGGGAAAATGGCAAAACAAATTCCAGATGCAGTGAAATGATGAAAAAACACAATTCCACCATTGTTTGGTTTTATTTTTACCACATTCATTGTGCTGTAAAAATGACCCAGAAACATGATTTTTCAGGTCAGTACATAGATGTACTGCATAGTTTTTCTACTATTTTATTGATGGAAAAAAAAAACCTCAATTTTGTAAAAAAAAATGAGTTTGTGTTGCCATTTTCCAAGCCCTGTAATGTTTTTATATTACCATTAATGGAACTGTGTTTGGACTGTTTTTTTGGGTGGCGAGTCGTGTTTTTGTTCATACTATATTGGGTACATATGCTGCTTTGATCGCTTTTTACTGCGTATATTATTGTTATTGAGGCAACTGAAATTGTGGTGTTTTGATTTATTTTCTCGTTACAGTGTTTACCGATCTGCTCAATTTATTTCATATTTTGAAAGATCAGATTTTTCTGGACGCAATGATACCAAATATATATACATTTTTTATTGTTTTTACATTTCCTTATTGTTAACTGGTGAAAAGGGGGTGATTCAATTTTTTTTACTTTATTTTTTAGTCCCCTTAGGGGACTTGAACCTGTTGTCACATGATTGATAGGCTGGATGTCACAGAGGAGATCACTTGAGAGGTACAGTTGTGTTCAGCCAGCCCTAGCTTTCATAGCAACCCTGTGGCTCCCTGCAATCGAGTCGCACTGGGGCCGATGGGCTGGATGAGCCTTTACCATGTGATATTTCAGTTTTTCTTTTTTAATAAATTTTCAAAAATTTCTACATTTCTGTTTTTTTCAGTCAAGATGGGCTGCAGAGTGTACATTAACCGGTTCCCGACCGCCCACTGTAGATAAACGTCCGCGCTGCCTGGGCTCTGTGCAGCGCCGATGTTTAAAAACGGTGGGTGGTCTCGCAGCGCTCAGGACCCCCTGGGTCCTGCAAGCGATGCGATTCCGGTGCAGAGCATTAGCTCTGACAGGGAACATCATCGGGACCTGATTGGATCAGGTCCCAGTGATGTTAACCCTTTGCTATGTTCTATATGCCGCGATCTATAGTGATCGCGGCATATAGAAGATAGAAGGAGGAGAGGGGGTCGTCTTACTTACCTCTCCGACGACCCCGGATACCTTCCAGGACCTTGGGTTGCTATGGCAGCTGGAGGTCACATGACCGCCTCCAGCTCTGCCATATATGGTGTCCTGCCTGGCTCAGCCTGCAGCTGAAGCCAGGCAGGAGACTGACTGTGACACAGTCAGTGAAGATCTCATGTAATGTAATATATGTCTATTACATTACATGAGATCAGTGATCAGAAAAATAAAAATGAATGTCCCATACAGAGACTAAGTAAAAATGTAAAAAAAAGTAAAAAAAAAGTTTTTAAACTATTAAAAAAAAAAATCACAAAATAAATAAAAATAAATAAATAAAATATTAAACCAATAAATCCGTATATTTTTACAAAACCAAAAAAAGTACACATATTTGGTATTGCCGCGTCCGAAACAACCCGAGCTATAAAACTGTTACACTAATTAACTCCTTCTGTGCACACCGTAATAAAAATAAATAAAAAACGGAGCAAAAAAATATGCTTTTTCATCATATCGCCAAACAAAAAGTGGAAAAAAATGCGATCAAAAAACAAAATAGAAATAAAAATGGTACCGCTGAAAACGTCATCTTGTTCCGCAAAAAAAAAGCCGCCATACAGCTCCATCAGCCAAAAAATAAAAAAGTTATAGCGCTCAGAATAAAGCAATGCAAAAAAATATTTTTTTCTATAAAATTGTTTTATTGTGTAAAAGCGAAGAATGATCCGAAGAATAATGCTGCCTGATCACTTTTACCACACGCAGAACGGCATAAAAAAACCCTCAAAAAACAATTCCTGAATTGTTTGTTTTTGTTAACTTTACCTCCCAAAAAACGGAATAGAAAGCGATCAAAAAATGTCACGTACCCAAAAATGATACCAATAAAAATGTCAACTCGTCCCGCAAAAAACAAGCCGTCACATGACTCTGTCGGCCGAAATATGGAAAAATTATAGCTCTCAAAATATGGTGATGCAAAAACTAGATTTTGCAAAAAAAAGCGTCCTTTAGTGTGTGACAGCTGTCAGTCATAAAAACCCGATATAAATCTGGTATCTCTGTAATCGCACCGACCCGAAGAATAAAGTAATCTAATCAGCTATATCACACTAGGAACGGCGTAAAAAATAAATAAAACCAATTCTTCACCTGGTACTGATTTGTTTATTATGTCTCCCAAAGATCGCAGTAAGGCTCTGCCCACATTTATCCTGCGCTCTGCGCTGAGCACTTACACCAGAGTTTCCGTGTAAATCTCTGAAATACGTGATTCAGCCAGAACCCATGACAGAAGATTCCCTGTAATGAGACAGATATAGGCCACTGTGGACGCCGTCTAGCCTGGGATCCCACGGTGTCATTTGTTTTAGGCGTGCATAAAAGTGCGGTTGGCCACAGTTTTGTGCACTTCTGAAAAAAAGGACACCGCTAAACAGAGGCCAGACGGAGTCCAGAGTAACTCTGCTGCCTCATTACAGTGAATTGATCTGGCAGGGGTTTCATCTGAATTACATCACTTGGAAATTTAGATGGAAACCCCGATGTAAGTGCTCAGCCTAGAGCGCCGGATAAATGTTACGTAAAATGTTCCCAATAAAAGCTTCAACTCTGTCCTCAAAAAAAGCTAGTCCCCACTCAGGTCCGTCATCTGTTAAAAATATAAGGGACTTCCAAGTTACTGGTAGCAGAAAGGCTCTGGAAAAGCAAAATGGCCCTTGCCCCCCAAAAGAAATTCAGAAAATTTTGTGCTCCCAAATCCAAATGCCTATTCTACAATAATTTGTTCTCCAATTGTCAAATAGCACTCCGTCCCCCCCAGATCTCGCCGTATGGCTGAGCGGTACGATACAGCCACATATGGGGTATTGCCACTTTTAGAAGAAATTGTGTGACACATTTCGGCACCATTTTTACCCATTGCCCTGTGTAAAAATGTAAAATCTGAGGGTAAAACATTTTTTTGTGGTAAAAATATAATTATGCTTTTTTCACTGCCCAATGGTATAAATTTAAAAATTAAAAAATACTCACTACTTCCCTAGATGAATTCCTTGAGAGGTATAGTTTACAAAATGGGGTCACTTGTGGGGGTTTCTGCTGTTTTGGCATGTCAGCGACTCTTCAAATGTGACATGGTGTCTGCTGCCTATCCCAGCCAACATAGCGCTCCTTTCTCTTCTGAACCCTGCCGTACACTAAAGCAGTGGTTTCCCCCACATATGGGGTATCGGCGTACTCAGGAGAAATTGTACAACAAATTTCATGGTGCAATTTCTCCTGTTACCCTTATGATAATGCAAAATTAGGGAATGAAAAACATTTTTTATGGGAAAAATGTGAAAATGTTATTTTTACGGCTCAATATTATAAACTTCTGTGAAGCAGCTGGGGGTGCAAGGTGCTCACCACACATCTAGATAAGTTCCCTAGTAGTGTCACTTGTGGGGGGTTTCCACTGTTTAGGCACATTAGGGGCTCCCCAAATGTGACATGGCGTCCGCTAATTATTCAAACAAATTTTACATTCAAAAAGTCAAATGGCGCTCCTTCCCTTTCAAACCCTGCCATGCGCCCAAACAGTAATTTACCTCCACATATGGGGTATCGGCGTGTTCAGGAGAAATTGCACAACAAATTTCATGGTGCAATTTATCCTATTACCCTTATGATAATGCAAAATTAAGGGATGAAAAACGGTTTTGTGGGAAAAATGTGAAAATTTTATTTTTACAGCTCAATATTATAAACTTCTGTGAAGCACCTGGGGGTTCAAGGTGCTCACCATACATCTAGATAAGTTCCCTAAGGGGTCTAGTTTCCAAAATGGTGTCACTTGTGGGGGGTTTCCACTGTTTAGGCACATCAGGAGCTCTCCAAACGCAACATAGCGTCTGCTAATTATTCAGACAAATTTTCTGAAAAGTCTAATGGCGCTCCTTCCTTTCCGAACCCTGCAGTGCGCCCAAACAGTGGTTTTCCCTCACATATGGGCTATCAGCACGCTCAAGAGAAATTGCACAAAAAATTTGGGGTCCATTTTTTCCTGTTACCCCTGTGAAAATAAAAAAAATTGGGTCTAAAGTAACATTTTTGTGAAAAAAGTTAAATGTTAATTTTTTTCTTCCACATTCCAAAAATTCCTGTGAAGCACCTGAAGGGTTAATAAAGTTCTTGAATGTGGTTTTGAGCACCTTGAGGGGTGCAGTTTTTAGAATGGTGTCACTTTTGGGTATTTTCTGTCATAAAGACCCCTCAAAGTGACTTTAAATATGATGTGGTCCCGAAAGAAATGGTTTTGTAAATTTTGTTGGAAAAATGAGAAATCGCTGGTCAACTTTTAACCCTTATAGCTCCCCAAAAAAAAAAAAATTTGGCTCCAAAATTGTGCTGATGTAAAGTAGACATGTGGGAAATGTTATTTATTAACTATTTTGTGTGACATATCTCTCTGATTTAAGGGCATGAAAATTCAAAGTTTGAAAATTGCAAAATTTTCAAAATTTTCGCCAAATTTCCGATTTTTTCACAAATAAACGCAAGTGATATCGAAGAAATTTTACCACTATCATGAAGTACAATATGTCACGAAAAAACAGTCTCAGAATCAGGGGAATCCGTTGAAGCGTTCCAGAGTAATTACTTCATAAAGTGACAGTAGTCAGAATTGAAAAAATTGGCCCGGTCACGAAGGCAAAAACAGGCTCTGGTGCGAAGTGGTTAATGAGAAAAAAAATGAACTTTTTAGAATTTACCAAATGGCTGCAATGAAACAAAGAGTGAAAAATGTAAACTTTCCGTACCTACTGTAAATGCCACTGTCAATGATTGACAGTGGCATTGAAAAGGTTAACAGCAGCAATCAGCAGGTATGCTGATCACTGTTGTGTAGAAACTTTTTCTTATTTATTACTTACATTTTTTCACAGCAAGAACGGCTTGGAGAAATCTGCTTTTCGCTAAAGTACATCCCTGTGACTTCAAAACTAGTTGTTGTCATCCTTGAGGCAAAGAAGCTGAAGAAAATGGACAATGATGGATTTTCAGGTAACTTGAAAAGAAAAGTAAAGAGTTGTATTCACACTACTTTCATAGCTGCCTTTTTTAACAGAATCATGAAAGATCCTGAAATATTCTATTGACATTGAAATCTTCGGACCAATCAGTGAGCCTTGTGTCCTTATCAAGTTTTTTTTTAACTAAATTGTTGTGCCCATTATTGTGTCTTGGATACTTAGGGTGCACTTTATTGACCTAAATTCTCTGTACTCTGATCTGCCAGTTGTCTGAATACTCTATTGGCCTTGACCTTGAATGGTTTGACCTTCACCTGCTTTATTGTTCTGTTTATCTTCATGGGATTCTGACCCAACCTGACCAGGACTTTACGTTTGGACTCTGGTTTTAGCATTAAAGGGGTTGTCCGGCCTTGGGGTACAAGTCTACAGTCACTATATGTGACTGCAGACTTGTGAATAATCACAGCATGTGCACTTTGCGTTGTGAAGATTCTCCAATACCGTTGTTGGGAACAGGCGGTGATGTGACTGCAAGCATGCAATTTGCATACTTCTGACCACAATCCGACTAGACTTGTCCAGCCTCGCTAAATTCGCTTGTATTGAGCGAGGCCATGCATGTCTAGTCGGCATGTGGCCACATTTATGCCTACTTGTGGTCATGCACTGGCCGCTCTCAACACCGGAGAATCCTCACAGCTTGCAGTGCGCATGTCTGCAGACACATAGAGTGATTGCAGACTTGTAACCTAAGGCCGGACAACCCCTTTAACTAATCATTTTTTAGTTCCGGCTAATGACTTCCGGCTCCTTTGGGCTCGATCCACCATTCAGTGGTTATTCTGCAGATATAACTTGAAATCCCTGGAGCAAATTCCAGATCCTTGTATAATGGCTAAATGTGAAAACCACTACTCTAAACAAAGTGGCCTGCATGTGTTACTCTTTTGAATTGATGGGTACCGTTATGGGGGTCCATTAAAGTGTTCTTATTTTTTTGTGTTTTCATAATAAATTAATCCAATTTTAGAGTTCAGGAAATAGATTCGCAGGACACTGGTAAAATGTCCATGTGGGTACACCGTGGCAGCCGGACAAGGGTCCTACAAACTTACTCCTCTGACACTAACAGTCTCCATTCATGGTATTTCTCGTGCTTATGACGCGCCCCCTGGGCCGTGGGGTACTCGGTGCTGGGCCGGTAAATGCTGGGGGATGTCACAGTGGCGGTGACCCGGTCTGTGACCCAGGGCGGTCAATAAAAAGGGGTTATTGATAGGGGATTTATAGTGATTGTATAAAGTTCGTGACGCCACCTGTGGTATGCGGCTAGGGGAGCCACCGCTGCGGAGCAGGTCCTCTGGAGCTGATGGTGTGGCTCTCCAAAGGTAGAGCTTAGCTCCAGGGCAGTGTAGATGGTATAGGTTATGCTGGGCGTTGTAGTGCAGGGTTTGATGGCGCAGCAGTAATCAGTCCACAACTTAATGGTGGTTTGCTCTTATCTTTATTGGCGGTGATTATGCAAACCGGGACTAGGGTACTTGCTAGAAGTGGAAGTCCGGGCAGCCTGGAAGCAAGTAAAGAATCCTCCTTGCCAGGTGAAGTTGGAGGCCTACCCTTTCCACTAAACTCTTTGGCCCTGCTGCTTGTAGCTGTGCGGTGGCCCTCGTCCCTGAATGCAACGTCCTTGTGCTCACCCGTATGGCAGGCAGCTCGGGCCTTGCTGGTGCGTCACTCCCACGTGGCGGTGCTGAGCCCTCTGTGCTGCTGAGCCTCCGGGCGTCTGGTGGGGCCAGGAGACCTGCAGTCTCCTGCCCTCCGGTTTCTACTGCTGGGCCTTCGGTGCCCCACAGCCTCAGACTCCCGTGTCCGGTTCGTCTGTGCTGGTTGTTCTGGGGTGAGCTGCCGCACAGCTCCAGTCCCCAGCTCCTCTCTCCTCGACGTCCTGACTTCAACTCCTCACACTAAGTCTCACTAACCCTGCCCCCAGATCCCAGTTTCTAAGGGGAGGAATTCCCCTTGCTGGTCTGGAGCCAGGAAAGTGTTGCATGCTTAGTAAAACCTGATTAGGGGACCCCTCCTTGCTTCCAGGCATGGCATCACCTCTTGTGAGGGAGGCAATGCCACTGTGGCTATCGGACCCAAGGCAACTAGGATGCCAACATTTGAGGAAGTTTGCAGGATCCTGGCTGGCTGGCATGGAGTTCCAGCATGGACACCTGACCAGGGTCCTATGAATCTTTATGTTAATCTCTACTTAATATAAACATATAAAATTATAATTTTTTTAATGGAATAGCACAGTCAAATTAATATCTCTTTATCCCTTTAGACCCATATGTGAAGGTGCAACTTGCTCTGAATAAGAAGAAGTGGAAGCGTAAGAAGACGGGAGTGAAGAAGAACACGCTGAACCCATACTTTAATGAGGAGTTTACCTTTGATGTGACTCTGGAGCAAATTCAGGTCAGATTTCTAATTAACGTTTAGTTCTTCACTATTCTTTGGTCTATTTGCAAAACATTAAGGTCACACAACCGTATTTCCTCTCATCCGAGAGAATGGGTCCAATTATTCTCATCACACTCTGATCAGAGATTGGTTAGATTTTGATCGCAGTGTGTTCTGACTTTCTCAGATGTGGAGAAGATGAAAAAAAAATTCTCCATCTTCTCCATTCTGTTTCGTCGGATCGCACTCTGACCAAAATTACAGTTGTCTGCACGAGCCCAAGCAGAATGGATCATATATGCGAACAGGAGACTTAGAAACTATCTCCATTCAGGGACAATTACTAGACCGCATGTATGACTCTTTTTCTCTCTTCTGTATTTCAGAATGTGGATCTCATCATCTCTGTGTGGGACCACGATAAGGTCAATAAGAATGAACAGATCGGGAAACTATTTCTTGGCTGTCGAGCTTCAGGAAATGCTTTAAGACACTGGTCAGACATGCTCGCACACCCACGAAGACCAGTTGCCCAGTGGCACAATCTGCAGCCAGCAGAAGTTGTTGATAAGGTCCTTGCCCTTAAGTCTCATTTAAAATTCCCTCGACCCAACAGATAATGGAAGTCCATTTATGAAGATTGTGAAAAAAGTGGATGGACTTTGAGGTTCCTGATATCTACAAATGACTCATATATTGGTCCCCTACGTGGTACCATGTAAATTATCAATTATATATATGAATTCATCATATCCAACCATATAATGACTTACAAAAGGTTTAAATACTCCAAGACCAAGCTGAAAAGACGCTCATGCCTTTGAAATGTAATGTAGATTTCATACAATCAGAGATTATAATTCTCCATAATACGCTAAAATATATTAAAGTGGTTGTTCTGTTAAAGCAGGTTATTACCATAGGATAGGTAATAATTTGTTTATCGGTGGGGTCCAATCACTGGGACCCACCTTTACGACAGAACGGGGAACTTTTATCTCTGTTGGATTGAAGTGGCAGTGCACATGTACGACCTGAGCTCCATTGATTCCCTATCGAGCTGCCGCTGTTTTTTCCAGCAACCCCATAAAGAATGAATGGAGAGGCAGGTGGGCGTCTGACCTGTTGCACAATTTTATACCAGAGATTAAAGTTCCCTGAATCTACAGATCGTGGGTACCTGATAACTTTCTTTAACCGGGCAAACCCTTTAATTACCTTTTACAGAATCTGAAGTAAATTCATTACTTAAAGGGGTTCTCAACTTTGGACGATTTTTGTTGATCACATCATGTCTCCATGGAGATCAGGTGTGATCTGTCTGGATGCCCATCATATTTTCAATTTTTCTGCAGCGCCACCTTAGGGTGCCAGGGAATCAAATCAGTGGGTTGTCAGTGTTTTGTAAGATGGGTAAGATCCTCCAGAGAAAGAGCGGGATGTATTTTGTAGCCAATTCTCCAGACAATGAGGGATGAGGATCCCCTTTATTGCTGATTATGTCCACTTTCTCAACTAATTATTTTCTTAATTTCTAAGTGCCAATATAAAAATCTTGAAATTTACTTCTTAACTTCAAGCTTCCTATTGTTTTTTTTTCCACATCTTCTATGCTAACAATCCATCTCCACGGTAACAAACCACAAACAAGTCGCGTATAGTCTTATCCTGTAGTCAAACTTTTTTCCATTTTACCCCTATCTTACTATAGCACATGTTTGGTCAATTAGTAGGAATTAAAAGGAGGATAGTCGAGATAATGACTGGAGGTTCTGACTGCACGGGGTTTGTTTGTAGTCTGTTACCATGGAGACACATACAGTAGGTCTATATTGGAGCTGTAGAAGCAAAACAGTATAATTTTTTTTTTAATTAAGATATTGCAAAATAATTTCATGTCTCCTTATAGATGTATTGGACAATACAATTGGAGGTAAACGTTAAGATAGGCTTTAATGCTTAACAATAAAACCTCCTTTAAAGCTCTGTTTACACTACCATCATGACTACTACTCTTCGGAGTCATAACTAATCCCAACAACTTATACAATAATTATAGACTTTCTGTCTGAAACGCGTTGGCTATACCAATTCTCAGGCGGAGTTGAGACTTCCATGTTATATTAAGATTTTTATACTTACCCAATAAATTTGATGATTTTAAGAAGATCCTTTTCTTTGATTTATAATCCTGCGGCACAGCCGGTCTCCGAGCCTCGGACGTCTGTGTGGGAGAGCTGACTCTTCCTTGTTCTTTACTTAATCCCAACAAAACACGACAGATCACATCGACTTATAAAGGGGTCTCTCAAGTTTCAATTGGGATCTCGGTGCTTTTGAAAGCAAGAATAGATCAGACTGTAATGCAATTCTTGCCATAAAAAAACACTAAAAACTCAAGAAAAACATTAATGTTATTAGATCCAAGTAACTGGTTTACATTGTTCATCCTTGTATGGGGGAAGCAAACAGGATGCCACCGGGTAGTAGATACAAATTACATTTACAGTGGACCCTAACATATGCTGCATTGTACTTGCTTATATCTAGAACATAAATTGTAATTTAGTTCTTTATTTCTTTTCTCCTTGGATGCCATTTTACTGGATGCCTATCTTACATGAAGAAATAATGGCATATACCTACAACCACTGTCTGAATGTCATAAAATAAGATAGATATAATAGGTGTGATATTTTATGTCCATGAATCCTTGAATTATATCTATACATCATGCAAATCTATCTATAGAAGGGTTGTTACATAAAAGCAAATTAAAATATTTCCGTGACCACTATAAATAGACTAGATGGTGGCCCGATTCTAACGCATCGGGTATTCTAGCATATGTCTCCCGACCCTCCTTTATAATGCCCCATGGAGGAAGTCACATCCCCCGTATATAATACCCCATGCAGGATGTCACATCCCCCGCATATAATGCCCCATGCAGGAAGTCACATCCCCCGTATATAATACCCCATGCAGGAAGTCACATCACCCGTATATAATGCCCCATGCAGGATGTCACCTCTCCCCCATATAATGCCCCATGTAGGATGTGACCTCTCCCCCCATATAATGCCCCATGCAGGATGTGACCTCTCCCCCCATATAATGCCCCATGCAGGATGTCACCTTTCCCCCATATAATGCCCCATGTAGGATGTCACCTCCCCCCCCCATATAATGCCCCATGTAGGATGTCACCTCTCCCCCCCATATAATGCCCCATGCAGGAAGTCATATCCCCTGTATATCCATCCCCCCATAGTGCCCCATGCAGGTCCCCTATGGCCCCATACAAAAAAAAAAATCCAATACTCACCTCCCTTCTCAGCTGCTTCTCTGGACTCCAGCGTAGCCGGCATGTTGACGCTGTGCGCTGTGACCGGTGAGGAGAGAGCGCGGTGTAAAGACGTCACCGCGCCCTCTGACCTGAGATGTCACAGAGCATCAGCGGAAGACACAGGAGCTGCTGCGGAGGCACGGGGAGGGGTAAGTATGACGCCGGTGCCGGGGTCCTGATCGAGCGGGGGGAGGGACGGGAGGAGAGGGGAGAGACGGGAGGAGAGGAGAGGGGAGGGGAGAGGAGGGGAGGGGAGGGGTAAGTATGACGCCGGGTGCCAGGGTCCTGATCGAGCGGGGGGAGGAGAGGGGAGGGGAGAGGAGAGGAGCGAAGGGGAGGGGTAAGTATGACGCCGGGTGCCGGGGTCCTGATCGAGCGGGGGGGGAGGGATGGGAGGAGAGGGGAGGGGAGAGGAGAGGAGAGGAGGGGAGAGGAGGGGAGGGGAGGGGAGGGGAAGGGCGTCACACTTGTCCTCGGGAGATAAGCGGCTGTAGCCGCTGATCTCCCGACAATATCCGCATGTAGGTCAGCGGCGCCTGCGGTCGGGGGACTTATGCTGCGAGTAGCCGGCTGCATCTCCCGGCTGCATCGCCGCTGACCTCCGTGCCGCACATGAGCCGCTAACGGCCGCCATGTTTTTCAGAAATGCAGCATCGCTGATTGGACATGGCCGGACCAATGAGCGACCCGGGATTTCCAGGACAGACAGACAGACAGACAGAAAGACAGACAGACGGGATAAGACAATTATATAGTAGATAGGTAGCTGTATTCGGGATACTAATTGAAGTGAATGGATTCAACAGCCCATGCGCACCCACCTCTCCATTAACAGCAACCTAAGCTCTAGACAAGAGGGGGTATCGCCGGACCTTCATTCTGGAGATAGGTGAGGGTTGCATATGGAACCTGCATCTACCAGACATTTATGGCACATCATGTGAATATGACATAAATGTCTAGAATGACAACACCCCTAAATCTCACTGCAGCTTGTAATCAGTGGTAGAACTACAGCCACTGTAGACATACTTTTTAATTATCTCAGCTCAGGCAGGATATACCCAGATTTGGAAGGCTGTCCTGCTGTCCCAAGAGGTTAGCGGCATGTCCCAATTTCAACTGTATCCGCATCCTCAGTATGGCTGACAGCTCCGTGCTCCCTGCATTGCTTGAGGCTTGGCGAAGCAAGAATGATTATGACGCGCCCCTGGGCCTGTGTCGCGCTGCGTTGCGCACGCGGGAGCTTACCCGGAGCCGGATCTCTTGAGGGTTGTAGTCTCGTGGCGGTGACCCGGTCCGTGCCCAGGGAGTCAAACTGAGCGGCGATGTAACAGCGGTAGATGTAGGACGACTACGCCACCCGTTGAATGCAGCTATGGAGCTGCCGCTGCAGGACAGTCCGCTGAGGCCGGTGGATGGATGGTGCAGCGTAGATGGTATAACCCCCAACGGGAGGGGTATGGCCTCAGGGCAGCAGATGTGGATGATGGGGGTAGCAGGAACCACTCAGAGACGGTGCGGTGTAATTCAGGGTCTTTACTGGTAACAACGATAGACCCTCCCGGAGTACTTGCTAGTGAACGGGGCCTGGTCAGTCCTTGAGCAGATGGGATCTCCCCTGGCCAGGCGGAGTTGTAGGCCTCCCAAACTGACTGTACTCTTCTGGCTACCTTGCTAGAAGCGGATATAAGTAGCCCACGTCCCTGAGTGTACCGTGTGGTGCTCACCCGTATGGCCGGTGACTCGGGGCCTTCTAATGGCTTCCGCTCCACGATGGCGGTGCTGGTCCCACGCGTGTGACCGTGCCTTTGGGTTTCTGGGCCTGAGGACCTGAAATCCCCTGCCGGTCGGCTTCTGCTGCTGGGTAAGAGTTAGTCCCCACAGCCTCGGACGCCGGGTCCGGTAAGAAAGCTTCTCAGTCAGGGCGAGCTCTGCAGCTGCCAGCCCCTGACTCGTAGTCTCTACTCTCCTTGACTGACTAACCCTGCCTCAGCCCAGGGTTTATACAGGGGAAGTTCTTCCCCTCCCAAGACTGGGCAGGAGGTGTGGCATGCACAGGATCCCTGACCAAAGGACCTCCCACCTGCTCTCAGACATAACATTACATTACTGTGGAAAACCAGACCCCTGGGGTGCCACATTCCCCCCTAGTGAAATTTAGTACTCCGGGACTAAACATATTTTAGAAAAAACATAACAAGATATAACAACAATAATAGTACAATAAGAAGAAACACATAAAGGTGGTCACGGCATGTCCGTAACCGGGTGTAGTCTTTGAAGAAAGCAAGGTGTCCATTTCACCAAAACAGGGAGACGTAACCAGGTAGGGGTCTGTCCTACGCCGAGTCCTTAACAGTCTCTAGTCCATCCTGGGTTACGCTCCAACTATGTACAAGGATTCCCGGTAAATCCACCAAGGATTCCTAAAAATAACTGGAAACACAAAATTATACACAAGCAACAATACACAGATAAACATAAATAAAACAATTTATACACTTCAAATCCTCCAGCGTGCGGGTAACTGGCCTCTAGTGGCCCTAGTGGACCTACGGAGCTGACTGTCTGGCCCTGAACTACAGGGTGTAGGAGCTGTCAAGGGTAAACTGGGCAGCTGTCTACCGGCTCTTTGTCTCACTAGGGGTACGGCAGGCTCACTATAAGCAGAGGGTTGATCCTCCTGTTCTGCTTGTGTGGAGTCTTCTGCCTCCTGGACCGGCTGTTCTTCCAGCTCTACCTGTTGCTCCGTAGGTGCTTGGGATGCTGGTTGGAGGAAGGTGAGTACGGGTACCACAACTGCACCATTGACTTGAGTCCAAGACCGAGGGAAGTCCCCGAGCACAGTACTAACCATATCTTCCCTTTCCTCTACGGGTCGATGGTCTTCTTGTTCCTCTTCAGGGTTCCTCAGTTGTTCGGGACACTTCTTCAGGTGGTCCCGGGATACAATGGCTGTGGTTTCCCCTCCGTCTTTACTGATGGTACAAACCTTCGGGTTCTCGTGGCTTGAGGGCAGTACGGTGTACGGGTCCTTCTCCCACTGGTCATCCAACTTGTGGAGCTGTCTCTTCCTCTTCAAGACCTGCTCTCCGGGTACCAGGGGAACAGCGGGAGCATACTGGTTGTAAGTTTTCTCTTGTCTTTCCCTAGCCTGACAGAGACTTCGCTCCACGCTCTCCTGTACTCTCCGGTACTGCTGCTGCCTCTCTGTGTCCCAGTCTGTTTCTGGTGAAGTGTCCTCGGGTGTCAGGACTCCCATTTCCAGGTCAACAGGTAACTTACCAGGTCTTGCCCTCATTAGGTAAGCCGGGGTACAGTTGGTGGAACCTACCGGGATGTGGTTGTATAGGTCCACCAGATCGGGCAACTTCTCAGGCCACAGACTGCGTTCTTCCAGGGGCAACGTTTTTAGAAGATCCATTACCACCTGGTTCATTTTCTCACAAAGTCCATTAGTTTGCGGATGGTAGGGTGTCGTCCTTATCTTCCGGCAGCCATACAGATTGCAGAATTCCTGGAAGACCTCCGCTTCAAAGGCAGGTCCCTGGTCCGTCAGCACTTGGTCCGGGTACCCGTGTGGACGGCAAAAGTGCTGCTGGAAGGCTCTAGCTGCTGTTTGAGCCGTTAAGTCCTTGACGGGGACGACAACCAGAAACCGGGAGTAATGATCCACGATGGTTAACGCGTAGACGTAGCCACTTCTGCTTGGGGTCAGTTTTACATGATCCAAGGCTACCAGTTCCAACGGTTGCCGGGTGACGATGGACTGCAGGGGAGTCTTCTGGCTGGCACGGTCCTTCCTTCTCAGGTTGCACGGGCCACAGTCTCTGCACCACTTCTCGATGGTTCCCCTCATGCCTACCCAGTGGAACCGCTCGCGCAGCAGGAACTCCAGCTTCTTCCACCCGAAGTGTCCAGCTCCGTCGTGGTATGCCTCCATCACCATGGCTGCGTCTCTTCGTGGCACCACTACTTGCCAGAGTAATTCATGCGTCCGGGAGTTAACCATTCTGCGGCACAACTTCCCTTTGTAAAGGAACAGTCGACTCTTCTCTGCCCATAGTTGTTTGGCTTCCTCCGGAGCGTCTGGTTCAAGGCGAGCCTCCGGCCGAGTCAGCATCTCCTTCACCAGTCGGACGGCAGGGTCGCTGTCTTGCGTTTCCGCCCAGTTGTAGTGGGGTAAGGGGTTCAACGTAGCAGCCTGCTTACTCCTTACCCGGTGGGAATACTGGATAGTCCCATGACGGTGGAATGCAGGGAGTTCAACTTCTTCCAGTCCCTCCGGATCTTCTCCTCCGTCCGGCAGGTTGGGCATCCTGGACAGGGCGTCCGCGTTGGTATTGGAGCGTCCTGCCCGGTATTTGATTGTGAACTCGTAGTTGGACAGACGGGCCATCCACCTCTGCTCCAGGGCACCGAGTCTTGCCGTGTCCAGGTGTGTCAACGGGTTGTTATCCGTGTACACGGTGAACCGGGAAGAAGCGAGGTAATGCTTAAAGCGCTCGGTGACTGCCCATACTACGGCCAGGAACTCTAACTTAAATGAGCTGTAATTCTCGGGGTTCCTTTCGGTGGGTCGCAGTTTTCGGCTGGCGTAGGCAATTACTCGTTCCTTCCCCTGCTGGATCTGGGACAGTACGGCTCCAAGCCCGATGTTACTGGCGTCGGTGTAGAGGATAAAGGGCTGGCTATAATCCGGGTACGCCAGGATTTCGTCCCCCGTGAGGGCCATCTTCAGCTGGCGGAAGGACTCTTCTTCCAGCTCCTCCCATTTGAAGGGCGGCTTCTGGTTCTTGGCCTTCCGGGACTGGCCTATCAGGAGGTCCTGCATAGGTGCTGCCTTTTTGGTGAAACCGGGAATAAACCTTCGGTAGTAGCCTACCAACCCGAGGAACTGCCGCACTTCTTTTACGCTGGAGGGGCTTGGCCATTCCTTAATTGTGGTGATCTTATCAGGGTCGGGAGCCACTCCGTCAGCGCTCACCACGTGTCCCAGGTACTGCACCTTTGGTTTCAGGAGGTGACACTTGGAGGGTTTCACCTTTAGGCCGTAACTTGCCAGAGCTTCGAACACTTCCGCCAGGTGTTTCAGGTGGTCCTCATACGTCTTGGAATATACGATGACATCGTCCAGGTACAACAGGACCGTCTCGAAGTTTCTGTGGCCCAGACAACACTCCATTAGTCGTTGGAAGGTTCCCGGTGCGTTGCAGAGTCCGAACGGCATGCAGGTGAACTCGCTAAGTCCCATCGGGGTGGTGAATGCGGTCTTCTCCCGGTCCGCCTCTGCTACAGGAACCTGCCAGTACCCGCTAGTGAGATCCAAGGTAGAGAAGAAGTTAGCAGATCTTAAAGCAGCCAATGACTCCTCTATCCTTGGTAAGGGGTACGCATCCTTGTGTGTGATACGATTGATTTTCCGGTAATCTACACACATCCTCATGGTGTTGTCTTTCTTTCGGACTAAGACTAGTGGAGCTGCCCAGGGGCTACAGCTATCCCTGATCACCCCAGCCTCCTTCATGTCTCTAAGCATCCCCTTGGCGTGTTGGTAGTGGGCAGGGGGTACGGGTCGATACCTCTCTTTTATAGGAGGATGGTCTCCCGTGGGGATGTGGTGTTCTACCCCCTTGACTCGCCCGAAGTCTAACGGGTGTTTACTGAACACTCTCTCGTACTCCTGAACCACCCGATAGACTCCTTGTTTCTGGTGTGCGGGAGTGGAGTCAGTACCCAGATGTAGTTGCTGACACCAGTCCTCCATGTTTTTCTTAGAGCCGTTACCTTCCTCCGGGTGAGATGGAGGCAAGGGTTCCACAGATTGTATAGAATTTTGGTTAATGGTATATAATTTGGCTAGCGTGGCATACCGGGGCAGGTACACTTCCCTCTCCCCGATATTTATTATGCGAACGGGCACCCTCCCATGGCGTACATCAACCACCCCCCGTGCTGTCAAAATGGTGGGCCTACTGTCCGAGTAAACTGGTTCTACCATTGCCTGGTAATCTCTACCTCTCAGACCAATAGCTGCCCGGCACCAAATCATCATTTCACTTTTTGGGGGCATGGCAATAGGAAAAGAGTCACACATTCTTACGCTACCAATCTCACCGCCGGAGAGTTCCACCTGTTGCCGTCGCATCAGTGCCCGGATCTCTTTCTGGAGCACCCGCTGCTCGCCGGAGCTGGCGTTCTTGGCAACCTGCTGTAAAAGGAAAATCACCTCTGCAAGACAATTTTCAATTACATTAGTTCCTAGAGTTATTTTTGGGTGACTCTCATGTTTGTCAATATCTACAATGATCAGTCCCTGTGCTGCCAGTTCGACTCTACCGATTTTGATGGTCACCTCTTTAAATCCGATCTGTGGCACGGGCTGGCCATTGCTGGCGATGATACTCAAGTCGTCGTCAGGGTAGCGGGTAATATCCGAGTCATTCCAGTACTGCTTAAAGAGCACGTACGGGATGGTGGTGACCTGTGACCCGGTGTCCAGTAGGGCACTCATGGGAATGCCATCCAGTACCACAGGCAAGACTGGACGTCCTCCCACATATCTGTCGCGCCAGTTCGATGGGCCTGGTGATCTTTTTCCTGGGGGTTGGCCCTCTACCCCAGGTTGTGCCCGTTTAAAGAACAGTACCTTGCCATATGTCCAGGTTGATTGCAGCAGCGGCAGATGGGTCGTCCGTCCTCGCTGTATCGGTCACTGGGTCTTCCTCTGGCCGGTGGGGTACTCCTTGGTCGACGCCACGGGATGTCCTCCGGTCCGGATGCCAGCTGGATCTTCCCTGGGGTGGAAGCCTGTAAAGACTGCACAGTTCGGGTTAGCGCAGCAACGCTCTTAGCTAGCTCTTGGACCTGATGGTGTAGGTCTGGAGCCGGGTCATTGTCCAAAGCCTGCGCATCAGCTCCCACAGGCCCTGCCGACAAGGGCGCCGCCTCCTGGTGGTAAGTGATAGCAGGGCGCTTGTGGGTCACAACACCACCCGGTGCCGGTTCTCGGAGCACCCGGATGGCTCTGTCCTTGAACTGTGCAAAGCCCAGATGGGGATCCTGTAAGGCCATTGCCCGCAACTGGGTTCGGTGGGTATTACAATACAGTCCCTCTATAAACTGTTCGGTCAACAGCCTGTCCTCGTTTCCCACTCCATCAGGGTCGGTCTGCTTAATGGCCCTCAGGGCCTCTTGTAGGTTTAGTGCATAGTCCCTTATACTCTCATGCGCTCGCTGCTTGCACCCGTAGAATCTAAGCTTAATCTCGGCTGAGGTGCGGGTATCAAAGGTGTCCTTCAGCCGGGTTAGTATCCCTGCGACAGTCTTCCTCCCAGGTGGCCAGGATTTTACTTCCCTTTTGGCTGCCCCGGTTAGTTGGGCCACCAGGATGCTCACTTTTTGCTCTTCTGTGAGGGGGTACACCTGGAAGAGGCTATCCAGCTTTTCTCTAAAGTCATGCAGGGTATGTGACTCCCCTGAGTACTGGGGTAGCCAAGTTGCTCCCGGGATATAGGGCATGGTGAAGGGCATAACTGCAGCAGCGGTAGCGCTGGCGGGGGTTGAGGCAGTGAAGCTCTCCTCCGTATCCAACATCTTCCTCCCCCCTAGTGGACCGTGGCCTACCTTGCGATGATCCTGTTCCGTAGGCCGCGGCTCCGCAGTGGATCGTCAGGGTTGAGGACCTTCCGTCGCGCTCCTGTGACGTCGGCGTCTGCTGGGCTCCTTCCAGGACCTTACGCAACGTCCGGACGTGAGGCGGGGCTTCAGTTCTCGCGCGCTTTCGGAGTCCACGCCCCTCTTCTTCCCGCGCAGCGTCCTCAAGATGGCGTCCAATGGCGGGAAAACTCCACGGATGGCGGGAAGAAGGCAGAAGATGGCGCCGGATGGCGGGAAACTTCACCGATGGCGGGAAGAAGGCTGAAGATGGCGCCGGATGGCGGGAATCTTCACCACAGGTAAGTTTGAAAAGTCTCTTTTTCAGGCACGCAGTACCCGGTGGTTGCGGGCACGAAATCCTGCCGACTACGCCAAAGTTGACGCGCCCCTGGGCCTGTGTCGCGCTGCGTTGCGCACGCGGGAGCTTACCCGGAGCCGGATCTCTTGAGGGTTGTAGTCTCGTGGCGGTGACCCGGTCCGTGCCCAGGGAGTCAAACTGAGCGGCGATGTAACAGCGGTAGATGTAGGACGACTACGCCACCCGTTGAATGCAGCTATGGAGCTGCCGCTGCAGGACAGTCCGCTGAGGCCGGTGGATGGATGGTGCAGCGTAGATGGTATAACCCCCAACGGGAGGGGTATGGCCTCAGGGCAGCAGATGTGGATGATGGGGGTAGCAGGAACCACTCAGAGACGGTGCGGTGTAATTCAGGGTCTTTACTGGTAACAACGATAGACCCTCCCGGAGTACTTGCTAGTGAACGGGGCCTGGTCAGTCCTTGAGCAGATGGGATCTCCCCTGGCCAGGCGGAGTTGTAGGCCTCCCAAACTGACTGTACTCTTCTGGCTACCTTGCTAGAAGCGGATATAAGTAGCCCACGTCCCTGAGTGTACCGTGTGGTGCTCACCCGTATGGCCGGTGACTCGGGGCCTTCTAATGGCTTCCGCTCCACGATGGCGGTGCTGGTCCCACGCGTGTGACCGTGCCTTCGGGTTTCTGGGCCTGAGGACCTGAAATCCCCTGCCGGTCGGCTTCTGCTGCTGGGTAAGAGTTAGTCCCCACAGCCTCGGACGCCGGGTCCGGTAAGAAAGCTTCTCAGTCAGGGCGAGCTCTGCAGCTGCCAGCCCCTGACTCGTAGTAGTATTGCTTCTGCTGTTTCTTGTCTCTACTCTCCTTGACTGACTAACCCTGCCTCAGCCCAGGGTTTATACAGGGGAAGTTCTTCCCCTCCCAAGACTGGGCAGGAGGTGTGGCATGCACAGGATCCCTGACCAAAGGACCTCCCACCTGCTCTCAGACATAACATTACATTACTGTGGAAAACCAGACCCCTGGGGTGCCACATTTACGTCACTTGAAAGCACGTCTTCAACTTTAACTGTTTTTTAACCTGGAAAAGGCTGATGTACTTGTCTGATCACATGTTCCTCCATCTGTGTACCATGTAAAGAAAGCTGTACTAACAAGTGTAAGAGGAGAAACTCTAATACTTCTGTCACAGCTTTACCGTGACAGAGAGAGGCCAGAATTCCGCGGCATCTGATTTTACGTACTCCCATAGCTCCCAACCGTCCCAGTTTCCGCGGGACTGTCCCTCTTTAAGGGCTCAGTCCTGCGTCCCGTCACTGCTCAGCTGTTTTCCTGGCTGTGGAGGGTGGTGGGGGGTTGCAGTGGTTGAGCAGCGGGCACAGGTAGTAGCCGGCAGCTGCAGCTATCATGTGTGCCCTGCTAAAGAAAATGAATATTCACTCCTCTCCACACCCATGGGAGTGGAGAGGAGTGAATATTCATTCTCCTTAATCGCGCACACTGTGAAAAGCAGCCGCCGGCTTCCTGCTGCTGCTCAGCGATCCTTAGTGCCCGCTATTAGAAAGAATAAATATTCACTCTTCTCCATTCCATGGAAGTGGAGAAGAGTGAATATTCATTCTCTTTAGTAGCGGGCACAGAGGATCGCGGAGCCGCAGCAGGAGCGCGGCCGCTGCTGTGTGCACTATTAAGGAAAACTATTCACTCCTCTCCACGCACATAGTCCCGGCGCTCACGCAGCTCCCCGCAGCTCACCTCGGCATCTGAGGGTGCATGGTAGTGACGTCATGTGCTGCTCAGATGCTGACATGAGCTGCTGGCAAACAGAACGCAGCGCTGGAGCAGAGCAGAGGGGAGGAAGGAAGGTGAATAGAATTGTTTATATTTTTCATGTGTGCTGTTATGGGGGGCCATGTATATCAGGACTGGGGATGAGGGGGCCATGCATACCAGGATTTGGTCTGAGGGTGCCATGCATACCAGGATTGGGTCTGAGGGGGCCATGCATACCAGGATTGGGTCTGAGGGGGCCATGCATACCAGGATTGGGTCTGAGGGGGCCATGCATACCAGGATTGGGTCTGAGGGGGCCATGCATAACAGGATTGGGTCTGATGAGGCCATGCATACCAGGATTGGGTCTGAGGTGGCCATGGATACCAGGATTGGGTCTGAGGGGGCCATGCATACCAGGATTGGGTCTGAGAGGGTCATGCATACCAGGATTTGGTCTGAAGGGGCCATGCATACCAGGATTGGGTCTGAGGGGGCCATGCATACCAGGATTGGGTCTGAGGGGGCCATGCATACCAGGATCAGGTCTGAAGGGGCCATGCATACGAGGAATGGGGATGAGGAGGCCATGCATACCAGGAATGGGGATGAGGGCAATCTGCTGAATGCCCCTCATTACCAGCGCCCCTCTGACAACTCCTCCTGCCAGGGGAGAAAAAAATGGTAAATGGGCATAGATTGGAGTGTGGCCATGGGCGTGGCCAAAATTTGCCACGATACGCTATGCGCGCCACATGATCTGTCCCTCTTTCTCTTCTTCAAAATTTGGGATGTATGCGTACTCCTGCACTGATCAGAAGCACTTCTCCTTCACATTAAATGGTGCAGGTTTCTATTAGCAGTGCAGGGGTTAATCTGTTCAGCTTGGAGACTCTGAAGCTTCCCAGCTTGGATGATCTCAGCTGTTCAGTATTGGCCACTCCCCTCTCTTACGGATACTCTCTTTTGGCAATCTGGATTGCCAGTGTTAAGTCTTGTACTGCCTGGTGAAGAGTGGAGGTGTCGGTTGTTGGTAGAGGTGTTTGGAGTGTTTATCTGTGACTGTTGCTATGTGTTTAGGCTGTGTGCAAATCCATATCTTCTCCTATTTAGTTTCCCTTCCTTTTCTCCACTGTGTTCCTCTCTGTTGTCTGTGAGTACATATTTCTATGGTTGGTATTTTCATTTATCTCTGTACGTCCTTCCTTGTCTGTCTGGTTTGTGTATATAGATACACTATTCTTCCCCAGCACGGGAGACATTACAGGATATGGGCCAGGATGAATGAAATTATTATAGGATTGGGTCTAGAAGAGGGACATTATTACAGAATAGGACAAGTTTGGAGGCCAGTATAGAGACAATATTAGAGGATGGTGGCCAATTGGGGGACTTTTGTACTACATAGGACCATTTGTCGTACATTATTACTGTATGGGGTCAATTGGGGGACATTATTAATGTATGGGGGCCAGAATAAGGGACACCCTTACTCCACAATGGAGGATATTAATAATATTTCCTATTGTGGCTAATTCATTATTAGTTATTAATTTATGGAGTCACAATATGATATGTTCAAACTGTATCAACACATAAAAGGTGGAAGCTATTATTGTATGAGGCAGAATTGTTGTACGTTACTATTGTATTGTTGCCACTGGGGATGGGACATTGCTGCTGTATTTGGGCAAAAAGACAGACAGTACTACTATATGGGGACTTAAAGAAGAATTTTAATATGGCACGGGGGCCACAAAAGGGGACATATGCATTAATATTCAATGGGGGCGACAGAAGAGGGATATAGTACTGTTAGGGGGTTACAAAGACATACATCACTACTGTAATATATTTTATTTTTTGTGATACTATTACAGTGGAGAGAACAAACTGGAAGTAATGTTATTATGTAGGGCGCTATGGCGGTACTATCGCACATTTCTTCTTTATTTAGTACAATGTAGAAGTTGGGGGAAAAGTATGGAGGGTGCTACAGAAGTGATCAGTCATAGATGTATGTGTAACTTTCTGATAAGTTGTGGCTGAAAGAAGTCATTACAGTCTGCTCCAGATGAAGAAGAGAAGTGAAAAAGAATTACATCAATTGGATGTGTTACCAGTATGTCACTGGATTTACCTGTACTATATACGCTTATACCATCTACAGAGCTCCTGTGCATAATGTCACCGGTAATAACATTATTGTTAGTAATGTGATTTTTGATAATGGTTAGTATGGTGATATTATTCGGTCACTATGTGGTGATAATATGTGGTCCTGTCACGGTGTGGCATTATTTATCCCTTATATGTGGTATTATTTGGTCACAATGTGGTGGATATACAATGGTGTAAAAAAGTGTTTGTCCCCTTCCTGATTTCTTATTCTTTTGCATGTTTGTCACACTTAAATGTTTCAGATCACAAAACAAATTTACATATTAGACAAAGATAACACAAGTAAACACAAAATGCAGTTTTTAAATGAAGGTCTTTATTATTAAGGGAAAAATAAATTCAAACCTACAGGACCTTATGTGAAAAAGTGATAGCCCCCTAAACCTAATAACTGGTTGGGCCACCCTCAGCAGCAACAACTGCATTCAAGCGTTTGCGATAACTGGCAATGAGTCTTTTACAATGCTCTGGGGGAATTTGGCTCACTCATCTTTGCAAAATTGTTGTAATTCAGCCTTATTGGAGGGTTTCCGAGCATGAACCGTCTTTTTAAGGTCATGCCACAGCATCTCAATCGGATTAAGGTCAGGAGTTTGACTAGGCCACTCCAAAGTCTTAATTTTGTTTTTCTTAAGCCATTTAGAGGTGGACTTGATGGTGTGTTTTGGATCATTGTCCTGCTGCATATCCCCAGTGCACTTCAGCTTGAGTTCACAAACAGATGACCGGACATTCTTCTTCAGGATTTTTTGGTACACAGCAGAATTCATGGTTCTATTTACCACAGCAAGTCTTACAGGTCCTGAAGCAACAAAAGAGCCTCAGAACATCACACTAACACCACCATATTTTACTGTTGGTATAATGTTCCTTGTTTAAAATGCTGTGTTACTTCTACACCAGATGTAATGGGACATACACCTTCCAAAAAATTCATCTTTTGTCTCGTTAGTTCACAGAGTATTCTACCAAAAGTCTTGGCAATCATCAAGATGTTTTCTGGCAAAACTGAGATGAGCCTTTATATTCTTTTTGCTCAGCAGTGGTTTTCATCTTGGAACTCTGTCATGCATGCAATTTTTGCCCAGCCTCTTTCTTAGGCCCCCTTTACACGTCCGTTTTGTACAGTATGTCCGTATGTGGTCCGTTTTTTAAGGACCGCAAATACGGACATACACACACCCATTCAATGGGTGCGCGCACAAGTCATATTTTTCACTTGGACCGTGTGTTTGTGTAAAAGAACCACAGACATGATAGTTTTTTGCGCAGCACGCATGGAATGCATGCTGCACACGTGCATACTGATGACACACGGATGACAGTATGTCATCAGCGTGACATGTACCGCCACCTGGGAATCAGCAATACAGTTCACGCTGATCCCCGGCGCAGGCTGCTGGAAGCAGTGAACTCACTAAGGTTACCGCAGTTCATGGGCCCGCTCTCGCTGCAACGAGTCTTTCTCCCCTGCTCTTCAGTATGAGTAGTCGCCTCATGCCACCATTCATGCTGAAGAGCAAATGTTGCACAGATGGATTACGGCGTGGGACACTATGGATTCTTTCCACTTCGGATAGGTGAGGGATATTGTTGTTTTTTATTTTTTTTAAGGGGACAATAGCTTCAGAGGGGGCTGAATACAACTTCCATCTTTGTCTCCTGCTCCCGCTGATCTCAGCGTGAGCAGGGGACAATCATGAAAATTGCCTTCAGCAGCCAGCGCCTGGGATCAGCATGAACTGTGCTGCTTTTCCCAGGTGCCAGTACGTGTCACAAAGACATATGGACGGCACACGGATGTGTCACATGGACACATGGATACACCATACCTCCCAACTTTTGCAGAAAACAAGAGGGATACGTGATTCGGCGCGCATAGCCATACATTTTTATACACAATGTATTTCTATGGAGATGTATACTCTACTTCTGAATTCATTGCCTACATTGCAGAGTCAAGATAATCAAATTATCCTACGTTCATCATTGAGAGCTGTAGTTCAGTGGTTTGAGCTACAGCCTCTGGACACTGAGTTCCCAGTTAATGTGAGTTCAAGTCCTAAGGATATGTGATCACAGAAGAAAAAAGAGGTGAGTAATATAATTAAATTCATTCACTGTCCAGCATGTGGCCCCGCCCCCAAGGAGGAGAAGCTATGGAGCAATGAAAACATCGGAGAGGCGAGTTTAAATAGATGCCGGGAGAACAGTTGATCTGTGACAGGATGCAGGACTGAGCCTTCAAATCAGGACAGTCGCGCCAAATATGGAACGGTTGGGAGCTATGGATACACGTATGCCCCACGGATGTCGCATACAGTGGGTACGGAAAGTATTCAGAAAACTTTAACTTTTTCACTCTTTCTTTCATTGCAGCCATATGGTAAATTCTAAAAAGTTTATTTTTTCTCACTCTGCACCCCACCTTGACTGAAAAAAACAGAAATGTAGAAAGTTTTGCAAATTTATTAAAAAAGAAAAACTAAACTATCACATGGTCATAAGTATTCAGACCTTTTGCTCAGTATTGAGTAGAAGCACCCTTTTGATATTCCAATCATTTTATTAAAGTTTTATAAATGGTTAGAAGGGGAAAGGGTACGGGTATGGAAAGGAAAGAAAGTTGATCTTTATTGGGTAAACTTAGGGAAGATGAAAGAAGGGAATAGAGGGAGGGATAGGAGAATAACAACAATATTGCAATAATATTATTAACAGTGGTTATAATATTAAGTTCAAAATATACTAATAGGGTTTAACATTTTTGTGAACATAAGTGAAATCACAAAACTTTACAGAGGAGAATACGAAAGTATTATGAAACAAATAAACTGTAATATTAGACATAAAATATTAAGAATCAAACATAACAATATTAGTCAGTAACAATTTCATAAAGTTATCAATGTCTTAACCCCTTTACAACCCAAGGGGGTTTGCACGTTAATGACCAGGCCAATTTTTACAATTCTGACTACTGTCACTTTATGAGTTAATCACTCTGGAACGCTTCAACGGATCCCCCTGATTCTGAGATTGTTTTTTCGTGACATATTGCACTTCATGATTGTGGTAAAACCCTAACCCTAACCCTAGCCCAACCCTAACTCTAGCCCAACCCTAACCCAAACCCTAACCCTAGCCCAACCCTAACCCTAGCCCAACCCTAACCCCAACACTAACCCTAACCCCAACCCTAGCCCAACCCTAACCCCAACCCTAAACCTAACCATTGCCGAACCCTAATACGAACCTCAACCCTAGCCCAAAACTAACCCCAACCCTAACCCCAACCCTAGCCCAACCCTAACCCTAGCCCAACCCTAACCCTAGCCCAACCTTAACCCCAACCCCAACCGTAACCCTAGCCCAACCCTAACCCTAGCCCAACCCTAAACCCAACCCTAACCCCAACCTAGTCCAACCTTAACCCGAACACTAACCCTAGCCCAACCCTAACCCCAAAACCAACCCAAACCCTAGCCCAACCCTAACCCTAGCAAACCCTAACCCCAACTCCAACCCTAGCCCAACCCTAACCCAAACCTTAACCCTAACCCTAGCCCAACCCTAACCCTAGCCCAACCCTAACCCTAGCCCAACCCTAAACCCAACGCTAACCCCAACGCTAGCCCAACCCTAACCCTAGCCCAACCCAAACCCCAACCCTAGCCCAACCCTAACCTTAGCCCAACCCTAACCCCAACCCCAACCCTAACACTAGCCCAACCCTAAGCCTAGCCCAACTATAACCCCAACTCCAACCCTAGCCCAACCCTAACCCCAACCCCAACCCTAACCCTAGCCCAACCCTAACCCTAGCCCTACCCTAACCGCAACCCTAACCCTAACCCTAGCCGAACCAAAATGCGAACCCCAACCCTAGCCCAACACTAACCCCAACCCTAATCCCAACCCTAGCCCAACCCCAACCCTAACTCTAGCCCAACCCTAAACCCAACCCCAACCCTATCCCAACCCTAACCTAAACCATAACCCCAATCCTAACCCTAGCCCAACCCCAACCCTAGCCCAACTGTAACCCAAACCCTAACCCCAAACCTAGCCCAACCCTAACCCTAGCCCAACCCTTACCCCAACCCCAACCCTAGCCCAACCCTAACCCCAACTCTAGCCGAAACCTAACCCTAGCCCAACCCTAACCCCAAACTTAACCCTCGCACAACCCTAACCCTAGCCCAACCCTAACCCCAAACCTAGCCCAACCCTAACTCCAACCCCAACCCTAACCCTAGCCCAACCCTAACCCTAGCCCAACCCTAACCCCAACACTAACCCTAACCCCAACCCTAGCCCAACCCTAACCCCAACCCCAAACCTAACCCTTGCCGAACCCTAATACGAACCTCAACCCTAGCCCAAAACTAACCCCAACCCTAACCCCAACCCTAGCCCAACCCTAACCCTAGCCCAACCCTAACCCTAGCCCAACCTTAACCCCAACCCCAACCGTAACCCTAGCCCAACCCTAACCCTAGCCCAACCCTAAACCCAACCCTAACCCCAACCCTAGTCCAACCTTAACCCGAACACTAACCCTAACCCAACCCTAACCCCAAAACCAACCCAAACCCTAGCCCAACCCTAACCCTAGCAAACCCTAACCCCAACTCCAACCCTAGCCCAACCCTAACCCAAACCTTAACCCTAACCCTAGCCCAACCCTAACCCTAGCCCAACCCTAACCCTAGCCCAACCCTAAACCCAACGCTAACCCCAACGCTAGCCCAACCCTAACCCTAGCCCAACCCAAACCCCAACCCTAGCCCAACCCTAACCCTAGCCCAACCCTAACCCCAACCCCAACCCTAACACTAGCCCAACCCTAAGCCTAGCCCAACTATAACCCCAACTCCAACCCTAGCCCAACCCTAACCCCAACCCCAACCCTAACCCTAGCCCAACCCTAACCCTAGCCCAACCCTAACCCCAACCCCAACCCAAGCCCAACCCTAACCCTAACCCTAGCCCAATCCTAACCCTAGCCCAACCCTAACCCCAGCACTAACCCTAACCCCAACCCTAGCCAAACCCTAACCCCAACCCCAAACCTAACCCAAGCCGAACCCTAATACAAACCCCAAACCTAGCCTAACATTAATCCCAACCCTAACCCCAACCCTAGCCCAACCCTAACCCTAGCCTTAACCCTAACCCCAATGCCAACTGTAACCCTAGCCCAACCCTCAGCCTGGCCCAACCCTAAAACCAACCCTAACCCCAACCCTAACCCGAACCCTACCTCCAATCCCAACCCTAATCCTAGCCCAACCCTAACCCTACCCAACGCTAACGCCAATCCTAGCCCAACCCTAACCCAACCCTAACCCAAACCCTAACCCCAACCCTAGCCCAACCCTAACCCTAGCCCAACCCTAACTCTAACCCTAGCCCAACCCTAACCCTAGCCCAACCCTAACCCCAACCATAGCCCAACCCTAACCCCAAACCTATCCCAAGCTGAACCCTAATACGAACCCCAACCCTAGCCCAACACTAACCCCGACCCTAACCCCAACACTAGCCCAACCCTAACCCTAATCTCAACCCCAACCCTAACCCTAGCCCAACCCAAACCCTGGCCCAACCCTAAACCCAACCCTAACCCCAACACTAGCCCAATCCCAACCCTAACGCCAACCCTAACTCCAATCCCAACCCTAATCCTAGCCCAACCCTAAACCTACCCAACCCAAACCCTAGCCCAACCCAACCCTAACCCAAACCCTAACCCCAATCCTAGCCCAACCCTAACCCTAGCCCAACACAAACCCTAACCTCAACCCCAACCCTAATTCCAACCCCAACCCTAGCCCAACCCTAACCCTAGCCAAACCCTAAACTGACCCAAACCCCAACCCTAGCCCAACCCTAACCCAACCCTAACCCTAGCCCAACCCTAACCCCAAACCTAGCCCAACCCTAAACCTAGCCCAACCCTAATCCCAACCCTAACCCTAGCCCATCCCTAACCCTAGTCCAACCATAACCCCAACCCTAGACCAACCCTAACCTAAACCCTAACCCCAACCGTAGCCCAACCCTAACCCTAGCCCAACCCTAACCCTAGCCCAACCCTAACCCTAGCCCAACCCTAAACCCAACGCTAACCCCGACGCTAGCCCAGCCCTAACCATAGCCCAACCCAAACCCCAACCCTAGCCCAACCCTAACCCCAACCCCAACCCTAACACTAGCCCAACCCTAAGCCTAGCCCAACTATAACCCCAACTCCAACTGTAGCCCAACCATAACCCCAACCCCAACCCTAACACTAGCCCAACCCTAAGCCTAGCCCAACTATAACCCCAACTCCAACCCTAGCCCAACCCTAACCCTAGCCCAACCCTAACCCCAACCCCAACCCTAACCCTAGCCAAACCCTAAACTGACCCTAACCCCAACCCTAGCCCAACCCTAACCCAACCCTAACCCTAGCCCAACCCTAACCCCAACCCTAATCCCAACCCTAGCCCAACCCCAACCCCAACTCTAGCCCAACCCTAAACCCAACCCCAACCCTATCCCAACCCTAACCTAAACCATAACCCCAATCCTAACCCTAGCCCAACCCCAACCCTAGCCCAACTGTAACCCAAACCCTAACCCCAAACTTAGCCCAACCCTAACCCTAGCCCAACCCTTACCCCAACCCTAGCCAAACCCTAACCCTAGCCCAACCCTAACCCCAACTCTAGCCGAAACCTAACCCCAAACTTAACCCTCGCACAACCCTAACCCTAGCCCAACCCTAACCCCAAACCTAGCCCAACCCTAACTCCAACCCCAACCCTAACCCTAGCCCAACCCTAACCCCAACCCCAACCCAAGCCGAACCCTAACCCTAACCCTAGCCCAACCCTAAACCTAGCCCAATCCTAATCCAAACCCCAACCCAAGCCCAACCCTAACCCTAACCCTAGCCCAACCCTAACCCTAGCCCAACCCTAACCCCAACACTAACCCTAACCCCAACCCTAGCCCAACCCTAACCCCAACCCCAAACCTAACCCAAGCCGAACATTAAGACAAACCCCAAACCTAGCCTAACACTAATCCCAACCCTAACCCCAACCCTAGCCCAACCCTAACCCTAGCCCAACCCTAACCCCAACGCCAACCGTAACCCTAGCCCAACCCTCAGCCTGGCCCAACCCTAAAACCAACCCTAACCTCAACCCTAACCCGAACCCTAACTCCAATCCCAACCCTAATCCTAGCCCAAACCTAACCCTACCCAACGCTAACGCCAATCCTAGCCCAACCCTAACCCAACCCTAACCCAAACCCTAACCCCAACCCTAGCCCAACCCTAACCCTAGCCCAACCCTAACTCTAACCCTAGCCCAACCCTAACCCTAGCCCAACCCTAACCCCAACCATAGCCCAACCCTAACCCCAAACCTATCCCAAGCTGAACCCTAATATGAACCCCAACCCTAGCCCAACACTAACCCCGACCCTAACCCCAACACTAGCCCAACCCTAACCCTAATCCCAACCCCAACCCTAACCCTAGCCCAACCCAAACCCTGGCCCAACCCTAAGCCCAACCCTGACCCCAACACTAGCCCAATCCCAACCTTAACCCCAACCCTAACTCCAATCCCAACCCTAATCCTAGCCCAACCCTAAACCTACCCAACCCAAACCCTAGCCCAACCCAACCCTAACCCAAACCCTAACCCCAATACTAGCCCAACCCTAACCCTAGCCCAACACAAACCCTAACCCCAACCCCAACCCTAATTCCAACCCCAACCCTAGCCCAACCCTAACCCTAGCCAAACCTTAAACTGACCCAAACCCCAACCCTAGCCCAACCCTAACCCAACCCTAACCCTAGCCCAACCCTAACCCCAACCCTAGCCCAACCCTAAACCTAGCCCAACCCTAATCCCAACCCTAACCCTAGCCCATCCCTAACCCTAGTCCAACCATAACCCCAACCCCAGACCAACCCTAACCTAAACCCTAACCCCAACCCTAGCCCAACCCTAACCCTAGCCCAACCCTAACCCTAACATCAACCCTAACCCTAGCCCAACACTAACCCCAACCCTAACCCTAACTCTAGCCCAACCCTAATCCTAATCCCAACCCCAACCCTAACCCTAGCCCAACCCATACCCTGGCCAAGCCCTAAACCCAACCCTAACTCCAACCCAAGCCCAACCCTGACCCCAACCCTAGCCCCAACACTAACTCCAATCCCAACCCTAATCCTAGCCCAAACCTAACCCTACCCAACCCTAACCCAAACCCTAGCCCAACCCAACCCGAACCCAAACCCTAACCCCAATCCTAGCCCAACCCTAACCCTAGCCCAACACTAACCCTAACCCCAACTCCAACCCTAACCCTAGCCCAACCCTAACCCTAGCCAAACCCTAAACCGACCCTAACCCCAACCCCAGCCCAACCCTAACCCAACCCTAGCCCAACCCTAACCCAACCCTAACCCTAGCCCAACCCTAACCCCAACCCTAGCCCAACCCTAAACCTAGCTCAACCCTAACCCCAACCCTAACCCTAGCCCAACCCTAACCCTAGCCCAACCATAACCCAAACCCTAGACCAACCCTAACTTAAACCCTAACCCCAACCCTAGCCCAACCCTAACCCTAGCCCAACCCTAACCCCAACCCTAACCCTAACCCTAACCCAACCCTAGCCCAACCCTAACCCCAACTCTATTCCAAGCCCAACCCTAACCCTTGCCCAACCCTAACCCCAACCCCAACCCTAGCCCAACCCTAAACCTAGCCCAACCATAACCCTAACCCTAGCCCAACCCTAACCCTAGCCCAACCCTAACCCCAACACTAACCCTAACCCCAACCCTAGCCTAACCCTAACCCCAACCCCAAACCTAACCCAAGCCGAACCCTAATACAAACCCAAACCTAGCCTAACACTAATCCCAACCCTAACCCCAACCCTAGCCCAACCCTAACCCCAACGCCAACCGTAACCCTAGCCCAACCCTCAGCCTGGCCCAACCCTAAAACCAACCCTAACCTCAACCCTAACCCGAACCCTAACTCCAATCCCAACCCTAATCCTAGCCCAAACCTAACCCTACCCAACGCTAACGCCAATCCTAGCCCAACCCTAACCCAACCCTAACCCAAACCCTAAACCCAACCCTAGCCCAACCCTAACCCTAGCCCAACCCTAACTCTAACCCTAGCCCAACCCTAACCCTAGCCCAACCCTAACCAAAACCATAGCCCAACCCTAACCCCAAACCTATCCCAAGCTGAACCCTAATATGAACCCCAACCCTAGCCCAACACTAACCCCGACCCTAACCCCAACACTAGCCCAACCCTAACCCTAATCCCAACTCCAACCCTAACCCTAGCCCAACCCAAACCCTGGCCCAACCCTAAGCCCAACCCTAACCCCAACACTAGCCCAATCCCAACCTTAACCCCAACCCTAACTCCAATCCCAACCCTAATCCTAGCCCAACCCTAAACCTACCCAACCCAAACCCTAGCCCAACCCAACCCTAACCGAAACCCTAACCCCAATACTAGCCCAACCCTAACCCTAGCCCAACACAAACCCTAACCCCAACCCCAACCCTAATTCCAACCCCAACCCTAGCCCAACCCTAACCCTAGCCAAACCCTAAACTGACCCAAACCCCAACCCTAGCCCAACCCTAACCCAACCCTAACCCTAGCCCAACCCTAACCTGAACCCTAGCCCAACCCTAAACCTAGCCCAACCCTAATCCCAACCCTAACCCTAGCCCATCCCTAACCCTAGTCCAACCATAACCCCAACCCTAGACCAACCCTAACCTAAACCCTAACCCCAACCCTAGCCCAACCCTAACCCTAGCCCAACCCTAACCCTAACATCAACCCTAACCCTAGCCCAACACTAACCCCAACCCTAACCCCAACTCTAGCCCAACCCTAACCCTAATCCCAACCCCAACCCTAACCCTAGCCCAACCCATACCCTGGCCAAGCCCTAAACCCAACCCTAACCCCAACCCTAGCCCAACCCTGACCCCAACCCTAGCCCCAACACTAACTCCAATCCCAACCCTAATCCTAGCCCAACCCTAACCCTACCCAACCCTAACCCAAACCCTAGCCCAACCCAACCCGAACCCTAACCCTAGCCCAACACTAACCCTAACCCCAACTCCAACCCTAACCCTAGCCCAACCCTAACCCTAGCCAAACCCTAAACCGACCCTAACCCCAACCCTAGCCCAACCCTAACCCAACCCTAACCCTAGCCCAACCCTAACCCCAACCCTAGCCCAACCCTAAACCTAGCTCAACCCTAACCCCAACCCTAACCCTTGCCAAACCCTAACCCTAGCCCAACCATAACCCAAACCCTAGACCAACCCTAACTTAAACCCTAACCCCAACCCTAGCCCAAGCCTAACCCTAGCCCAACCCTAATCCCAACCGTAACCCAACCCTAGCCCAACCCTAACCCCAACCCTATTCCAAGCCCAACCCTAACCCTTGACCAACCCTAGCCCAACCCCAACCCTAGCCCAACCCTAAACCTAGCCCAACCCTAACCCTAACCCAACCCTAACCCTAAGCCTAGCCCAACCCTAACCCCAAACCTAACCCTAACCACAACCCTAGCCCAACCCTAACCCCAACCCTAACCCTAGCCGAACCCTAATATGAACCCCAACCCTAACCCCAACCCCAAACCTAACCCCAACCCTAGCCCAACCCTCACCCTAGCCAAACCCTAACCCTAGCCCAACCCTAACCCCAACCCTAACCCTAACCCCAACTCTAGCTCAACCCTAATTCCAACCCCAACCCTAACCCTAGCCACAACCCTAGCCCAATCGTAACCCTAGCCCAACCCTAACCCCAACCCCAACCCTAACCCTAGCCCAACCCTTACCCTAGCCCTACCCTAACCCCAACCCTAACCCTAACCCCAACCCTAGTCAAAACCTAACTCCAACCCCAACCCTAATCCTAGCCGAACCCTAATGCGAACCCCAACCCTAGGCTAGCACTAACCCCAACCCTAATCCCAACCCTAGCCCAACCCTAACTCTAGTCCAACCCTAAACCCAACCCCAACCCTAGCCCAACTCTAACCCAAACCCTAACCCCAACCCAACCCCAACCGTAGCCCAACCCTAACCCAAGCCCTAACCCCAAACCTAACCCTAGCCCAACCCTAACCCCAACCCCAACCCTAACAGTAGTCCAACCCCAACCCTAACCGTAGCCCAACCCTAACCCTAGCTCAACCCTAACCCTAACCCTAACCCTAACCCTAACCCTAACCCTAACCCTAACCCTAACCCTAACCCTAACCCTAACCCTAACCCTAATCCTAGCCCAACCCTAACCCTAGCCCATCCCTAACCCTAGCCCAACCCTAACCCGAAGCCTAGCCCAACCTTAACCCTAGCCCAACCCTAACCCCAACACTAACCCTAACTCCAACTCTAGCCCAACCCTAACCCCAACCCCAAACCTAACCCAAGCCGAACCCTAATGCAAACCCAAAACCTATCCCAACACTAACCCCAACCCTAACCCCAACCCTAGCCCAATCCTAATCCTAGCCCAACCCTAACCCTACCCCAACCCTAACCCCAACCCTATCCCAACCCTAACCCTAATCCAACCCCAACCCTAACCATAGCCCAACCCTAACCCCAACGCCAAGCGTAACCCTAGCCCAACCCTCAGCCTGGCCCAACCCTAAACCCAACCCTAACCCCAACCCTAACCCCAACCCTAACTCCAATCCCAACCCTAATCCTAGCCCAACCCTAACCCTACCCAACGCTAACGCCAATCCTAGCCCAACTCTAACCCAACCCTAACCCAAACCCTAACCCCAACCCTAGCCCAACCCTAACCCTAGCCCAACCCTAACCCTAGCCCAACCCTAACCCCAACCCTAGCCCAACCCTAACCCCAAACCTAACCCAAGCCGAACCCTAATACGAATCCCAACCCTAGCCCAACATTAATCCCAACCCTAACCCCAACCCTAGCCCAACCCTAACCCTAATCCCAACCCCAACCCCAACCCTAGCCCAACTCTAACCCAACCCTAACCCAAACCCTAACCCCAACCCTAGCCCAACCCTAACCCTAGCCCAACCCTAACCCTAGCCCAACCCTAACCCCAACCCTAGCCCAACCCTAACCCCAAACCTAACCCAAGCCGAACCCTAATACGAATCCCAACCCTAGCCCAACATTAATCCCAACCCTAACCCCAACCCTAGCCCAACCCTAACCCTAATCCCAACCCCAACCCCAACCCTAGCCCAACCCAAACCCTGGCCAAACCCTAAACCCAACCCTAACCCCATCCCTAACTCCAATCCCAACCCTAATCCTAGCCCTAACCCCAACCCCAACCCTAACACTAGCCCAACCCTAAGCCTAGCCCAACTAGCCCTACCCTAACCGCAACCCTAACCCTAGCCGAACCAAAATGCGAACCCCAACCCTAGCCCAACACTAACCCCAACCCTAATCCCAACCCTAGCCCAACCCCAACCCTAACTCTAGCCCAACCCTAAACCCAACCCCAACCCTATCCCAACCCTAACCTAAACCATAACCCCAATCCTAACCCTAGCCCAACCCCAACCCTAGCCCAACTGTAACCCAAACCCTAACCCCAAACCTAGCCCAACCCTAACCCTAGCCCAACCCTTACCCCAACCCCAACCCTAGCCCAACCCTAACCCCAACTCTAGCCGAAACCTAACCCTAGCCCAACCCTAACCCCAAACTTAACCCTCGCACAACCCTAACCCTAGCCCAACCCTAACCCCAAACCTAGCCCAACCCTAACTCCAACCCCAACCCTAACCCTAGCCCAACCCTAACCCTAGCCCAACCCTAACCCCAACACTAACCCTAACCCCAACCCTAGCCCAACCCTAACCCCAACCCCAAACCTAACCCTTGCCGAACCCTAATACGAACCTCAACCCTAGCCCAAAACTAACCCCAACCCTAACCCCAACCCTAGCCCAACCCTAACCCTAGCCCAACCCTAACCCTAGCCCAACCTTAACCCCAACCCCAACCGTAACCCTAGCCCAACCCTAACCCTAGCCCAACCCTAAACCCAACCCTAACCCCAACCCTAGTCCAACCTTAACCCGAACACTAACCCTAACCCAACCCTAACCCCAAAACCAACCCAAACCCTAGCCCAACCCTAACCCTAGCAAACCCTAACCCCAACTCCAACCCTAGCCCAACCCTAACCCAAACCTTAACCCTAACCCTAGCCCAACCCTAACCCTAGCCCAACCCTAACCCTAGCCCAACCCTAAACCCAACGCTAACCCCAACGCTAGCCCAACCCTAACCCTAGCCCAACCCAAACCCCAACCCTAGCCCAACCCTAACCCTAGCCCAACCCTAACCCCAACCCCAACCCTAACACTAGCCCAACCCTAAGCCTAGCCCAACTATAACCCCAACTCCAACCCTAGCCCAACCCTAACCCCAACCCCAACCCTAACCCTAGCCCAACCCTAACCCTAGCCCAACCCTAACCCCAACCCCAACCCAAGCCCAACCCTAACCCTAACCCTAGCCCAACCCTAACCCTAGCCCAACCCTAACCCCAGCACTAACCCTAACCCCAACCCTAGCCAAACCCTAACCCCAACCCCAAACCTAACCCAAGCCGAACCCTAATACAAACCCCAAACCTAGCCTAACATTAATCCCAACCCTAACCCCAACCCTAGCCCAACCCTAACCCTAGCCTTAACCCTAACCCCAATGCCAACTGTAACCCTAGCCCAACCCTCAGCCTGGCCCAACCCTAAAACCAACCCTAACCCCAACCCTAACCCGAACCCTACCTCCAATCCCAACCCTAATCCTAGCCCAACCCTAACCCTACCCAACGCTAACGCCAATCCTAGCCCAACCCTAACCCAACCCTAACCCAAACCCTAACCCCAACCCTAGCCCAACCCTAACCCTAGCCCAACCCTAACTCTAACCCTAGCCCAACCCTAACCCTAGCCCAACCCTAACCCCAACCATAGCCCAACCCTAACCCCAAACCTATCCCAAGCTGAACCCTAATACGAACCCCAACCCTAGCCCAACACTAACCCCGACCCTAACCCCAACACTAGCCCAACCCTAACCCTAATCTCAACCCCAACCCTAACCCTAGCCCAACCCAAACCCTGGCCCAACCCTAAACCCAACCCTAACCCCAACACTAGCCCAATCCCAACCCTAACGCCAACCCTAACTCCAATCCCAACCCTAATCCTAGCCCAACCCTAAACCTACCCAACCCAAACCCTAGCCCAACCCAACCCTAACCCAAACCCTAACCCCAATCCTAGCCCAACCCTAACCCTAGCCCAACACAAACCCTAACCTCAACCCCAACCCTAATTCCAACCCCAACCCTAGCCCAACCCTAACCCTAGCCAAACCCTAAACTGACCCAAACCCCAACTCTAGCCCAACCCTAACCCAACCCTAACCCTAGCCCAACCCTAACCCCAAACCTAGCCCAACCCTAAACCTAGCCCAACCCTAATCCCAACCCTAACCCTAGCCCATCCCTAACCCTAGTCCAACCATAACCCCAACCCTAGACCAACCCTAACCTAAACCCTAACCCCAACCGTAGCCCAACCCTAACCCTAGCCCAACCCTAACCCTAGCCCAACCCTAACCCTAGCCCAACCCTAAACCCAACGCTAACCCCGACGCTAGCCCAGCCCTAACCATAGCCCAACCCAAACCCCAACCCTAGCCCAACCCTAACCCCAACCCCAACCCTAACACTAGCCCAACCCTAAGCCTAGCCCAACTATAACCCCAACTCCAACTGTAGCCCAACCATAACCCCAACCCCAACCCTAACACTAGCCCAACCCTAAGCCTAGCCCAACTATAACCCCAACTCCAACCCTAGCCCAACCCTAACCCTAGCCCAACCCTAACCCCAACCCCAACCCTAACCCTAGCCAAACCCTAAACTGACCCTAACCCCAACCCTAGCCCAACCCTAACCCAACCCTAACCCTAGCCCAACCCTAACCCCAACCCTAATCCCAACCCTAGCCCAACCCCAACCCCAACTCTAGCCCAACCCTAAACCCAACCCCAACCCTATCCCAACCCTAACCTAAACCATAACCCCAATCCTAACCCTAGCCCAACCCCAACCCTAGCCCAACTGTAACCCAAACCCTAACCCCAAACTTAGCCCAACCCTAACCCTAGCCCAACCCTTACCCCAACCCTAGCCAAACCCTAACCCTAGCCCAACCCTAACCCCAACTCTAGCCGAAACCTAACCCCAAACTTAACCCTCGCACAACCCTAACCCTAGCCCAACCCTAACCCCAAACCTAGCCCAACCCTAACTCCAACCCCAACCCTAACCCTAGCCCAACCCTAACCCCAACCCCAACCCAAGCCGAACCCTAACCCTAACCCTAGCCCAACCCTAAACCTAGCCCAATCCTAATCCAAACCCCAACCCAAGCCCAACCCTAACCCTAACCCTAGCCCAACCCTAACCCTAGCCCAACCCTAACCCCAACACTAACCCTAACCCCAACCCTAGCCCAACCCTAACCCCAACCCCAAACCTAACCCAAGCCGAACATTAATACAAACCCCAAACCTAGCCTAACACTAATCCCAACCCTAACCCCAACCCTAGCCCAACCCTAACCCTAGCCCAACCCTAACCCCAACGCCAACCGTAACCCTAGCCCAACCCTCAGCCTGGCCCAACCCTAAAACCAACCCTAACCTCAACCCTAACCCGAACCCTAACTCCAATCCCAACCCTAATCCTAGCCCAAACCTAACCCTACCCAACGCTAACGCCAATCCTAGCCCAACCCTAACCCAACCCTAACCCAAACCCTAACCCCAACCCTAGCCCAACCCTAACCCTAGCCCAACCCTAACTCTAACCCTAGCCCAACCCTAACCCTAGCCCAACCCTAACCCCAACCATAGCCCAACCCTAACCCCAAACCTATCCCAAGCTGAACCCTAATATGAACCCCAACCCTAGCCCAACACTAACCCCGACCCTAACCCCAACACTAGCCCAACCCTAACCCTAATCCCAACCCCAACCCTAACCCTAGCCCAACCCAAACCCTGGCCCAACCCTAAGCCCAACCCTGACCCCAACACTAGCCCAATCCCAACCTTAACCCCAACCCTAACTCCAATCCCAACCCTAATCCTAGCCCAACCCTAAACCTACCCAACCCAAACCCTAGCCCAACCCAACCCTAACCCAAACCCTAACCCCAATACTAGCCCAACCCTAACCCTAGCCCAACACAAACCCTAACCCCAACCCCAACCCTAATTCCAACCCCAACCCTAGCCCAACCCTAACCCTAGCCAAACCCTAAACTGACCCAAACCCCAACCCTAGCCCAACCCTAACCCAACCCTAACCCTAGCCCAACCCTAACCCCAACCCTAGCCCAACCCTAAACCTAGCCCAACCCTAATCCCAACCCTAACCCTAGCCCATCCCTAACCCTAGTCCAACCATAACCCCAACCCCAGACCAACCCTAACCTAAACCCTAACCCCAACCCTAGCCCAACCCTAACCCTAGCCCAACCCTAACCCTAACATCAACCCTAACCCTAGCCCAACACTAACCCCAACCCTAACCCTAACTCTAGCCCAACCCTAATCCTAATCCCAACCCCAACCCTAACCCTAGCCCAACCCATACCCTGGCCAAGCCCTAAACCCAACCCTAACTCCAACCCAAGCCCAACCCTGACCCCAACCCTAGCCCCAACACTAACTCCAATCCCAACCCTAATCCTAGCCCAAACCTAACCCTACCCAACCCTAACCCAAACCCTAGCCCAACCCAACCCGAACCCAAACCCTAACCCCAATCCTAGCCCAACCCTAACCCTAGCCCAACACTAACCCTAACCCCAACTCCAACCCTAACCCTAGCCCAACCCTAACCCTAGCCAAACCCTAAACCGACCCTAACCCCAACCCCAGCCCAACCCTAACCCAACCCTAGCCCAACCCTAACCCAACCCTAACCCTAGCCCAACCCTAACCCCAACCCTAGCCCAACCCTAAACCTAGCTCAACCCTAACCCCAACCCTAACCCTAGCCCAACCCTAACCCTAGCCCAACCATAACCCAAACCCTAGACCAACCCTAACTTAAACCCTAACCCCAACCCTAGCCCAACCCTAACCCTAGCCCAACCCTAACCCCAACCCTAACCCTAACCCTAACCCAACCCTAGCCCAACCCTAACCCCAACTCTATTCCAAGCCCAACCCTAACCCTTGCCCAACCCTAACCCCAACCCCAACCCTAGCCCAACCCTAAACCTAGCCCAACCATAACCCTAACCCTAGCCCAACCCTAACCCTAGCCCAACCCTAACCCCAACACTAACCCTAACCCCAACCCTAGCCTAACCCTAACCCCAACCCCAAACCTAACCCAAGCCGAACCCTAATACAAACCCAAACCTAGCCTAACACTAATCCCAACCCTAACCCCAACCCTAGCCCAACCCTAACCCCAACGCCAACCGTAACCCTAGCCCAACCCTCAGCCTGGCCCAACCCTAAAACCAACCCTAACCTCAACCCTAACCCGAACCCTAACTCCAATCCCAACCCTAATCCTAGCCCAAACCTAACCCTACCCAACGCTAACGCCAATCCTAGCCCAACCCTAACCCAACCCTAACCCAAACCCTAAACCCAACCCTAGCCCAACCCTAACCCTAGCCCAACCCTAACTCTAACCCTAGCCCAACCCTAACCCTAGCCCAACCCTAACCCCAACCATAGCCCAACCCTAACCCCAAACCTATCCCAAGCTGAACCCTAATATGAACCCCAACCCTAGCCCAACACTAACCACGACCCTAACCCCAACACTAGCCCAACCCTAACCCTAATCCCAACTCCAACCCTAACCCTAGCCCAACCCAAACCCTGGCCCAACCCTAAGCCCAACCCTAACCCCAACACTAGCCCAATCCCAACCTTAACCCCAACCCTAACTCCAATCCCAACCCTAATCCTAGCCCAACCCTAAACCTACCCAACCCAAACCCTAGCCCAACCCAACCCTAACCGAAACCCTAACCCCAATACTAGCCCAACCCTAACCCTAGCCCAACACAAACCCTAACCCCAACCCCAACCCTAATTCCAACCCCAACCCTAGCCCAACCCTAACCCTAGCCAAACCCTAAACTGACCCAAACCCCAACCCTAGCCCAACCCTAACCCAACCCTAACCCTAGCCCAACCCTAACCTGAACCCTAGCCCAACCCTAAACCTAGCCCAACCCTAATCCCAACCCTAACCCTAGCCCATCCCTAACCCTAGTCCAACCATAACCCCAACCCTAGACCAACCCTAACCTAAACCCTAACCCCAACCCTAGCCCAACCCTAACCCTAGCCCAACCCTAACCCTAACATCAACCCTAACCCTAGCCCAACACTAACCCCAACCCTAACCCCAACTCTAGCCCAACCCTAACCCTAATCCCAACCCCAACCCTAACCCTAGCCCAACCCATACCCTGGCCAAGCCCTAAACCCAACCCTAACCCCAACCCTAGCCCAACCCTGACCCCAACCCTAGCCCCAACACTAACTCCAATCCCAACCCTAATCCTAGCCCAACCCTAACCCTACCCAACCCTAACCCAAACCCTAGCCCAACCCAACCCGAACCCTAACCCTAGCCCAACACTAACCCTAACCCCAACTCCAACCCTAACCCTAGCCCAACCCTAACCCTAGCCAAACCCTAAACCGACCCTAACCCCAACCCTAGCCCAACCCTAACCCAACCCTAACCCTAGCCCAACCCTAACCCCAACCCTAGCCCAACCCTAAACCTAGCTCAACCCTAACCCCAACCCTAACCCTTGCCAAACCCTAACCCTAGCCCAACCATAACCAAAACCCTAGACCAACCCTAACTTAAACCCTAACCCCAACCCTAGCCCAAGCCTAACCCTAGCCCAACCCTAATCCCAACCGTAACCCAACCCTAGCCCAACCCTAACCCCAACCCTATTCCAAGCCCAACCCTAACCCTTGACCAACCCTAGCCCAACCCCAACCCTAGCCCAACCCTAAACCTAGCCCAACCCTAACCCTAACCCAACCCTAACCCTAAGCCTAGCCCAACCCTAACCCCAAACCTAACCCTAACCACAACCCTAGCCCAACCCTAACCCCAACCCTAACCCTAGCCGAACCCTAATATGAACCCCAACCCTAACCCCAACCCCAAACCTAACCCCAACCCTAGCCCAACCCTCACCCTAGCCAAACCCTAACCCTAGCCCAACCCTAACCCCAACCCTAACCCTAACCCCAACTCTAGCTCAACCCTAATTCCAACCCCAACCCTAACCCTAGCCACAACCCTAGCCCAATCGTAACCCTAGCCCAACCCTAACCCCAACCCCAACCCTAACCCTAGCCCAACCCTTACCCTAGCCCTACCCTAACCCCAACCCTAACCCTAACCCCAACCCTAGTCAAAACCTAACTCCAACCCCAACCCTAATCCTAGCCGAACCCTAATGCGAACCCCAACCCTAGGCTAGCACTAACCCCAACCCTAATCCCAACCCTAGCCCAACCCTAACTCTAGTCCAACCCTAAACCCAACCCCAACCCTAGCCCAACTCTAACCCAAACCCTAACCCCAACCCAACCCCAACCGTAGCCCAACCCTAACCCAAGCCCTAACCCCAAACCTAACCCTAGCCCAACCCTAACACCAACCCCAACCCTAACACTAGTCCAACCCCAACCCTAACCGTAGCCCAACCCTAACCCTAGCTCAACCCTAACCCCAACCCTAGCCCAACCCTAACCCCAACCCTAGCCCAATCCTAATCCTAGCCCAACCCTAACCCTAGCCCATCCCTAACCCTAGCCCAACCCTAACCCGAAGCCTAGCCCAACCTTAACCCTAGCCCAACCCTAACCCCAACACTAACCCTAACTCCAACTCTAGCCCAACCCTAACCCCAACCCCAAACCTAACCCAAGCCGAACCCTAATGCAAACCCAAAACCTATCCCAACACTAACCCCAACCCTAACCCCAACCCTAGCCCAATCCTAATCCTAGCCCAACCCTAACCCTACCCCAACCCTAACCCCAACCCTATCCCAACCCTAACCCTAATCCAACCCCAACCCTAACCATAGCCCAACCCTAACCCCAACGCCAAGCGTAACCCTAGCCCAACCCTCAGCCTGGCCCAACCCTAAACCCAACCCTAACCCCAACCCTAACCCCAACCCTAACTCCAATCCCAACCCTAATCCTAGCCCAACCCTAACCCTACCCAACGCTAACGCCAATCCTAGCCCAACTCTAACCCAACCCTAACCCAAACCCTAACCCCAACCCTAGCCCAACCCTAACCCTAGCCCAACCCTAACCCTAGCCCAACCCTAACCCCAACCCTAGCCCAACCCTAACCCCAAACCTAACCCAAGCCGAACCCTAATACGAATCCCAACCCTAGCCCAACATTAATCCCAACCCTAACCCCAACCCTAGCCCAACCCTAACCCTAATCCCAACCCCAACCCCAACCCTAGCCCAACTCTAACCCAACCCTAACCCAAACCCTAACCCCAACCCTAGCCCAACCCTAACCCTAGCCCAACCCTAACCCTAGCCCAACCCTAACCCCAACCCTAGCCCAACCCTAACCCCAAACCTAACCCAAGCTGAACCCTAATACGAATCCCAACCCTAGCCCAACATTAATCCCAACCCTAACCCCAACCCTAGCCCAACCCTAACCCTAATCCCAACCCCAACCCCAACCCTAGCCCAACCCAAACCCTGGCCAAACCCTAAACCCAACCCTAACCCCATCCCTAACTCCAATCCCAACCCTAATCCTAGCCCAACCCTAACCCTACCCAACCCTAACCCAAACCCTAGCCCAACCCAACCCTAACCCAAACCTTAACCCCAATCCTAGCCCAACCCTAACCCTAGCCCAACACTAACCCTAACCACAACCCCAACCCTAACTCCAACCCCAACCCTAACCCTAGCCCAACGTTAACCCTAGCCAAACCCTAAACCGACCCTAACCCCAACCCTAGCCCAACCCTAACCCAACCCTAACCCTAGCCCAACCCTAACCCCAACCCTAAACCTAGCCCAACCCTAACCCCAACCCCAACCCTAGCCCAACCCTAACCCCAACCCTAGCCCAACCCTAACCCTAGCCAAACCCTAACCCCAACCCTAACCCTAACCCAACCCTAACCCTAGCCCAACCCTAGGCCCTACCCTAGCCCAACCCTAACCCTAGCCCAACCCTAAGCCCAATCCTAAGCCTAGCCCAACCCTAACCCTGGCCCAACCCTAACCCCAACACTAACCCTAGCCCAACCCTAACCTCAACCCCAACCCCAATCCTAGCCCAACCCTAACCCTAGCCCAACCCTAACCCCAACCATAGCCCAACCCTAACCCCAACCCTAATCCTAGCCCAACCCTAACCCTAGCCCAACCCTAACCCCAACCCCAACCATAGCCCAACCCTAACTCCAACCCCAACCCTAACCCTAGCCCAACCCTAACCCCAACCCTAGCCCAACCCTCACCCTAGCCCAACCCTAACCCCAACCCCAACCCTAACCCTAGCCCAACCCTAGCCCTAGCCCAACCCTAACCCCAACCCTAACCCTAACCCTAGCCCAACCCTAACCCTAGCCCAACCCTAACCCTAGCCCAACCTAACCTAACCCTAACCCTAGCCCAACCCTAACCCCAACCCTAGCCCAACCCTAAACCTAGCCCAACCCTAACCCTAGCCCAACCCTAATATGAACCCCAACCCTAGCCCAACACTAACCCCAGCCCTAACCCCAACCCTAGCCCAACACTAACCCTAGCCCAACCCTAACCCTAGCCCAACCCTAACCCCAACCCTAACCCTATCCCAACCCTAAACCCATCCCTAACCCCAACCCTAGCCCAACCCTATCCCCAACCCTAACCCCAAGCCTAGCCCAACCCTAACCCCAACCCCAACCCTAATCCTAGCCCAACCCTAAGCCTAACACAACCCTAACCCCAACCCTAGAGTTTATTTTTTATGCCGTTCCTCGTGAGCTATAAGTGATTAGATGACTTTATTCTTTGGGTCGGTGCAATTACAGTGATACCAGAATCATATCGGGTTTTTATTATTGACAGCTGTCACACACTAAAAGACACATTTTTTTGTAAAATCTAGCTTTTGCATCGCCATATTTTGAGAGCTATAATTTTTCCATGTTTTGGCCGACAGAGTCATGTGACGGCTTGTGTTTTGCGGGATGAGTTGATGTTTTTATTGGTACCATTTTCAGGCACGTGACATTTTTTGATCGCTTTCTATTCTGATTTTTGGGAGGCAGAATAAACAAAAACCAGCAATTCCGGAATTGTTTTTATGTTTTTTTTTATGCTGTTCCACGTGTGGTAAAATTGATAAGGTAGCTTTATTCTTTAGGTCAGTGCGTTTACAGCGGTACCACATTTATATTGTTTTTTTGTGTTTTGGCGCTTTTACACAATAAAAGATATTTTATAGAAAAATTTTTTTTTTTTGCATCGCTTTATTCTGAGAACTATAACTTTTTTTATTTTTCGGCTGATGAAGCTGTATGGCAGCTTGTGTTTTGCAGGACAAGATGACTTTTTCAGGGGTACCATTTTTATTTATATTCGTCTTTTTGATTGCGTGTTATTCCATTTTTTGTTTGGCAGTATGATGATAAAGCATTGTTTTTTTTTGTTTTTTTTTACCGTGTTCACTAAAGGGGTTAACTAGTGGAACAGTTTTATAGGTCAGGTTGTTCTGGAAGCGACGATACCAAATATGTGTACTTTTATTTATTTATTTTTTTTTTTTCATAATAATATTTATTGATGGGTACATTATTTTTGGTGGATAATTTTTTTTTTTTATATATATATATTTTTACAATTTTTTTTCCATTTTTTAACACTTTTGGACTTTTATTCTTTGTCCCACTATGGGACTTTCACTTTTTACATTCTGATCGCCTGTATAGTAAAGGGATGAAGCACCATCCCTGTGCTATACAGGCTGTCAGCGCTGCAGATGCAGAAGATACTTTGGTCATGCACTGGGCATGACCAAAGTATCTTCCTGCTGTCTGGTGACCCGGATGTTGTCATGATGACATCGGGTCGTCATGGCAACATCCGGTAAGCCGCGGCAAACAGCGCTGAAGGCCGGGAGAGGAGGTGAGCATTGCGATTACCTCCCCTTGCACCCGCAATGCTGCGATCGACTTCGATCGCAGCATTGCGGGGGTTAATGTTCTGGGAGTGGCGTGGGACCGCTCCCTGCACATAGCACCGGGTGTCAGCTGTAACAATCAGCTGACACCCGGCGGCGAGCGCGCCCGCACACAGGCTGTACCTACCTGGCTCTTAAAGCTCAGGGCGCAGGTACGTATTAGTACGCCTTCAACAAACAAAACTTAGCTAATTAGAGGAAAAGTTAATCCCTGGTACCCATGTCTTATAGTACTTTGGATAGTAATTGTTTGATATGGCGTGGCTTCTCTCGTAAGAATTATGAAGAATTATTTTGTCTACAATATCTTCAATGGTGGGAATGGATGTTTTTTTCCAATTTGCTGCTATGCCATTTTTAGCTACTAGAAAAACGTGAATTAGTATAGGTCTCAAAGATGGATTTACAATCTTTAGAAGCACCCTTTTGAGCTAATACAGCCATGAGTCTTCTTGGGAATGATGCAACAAGTTTTTCACACCTAGATTTGGAGATCCTCTGCCATTCTTGCTTGCATATCCTCTCCAGTTCTGTCAGGTTGGATGGTGAACGTTGGTGGACAGCCATTTTCAGGTCTCTCCAGAAATGCTTAATTGGGTTTAGGTCAGGGCTCTGTCTGGGCCAGTCAAGAATGGTCACAGAGTTGTTCAGAAACCACTCCTTTCATATTTTTAGCTGTGTGCTTAGGGTCATTGTCTTGTTGGAAGGTGAACCTTCAGCCAAGTCTGAGGTCCAGAGCACTCTGGAAGAGGTTTTCATACAGGATATCTCTGTACTTGGCCACATTCATGTTTCCTTCAATTGCAACCAGTCGTCCTGTCCCTGCAGCTGAAAAACACCCCCATAGCATGATGCTGCCACCACCATGTTTCACTGTTGGGATTGTATTGGGCAGGGGATGAGCAGTGCCTAGTTTTCTCCACACATACTGCTTAGAATTATCACCAAAAAGTTCCATCTTCTTCTCATCAGACCAGAGAATCTTATTTCTCATAGTCTGGGAGTCCTTTGTGTGTTTTTAAGCAAACTCTAGCGGGATTTCATATGTCTTGCACTGAGGAGAGGCTTCCGTCGGGCCACTCTGCCATAAAGGCCCGATTGGTGGAGGGCTGCAGTGATAGTTGACTTTGTGTAACTTTCTCCCATCTCCCTATTGCATCTCTGGAGCTCAGCCACAGTGATCTTGAGATTATTTACCTCTTTACCTCTCTCACCAAGGCTTTTCTCCCATGATTGCTCAGTTTGGCTGGACGGCCAGGTCTAGGAAGACTTCTGGTGGTCCAAAACTTCTTCCATTTAAGGATTATGGAGGCCACTGTGCTCTTAGGAACCTTGAGTAATGCAGAAATTCTTTTGCAACCTTGGCCAGATCAGTGTCTTGCCATAATTCTGTCTCTGAGCTCATTGGGCAGTTCCTTTGAGCTCATGATTCTCATTTGGTCTGACATGTACTGTGAGCTGTGAGGTCTTAAATAGTCAGGTGTGTGCCTTTCCAAATCAATTCCTATCAGTTTAATTAAACACAGCTGGACTTCAATGAAGGAGTAGAACCATCTCAAGGAGGATCACAAGGAAATGGACAGCATGTGACTTAAATATGAGTGTCTGAGCAAAGGATCTGAATACTTATGACCATGTGATATTTCAGGGTTTTTTTTTTAATAAATTTGCAAACATTTCTACATATCTGTTTTTTTCAGTCAAAATGGGGTGCAGAGTGTACTTCAATGAGCAAAAAATGAACTTTTTAGAATTTAGCAAATGGCTGTAATGAAACAAAGAGTGAAAAATTTAAAGGGGTTTGAATACTTTCCGTACCCACTGTACAGGCATACGAACACGGATCTCACCAGTACTCGTTTCTCCTGTTCAGGAATCACCAGGACGTGTAAAGGAAGCCTAATGGTGGAGTCATGAACACTGATCTTAACTGAGGCAAGTGAGGCCTGCAGTTCTTTGGATGTTGTTGTGGGGTCTCTGGGTCGGCCGGCCACTCCTGGGAAGGTTCACCACTGTTCTATGTTTTTGCCATTTGTGGATAATAGCTCTCACTGTGGTTTGCTGGAGTCCCAAAGCTTTAGACATGGCTGTATAGCCTTTTCTAGACTGATAGATCTCAATTACTTTAATTTGTTCCTGAATTTCTTTAGATCGCAGCATGATGTCTAGCTTCTGAGGTTGTTTTGGTCTACTTAACTTTGTCAGGCAGGTCCTATTTAAGTGATTTCTTGATTGAGGACAGGTGTGGCAGTAATTAGGCCTATGTGTGGCTAGGGAAATTGAACTCAGCTTTCTGAAGATGTGATAAACCACAGTTAATTTATGCATTTTTTTTTTGGGGGGGGGGGGCAATCACTTTTTTCACACAGGACCCTGTATGTTTGGATTTCTTTTTCTTTTAATAATAAAGACCTTCATTTAAAAACTGCATTTTGCATTTCATTGTGTTATCTTTGTCTAATATTTAAATTTGTTTTGTGATCTGAAACATTTAAGTGTGACAAACATGCAAAAGAATAAGAAATCACGAAGTGGGCAAACACTTTTTCACACCACTGTATATGGTTCGGTCATGGTGTGGCAGTATTGGGGTCATTAGCACTCAAGCTTTGCCTCTGCTAGGAACTATAACAGGTTTATGCCTGATATCTTAGAACTGTATCCTTTATATACCTTTGATAGGACTAATTTGGAGAGGACTGTGACAGGTGGAACAAAGAACTGTTTGTTCCATCTGTGTCTTACGGATAAGACTTGATGGTTCTGTGACTCATTCAAGATGCTTGTATATTGATCTGCTGTCTGGTATAGTGATAGAAGGTTATATACAAGAAGCCTAATATGTGATTGACACATTCACAAAGTAGACATCCGATATTCACTGTTTCTCCTGACTTAACCTTCCAGAACTGGGCACATACAGTACAGACCAAAAGTTTGGACACACGTTCTCATTTAAAGATTTTTCTGTATTTTCATGACTATGAAAATTGTACATTCACACTGAATGCATCAAAACTATGAATTAACACATGTGGAATTATATACTTAACAAAAAAGTGTGAAACAACTGAAAATATGTCTTATATTCTAGGTTCTTCAAAGTAGCCACCTTTTGCTTTGATGACTGCTTTGCACACTCTTGGCATTCTCTTGATGAGCTTCAAGAGGTAGTCACTGGAAATGGTCTTCCAACAATCTTCAAGGAGTTCCCAGAGATGCTTAGCACTTGTTGGCCCTTTTGCCTTCACTCTGCGGTCCAGCTCAGCACAAACCATCTCGATTGGGTTCAGGTCTGGTAACTGTGGAGGCCAGGTCATCTGGCGTAGCACCCCATCACTCTCCTTCTTGGTCAAATAGCCCTTACACAGCCTGGAGGTGTGTTTGTGGTTGAAAAATAAATGATGGTCCAACTAAACGCAAACCGGATGGAATAGCATGCCGCTGCAAGATGCTGTGGTAGCCATGCTGGTTCAGTATGCCTTCAATTTTGAATAAATTCCCAACAGTGTCACCAGCAAAGCACCCCCACGCCATCACACCTCCTCCTCCATGCTTCACGGTGGAAACCAGGCATGTAGAGTCCATCCGTTCACCTTTTCTGCGTCACACAAAGACACGGTGGTTGGAACCAAAGATCTCAAATTCGGACTCATCAGACCAAAACACAGATTTCTACTGGTCTAATGTCCATCCCTTGTGTTCTTTAGCCCAAACAAGTCTCTTCTGCTTGTTGCCTGTCCTTAGCAGTGGTTTCCTAGCAGCTATTTTACCATGAAGGCCTGCTGCACAAAGTCTCCTCTTAACAGTTGTTGTAGAGATGTGTCTGCTGCTAGAACTCTTTGTGGCATTGACCTGGTCTCTAATCTGAGCTGCTGTTAACCTGCGATTTCTGAGGCTGGTGACTCGGATAAACTTATCCTCAGAAGCAAAGGTGGCTCTTGGTCTTCCTTTCCTGGGGCGGTCCTCATGTGAGCCAGTTTCTTTGAAGCGCTAGATGGTTTTTGCAACTGCACTTGGGGACACTTTCAAAGTTTTCCCAATTTTTCGGACTGACTGACCTTCATTTCTTAAAGTACTGATGGCCACTCGTTTTTCTTTACTTAGCTGCTTTTTTCTTGCCATAATACAATTTCTAACATTCTATTCAGTAGGACTATCAGCTGTGTATCCACTAGACTTCTGCACAACACAACTGATAGTCCCAACCCCATTTATAAGGCAAGAAATCCCACTTATTAAACCTGACAGGGCACACCTGTGAAGTGAAAACTATTTCCGGTGACTACCTCTTGAAGCTCATGAAGAGAATGCCAAGAGTGTGCAAAGCAGTCATCAAAGCAAAAGGTGGCTACTTTGAAGAACCTAGAATATAAGACATATTTTCAGTTGTTTCACACTTTTTTGTTAAGTATATAATTCCACATGAGTTAATTCATAGTTTTGATGCCTTCAGTGTGAATGTACAATTTTCATAGTCATGAAAATACAGAAAAATCTTTAAATGAGAAGGTGTGTCCAAACTTTTGGTCTGTACTGTAGATCTGACCTGGTTGGTATCAGCACAGTCTACAAATCCCTCTAGTCCACATTTGTCAAACTCAGCCCCGCAGGCCAAATCTAGCCTACAGGGTGAGTATATTTGGCCCGCCATCCTGGATGCCGATACGGTTTAAAGCAATGATGTAGGAGGGATGTGTAAACTGAAGCTCCCTTTTCCTTCATTCTCCCTCTGCATCTGACATCTCAGCGCAGCGGTCACGATGACATCATTACAATGCGCTCGCTGTGCCGAGCAGTGAAGAACTTTAGAGCGCTCGCTGCTCAGACCTGAACAGCAGGGGAACGAGGAGAGGTGAGTAGTTATTTATTTTTTATGTAGGGCCCGTTATATTGTATGGAGGACTATGTGAGGCCAATTATACTGTGGGAGGACTATGTGAGTCCCATTATACTGTATGGAGCACTATATAGGGCCATTAAACTGTATGGAGCACTATGTGGGGCCCACTATACTGTATGGAGCACTATGTGGGGCCCATTATACTGTATGGAGGACTATGTGGGGTCATTGTTCTCCATGGAGCACTATGTGGGGCCCACTATACTGTATGGAGGACTATGTAGGGCCATTATAGTATATGGAGGACTATGTGGGGCCCATTATACTGTATGGAGCACTATGTGGGGCCCATTATACTGTGGAGCACTATGCTATATGGCACATTATTCTGTATGGAGCACTATGTGGGGCCCATTATTCTGTATGGAGGACTATGTGGGGCCCATTATTCTGTATGGAGCACTATGTGGGGCCCATTATTCTGTATGGAGCACTATGTGGTGCCCATTATTCTGTATGGAGGACTATGTGGGGCCCATTATTCTGTATGGAGCACTATGTGGGGCCATTATTCTGTATGGAGCACTATGTGGGGCCATTATTCTGTATGGAACACTATGTGGGGCCCATTATTCTGTATGGAACACTATATGTGGCCCATTATACTGTATGGAGGACTATGTGGGACCCATTATACTGTATGGAGCACTATGTGGGGCCCATTATACTGTATCGAGGACTATGTGAGACCATTAAACTGTATGGAGCACTATGTGGGGCTCACTATACTGTATGGAGCACTATGTGGGGCCCATTATACTGTATGGAGGACTATGTAGGGCCATTAAACTGTATAGAGCACTATGTGGGGCCCACTATACTGTATGGAGCACTATGTGGGGCCCATTATACTGTATTGAGGACTATGTAGGGCCATTAAACTGTATGGAGCACTATGTGGGTCCCACTATACTGTATGGAGCACTATGTGGGGCCCATTATACTGTATGGAGGACTATGTGGGGCCATTGTTCTGTATGGAGCACTATGTGGGGCCCACTATACTGTATGGAGCACTATGTGGGGCCATTATACTATATGGAGGACTATGTGGGGCCCATTATACTGTATGCAGGACTATGTGGGGCCCATTATACTGTATGGAGCGCTATGTGGGGCCCATTATACTGTATGGAGCACTATGTGGGGCCCATTATACTGTGGAGCACTATGTGGGGCCCATTATTCTGTATGGAGCACTATGTGTGGCCCATTATTCTGTATAGAGGACTATGTGGGGCCCATTATTCTGTATGGAACACTATATGTGGCCCATTTACTGTATGGAGCACTAAGTGGGGTCCATTATTCTGTATGGAGGACTATGTGGGGCCCATTATACTGCATGGAGGACTATGTGAGGCCCATTATACTGTATAGAGCACTATGTGTGGCCATTATACTGTATGGAGGACTTTGTGGGGCCCATTATTCTGTATGGAGGACTATGTGGGGCCCATTATACTGTATGTAGCACTATGTGGGGCCCATTATACTGTATAGAGGACTATGTGGGGCCCATTATTCTGTATGGAACACTATATGTGGCCCATTTTACTGTGTGGAGCACTATGTGGGGCCCATTATACTGTATGGAGGACTATGTGGGGCCCATTATACTGTATAGAGCACTCTGTGGGACCCATTATTCTGTATGGAGCACTATGTGGGGCCCATTATTCTGTATGGAGGACTATATGGGGCCCATTATTCTGTATGGAGGACTATGTGGGGCCCATTATTCTGTATGGAGCACTATGTGGGGCCCATTATTCTGTAAGGAGGACTATGTGGGCCAATTATACTGTATGGAGGACTATGTGGGGCCCATTATTCTGTATGGAATACTATATGTGGCCCATTATACTGTATGGAGCACTAAGTGGGGCCCATTATTCTGTATGGAGGACTATGTGGGGCCCATTATTCTGTATGAAACACTATATGTGGGCCCATTATACTGTATGGAGCACTAAATGGGGCCCATTATTCTGTATGGAGGACTATGTGGGGCCCATTATTCTGTATGGAGGACTATGTGGGGCCCATTATTCTGTATGGAGCACTATGTGGGGCCCATTATTCTGTAAGGAGGACTATGTGAGACCCATTATACTGTATGGAGGACTATGTGGGGCCCATTATTCTGTATGGAACACTATATGTGGCCCATTATACTGTATGGAGCACTAAGTGGGGCCCATTATTCTGTAAGGAGGACTATGTGGGGCACATTATACTGTATGGAGGACTATGTGGGGCCCATTATTCTGTATGGAGGACTATGTGGGGCCCATTATTCTGTATGAAACACTATATGTGGGCCCATTATACTGTATGGAGCACTAAGTGGGGCCCATTATTCTGTAAGGAGGACTATGTGGGGCCCATTATACTGTATGGAGGACTATGTGGGGCCCATTATTCTGTATGGAACGCTACATGTGGCCCATTATACTGTATGGAGCACTAAGTGGGGCCCATTATTCTGTATGGAGGACTATGTGGGGCCCATTATTCTTTATGAAACACTATATGTGGGCCCATTATACTGTATGGAGCACTAAGTGGGGCCCATTATTCTGTATGGAGGACTATGTGGGGCCCATTATACTGCATGGAGGACTATTTGGGGCCATTATACTGTATGAAACACTATGTGGGGCCCATTATACTATATGGACCGTTGTGTGAGGCCCATTATTCTGTATGGAGGACTATGTGGGGCCCATTATTCTGTATTGAGCACTATGTGAGGCCCATCATTCTGTATGGAAGACTATGTGGGGCCCGTTATACTGTATGGAGCACTATGTGGAGCCCATTATACTGTATGGAGCACTGTGTGAGGCCATTATACTGTATGAAGCACTATATGGGGCCCAATATACAGTATGAAGCACTATGTGAGGTCATCATGTTGTATGGAGGACTATGTGGGGCCCATTATACTGTAGAGAGCACTGAGTGGGGCCATTATACTGTATGGAGCGCTGTGTGAGGCCCATTATTCTGTATGGAGGACTATATGGGGCCCATTATACTGTGGGGCCCATTATACTATATTGAGCACTATGCGGGACTCATTATTCTCTATGGAGGACTATGCGGGGCCCATTATACTATATGGAGAACTATGTGGGGCTCATAATACTGTATAGATCACTATGCGGGACTTATTATCCTGTGGAGCACTATGTGGGGCCCAATATACTATAGGGAGCACTATGTGGGGGCCATTACATTGTATGGAGCATTATGTGGGGCCCATTAAACTGTATGGAGCACTATGCGAAGCTCATTATACCGTATGGAGCACTACACTGGGCCTATTTTACTGCATGGAGGGCTAGGCAGGGCCCATGATATTGTATGGATGACTATGTGGGGCCAATTATACTGTATTTAGGTTTATAGGGGGCCCATGATACTGTATGGAGCACTGGAGCACTATGTGGTGCCCATTATACTGTATGGAGCACTGTGCGGGGCTCATTATGCTGTATGGAGCACTATGTGAGGGCCATTATGCTGTATAGACCACTCTGGAGGGCCCATTATACAGTATGGGCCACTATGCGGGACTCATTATACTATATGGAGCATTGTGCGGGGCCCGTTATACTGTGCTGTGGAGCACTATGTGGGGCCTATTATTCTGTATGGAGGACTATGTGAGGCCCATTATTCTGTATGGGGGACTATGAGGGGCCCATTATTCTGTATGGAGCACTATGTGGGGCCTATTATACTGTATGGAGGACTATGTGGGGCCTATTATTCTGTATGGAGCACTATGTGGGGCCTATTATACTGTATGGAGGACTATGTGGGGCCTATTATTCTGTATGGAAGACTATGTGAGGCCTATTATACTGTATGGAGGACTATGTGGGGCCATTATTCTGTATGGAGCACTATGTGGGGCCTATTATACAGTATGGAGGACTATGTGTGGCCTATTATTCGGTATGGAGGACTATGTGAGGCCCATTATTCTGTATGGAGCACTATGTTGGACCTATTATACTGTATGGAGGACTATGTGGGGCCTATTATTCTGTATGGAGGACTATGTGGGGCCATTATACTGTATGGAGGACTATGTGGGGCCATTATACTGTATGTAGGACTATGTGATGCCATTATACTGTATGGAGCACTTTGTGGGGCATATTATACTGTATGAAGGACTATGTGCAGCACATTTTACTGTATGGAGGACTATGTGGGTCTCATTATACTGTATGGAGGACTATGTGGGTCTCATTATACTGTATGGAGGACTATGTAGGGCCTATTATTCTGTATGGAGGACTATGTGGGGCCATTATACTGTATGGCGGACTATGTGGGGCCATTATACTGTATGGAGCACTATGTGGGACCATTAAACTGTTAGAACCCTCTTGTTTGTTTTTTTCCATCTTGTGTTTTGCGGTCGCGTGACCATCTGCCTTTATATTCCAGCTCTGCCTTTTTGGCTATGCTGGACTTCAGTTTTGTTTGACTGTTTTGCTAGCCAGGTGCTTCGATGCCTATATTTCTCAGTTCGCTTGGTCCTTTGGGACCTCTAGTACCTTTTTGTCAGTTTATCTTTTGTTTTCTGCAACAACTTTCTCTGTTCAGGGGGTGTCCCATGTTTGTTCCAGTCCTTAGTTCTTTTAGGGACCCATTCCCTTTATTCTATAGGTCTTCGTTCAGACTAGCCTAGGACTAAGGCGGGTCTGTTCGCTAGGAACAGGCAGCCTGCTACATCGTAGGGATTCAGCTTAGTATTACTGTAGGGAAAGCTTTCCCCTTCTTTTCCTTAGTTCTTGTCTGCAGATCATAACAGTAAGTCCAGCCCCCAAAAAAATTAAGGAAATATTAATACGGGGATCAGTATGGCTTCCATCCAGGATTGGTTCAACGCTTGCAGGGGTTGAGTCTGGAGGTGATCCAGCTTCAGCAACACGTGAGTAGCTGTTCCGGAGTGCATTTTGTGGAACCCAAGGTAGGACTGACGGATGTTTTTTTATGGTAAACAGCAAGATTTTTTTTCCTTTAAAAATGCTTGTTTGTAATATTTTCGTTTGAGACCAAGGTCCTCTGGGAATGAATCACAGCGCATTGGTTTTATTTTGTCACTTTGAACCACAAGGGTGGGCCTTTTCTCTTCAACCTAATGATCCATGTTTGAGGTTGGTAGAAGAGTTTTTTTCTGCTATGGGTCTATTATATGACAATCCTGATCGAATCTCACCTGCTGAGGCAGAACTCAGGCGTTTGAATCAGGAGTCAGATGATGCTGAGATTCATTGCACACACTTTAGAAGGTGGGCTTCTGAGGTCAGATGGAATAATCCTGCTCTGAAATGTCTTTTTTTTGCTGGCCTGAGTGAAAGGGTTAAGGATTTGCTAGTTGCATTTCCTGCACCTGAGACTCTGCGGATGCCATGCAAATTAGCTGTTCCTGTGGATAGGAGGATGAGATCTAGGCAGAATGAGGTAAAGACTCCTGTAATGCCAGGTTCTAGTCCCCAGAAAATCTCAGACGGCGGAGAACCGATGGAGGTTGGGGCGATGTCGCTCCACTCTCAGGAAAGAGACCGGAGGTTCGCCGAGGGATTGTGTCTTTATTGTGGTAAAGCTGACCATTTGATTAAGTATTGTGATCTTCGTTTAAGTAAAGAAAAAAAAAAGGTCAGGTACGCTCGTATAGCTTGTTTACGCTCTGCAGGAGTATTTCTTTCAGGGAGCACTACTTTGCAGGAAAATTTGATTGAATTTCAGGCATTTGTGGATTGTGGTTCAACACTTAATGTGATTGATAAAGGGTTTTTGGAAAAACTTAAATTGAAATCCAAACCTTTGTCATCACCTATTTCTGTGACTGCAATTGACAACACTCCCTTGAAATATATTACTCACAAGGTTGTGGCATTTCCCCTCACTATCAATGGTCTGCACCAAGAAATTTTGGACTTGGTTGTATTAGATAACTTACCCTCTCCGGTCGTTCTGGGATTGCCTTGGTTAAAACTGCACAATCCTTTGCTGGATTGGTCTACTAATATGATTAAGTCTTGGAGTCCGAAATGCTATGATAAATGTTGTAATGGTCGCATTGCGGTTGTGGGAAAAGGGGAATTGCCTGTGCCTATTCAGGATTTTTGGAGGGTTTTTTCGGAGGAGGAGTCACAAGTTTTACCTCCTCAGGGATTATGATTGCGCCATTGAGTTTATTCGGGGAGCTACTCTTCACAAGAGTCACTTGTTTAATCTAACTATCCCTGAAAGAAAGGCGTTGGAGGAGTACATAGAGACTAGCCTGGCTGCTGGTCACATTAGACCTTCTAAGTCGCCTGTGGCAGTTGGATTTTTCTTTGTTAAAAAAAGGATGGCGGTTTGAGTCCGTGTCTGGATTTTCGTGAAATTAATAAGATTACCGTACGCAATTCCTACCCATTGTCGTTAATTCCTGACTTGTTCAACCAGTTAGTAGGGGCCAAGTGGTTCTCTAATATTGATCTCTGGGGGCATACAATTTGTTACGAATGAAGGAGGGTGATGAGTGGAAAACTGCTTTTAACACTCCGGTAGGTCTTTTTGAGATTATGGTGATGCCTTTTGGTCTTACTAAAGCACCTGCATTTTTTCAGAACCTTATTAATGACATCTTGAGACCTTTGATTGGTAAGAATGTGGTTGTGTATTTGGATGACATTTTGATTTATTCGCCAGATCTGGAGTCCCATTGACAGAGTGTACGTGAAGTTTTGCAGTTATTGAGTGATAATTCACTCTTTGCTAAGCTGGAGAAATGTGAGTTCGCTGTGAAGAAAATTTGTTTTTTGGGCTACATTGTCTCCAGCGAGGGCTTTGAGATGGACCCTGTGAAGGTTCAGGCTGTGCAGGAATGGCCTAGGCCTATTGGTTTGAAATCTATACAGAGATTTTTGGGTTTTGCCAATTATTACAGAAAATTCATTAAGAATTTTCTTGTACTGTTAAGCCTCTAACCGATCTCACCAGGAAAGGTGCGAATACGGTCCAGTGGACTACTGAGGCCATTGAAGCATGTAAGTATCTCAAAGAGAGGTTCAGTTCTGCCCCTATCCTTATGCAGCCTGATGAGACCAAGCCTTTTTTGGTCGAGGTTGATGCTTCATCGGTGGGGGTCGGAGCAGTTTTGTCTCAGGAGAACAGGGATGGAGTACATCCTTGTGCCTTCTTTTTAAAAACATTTTCGGTAACTGAATTGAATTATGATGTTTGAAATCGGGAATTGCTGGCTATTAAACTCGCGTTTGAACATTGGCGTCATTTTTTGGAAGGCGCTAGATTTCCTATTCAGGTTTTCACAGATCATAAGAATCGGCACTTTTTTTTTCTCAGTTTCATTTTTCTGTTACCTATATCCCTGGTACTAAGAATGTTAAAGCCGATGTTTTACCTCGCAGCTTCTCTCCTGCGGTCGGTGTCGAGGAGGAGATGAACATTTTACAGAAAGGAGTTGTGGCGGCGGCATTGGACTCCGTTTTAGAGAATGGGATTCTAAAAGCTCAAGATGATGCTCCATCTAACACTGATGCCGCTTCCCTGCATTTTTAATGGAAATGGAATAAAAGAAGATTTTATTACATCAGTGTGCCACCTCGCTTTCTTCATGTATGAATTGTGAGTTACTTTGTTTCTGGAGGGAGTTGCACCCGATGGTAAGATTGATTGCTCCAGCTGATGAGGTCGAGCTTCTGGAGTCTCTGCACAAGGACTGAGTCGGTGCAGTGCTGGTTGCCTGTGCATTTGTATTTATACTTTATTATCTGTATTATTCAAGGTTTTTATCCTTTGTTATTACATATTTAAATTAGGCAATTGGGCCATGTATTTTTGCTGCTCTTACATAACATATCATGTTATTCCAATATTTTATTCTAAGATATATTAATTAAAATGTACTTTGTTTGTGGGGCAATCCCTTTTAGGCTATGTGTCCACGATGCAGAAATGAAGCAGAAAATTTCTGCAGCATTTCTGCATCTCCCTGGCAGAAAAAATCGCATGCAGATTGTGCATGCGTTTTTCCAGCAGAATATATGCGGATCCACATGCAGATTGACAAGCGCTTTCCAGGCGATAGCATCACTTGGAAAGTGCTTGACAACTAGGTCACACTGTATAAATCCATGCAAACAGCATGGATTTATACAGTGTGAACCGTAAAAATTAAAACAAATAAAGCTATACTCACCCCCGAGGCCCCGGCGTGGCTGCAGCGCTGCTTCCTGGCTGGTTACCGGTTGCCGGCATATCGCGAGACAGAGCGGTGAAGGGCCTGCGGTCACATGACTGTGACGTCACCGAAGGTCCTTCAGCGCTGCTGGCATTTAGAGAGAAGCCGCCGGACAGGTGAGTATAAACTTTATTTGTTATTTTATTCTTTTTTTACAGGTACAATGGTACCCAGGTCTGGATGAGAGTCTCCTCTCCTCCAGAACTGGGTACTATCCGCACATAGAGACGCATAGAAGCCGCTTGTAAAAATGTACAGTCGCGGTTTCTGTGCGTCTCAATGCAAGTCAATGGCGGGAGTTCCGCTGCGCTTCCGCAAAATTAAATGACATGCTGCGGATTTTTGTACGCAGCATAAACGCTGCGGAAAAATCTGCAGCATGTGCATAGAACATGCGGAATCCCCTTGGGGACCATGGGGTGCGGATTACCTAGCGTTTCACAAGCGTTTCCGCTGCGGAAATTCCGCAGCATAAACGCTTGAAAAACGCTACGTGGACACACAGCCTTAGGCTATGTTCACACTAGGCGTTTTTTCAGTGTTTTTTTTTCTGCGTTTCTTTCTGCAAATTTTAAGCTGTACCAGTAAAGTCTATGAGATTTCATAAATCTCATGCTCACATGTTGTTTTTTTTGTCATCAGTATTTTGTACTTTGCATAATTTTTTGCACCATAGAGCATGTCACTTCTTTCAGCATTTTTGAGCATTTTTGCAGTTTTTCACGCATTGAAATGAATGAGCAGTGGCAAAAACGCTGAAAAAATGCAGTTATCAGGTTTTGCTGCGTTTGTTTGTGCCAAAACCTGATGAAGTTGAATAGGCAATTTTTTTGTCAAGAAACTACATCAGTATGCATAAAGAGACAAATGGAGGCTATGTGCCCACGATGCAGAAATGAAGCAGAAAATTTCTGCAGCATTTCTGCATCTCCCTGGCAGAAAAAAAGGATGCAGATTTTGCATGCGTTTTTCCTGCAGAATACATGCGGATTCACATGCGTTAATGCATGTGTTTCCGCATGCGGACTGACAAGCACTTTCCTGGCGATAGCATCACTTGGAAAGTGCTTGACAACTAGGTCACACTGTATAAATCCATGCAAGCGGCATGGATTTATACAGTGTGACCGTAAAAATAAAAAAATAAAGCTATACTTACCGATCCCCCGCCGCGTGTGCTGTCGCGTGTGTTGTCGCGCTACTTCCGGGTTGCCGGCACCTCGCGAGACAGCCTGCGGTCACATGACCGCGACGTCATCTAAGGTCCTGGAAGGAGAAGCACTGCGCGGGCCGCCGGACAGGTGAATATAAACTTTATTTATTATTTTATTCTTTTTTTACAGGTACAATGGTACCCAGGTCTGGAGAAGAGTCTTCTCTCCTCCAGAACTGGGTACCATCCGCACATAGAGACGCATAGAATCCGCTTGCACAAATGTACAGACACGGATTCTATGCGTCTCAATGCAAGTCAATGGCGGTGCTTCCGCTGCGCTTCCGCAAAATTAATGAACATGCTGCGGATTTATGAGCGCTGCAGAAACGCTGCGGAAAAATTCGCAGCATGTGCATTGACATTGCGGAATGCCATTGGGGACCATGGGGTGCGGATTACCATGCGTTTTTGATGCGTTTCCGCTGCGGAAATTCCGCAGCATAAACGCATGAAAAACGCATCGTGTGCACGCAGCCGGACACTGACAAAAACACTGCAAAAAAAACAAGCAAAACCTGTAAACACTGAAAAAAACGCCTAGTGTGAACATAGCCTAAGTTTGTTTCCTAATGAAAAAGTTAATCGTTATATTTGATGATGAGAAGAAAACTTCCTCAATTGTAGACATTTGTTAAACAAATATCAAGGTTGGCCCACGACGTTGTCAAAGCTTTTATTTTTGGACCTGTATATTTGAGTTTGACATCCCTACTCTAATCCCTACAACTTCCTTCAGAGCGGTAAAAACATTATCATAATTGACTTTATATGAATTTGAACCTTAAGTGAAAATAAATTTCAAGAACCTGGGACCAATCTGAGTAAATTCTCTTTGCAGGGTGGCTCAAAAGCAGATAAAGGAATGTTGCAATGTTGATGGAAGAGATTAAACAAATGTAAATATATTAAACAAACAAAGTAACAAAATACAAATAAACTTCTTTTGTTGTATGTCAGTGTGTCATTGGGTATGTTTACCCATATAATCTGTTGTGATAAATTCCAATGATTCAACTACAACCCCTGGCAAAAATTAGAGGAGGATGTTCATTCAGTTGTTTAATGTTGTTGAAAAAAAGCAGATCACAGACATGGCACAAAACTAAAGTCATTTCAAATGGAAACTTTAGGGCTTTAAGAAACACTAAAAGAAATCAAGATAAAAAATGTGGTACTCAGTAAGGGTAATTTTTTCCAGACCAAGCAGAGGGAAAAAAATTAGGGAATCACTCAATTCTGAGGAAAAAAATATGGAATCATGAAAAACAAACACACAAAAGAACACTCCAATACATCACTAGTATTTTGTTGCACCACCTCTGGCTTTAATAACAGCTTGCAATCTCTGAGGCATGGACTTTATGAGTGACAAACAGTACTCTTCATCAATCTGCCTCCAACTTGCTGTTGCCAGATCAGATTTTCAATTGGATTGAGATCCGGACTATTTGCAGGACATGACATTGACCTTATGTGACTACTTTCAAGGAATGTTTTCACAGCTTTTGCTCTATGGCAGGATGCGTTATCATCTTGAAAAATGATGTCATCATCCCCAAACATCCTTTCAATTGATGGGATAACAAAACTGTCCAAAATATCAATGTAAACTTGGGCATTTAGTGAAGATGTAATGACAGCCATCTCCCCAGTGCCTTTACCTGACATGCCGCCCCATATCATCAATGACTGTGGAAATTTGCATGTTCTCTTCATGCAGTCATCTTTATAAATCTCATTGGAACGGCACCAAACAAAAGTTCCAGCATCATCACCTTGCCCAATGAAGATTCGCGATTAGTGTTGAGCGAGCATGCTCGACACTGCTCAGTACTCGGCTGAGCATCTCACTACTCGGGATGTTCGGTGAGCACCGAGCATTTCCGGGTTACTCGAGCGGGAGCTCGGGTCTCCGCCCTGCACGTTTGGCGCTCTTTACAGAGCCAATGAACATGCAGGGATTGCCAGCCAGTCACTGTAATGCCGCAGCCATATTGGTTGTGGGCATTGCAGTGATTGGCTGGCCGCACAGCGTCACCTCGAGTATTTAAAACCGGGCGCCGCCATCTTGGACACAGTCGCTCCGGATCAGACAGTGTATGGAGAGTGCTGCTGAGCTAGGGAGAGATTTAGACTGCGAAATAGGTAGTGTAGGGTCTCTAAAGCCTGCAAAATCAAACAAACAGTCCTTCTCAGGACTAATATCCATCCCAGATATCAGGCAGGCAGGCTGTATAGGAGACGCAGTGGTTATACCAACAAACACTGCATTACAGTCCTGTGTGCTGCTTTTCAAATTGCTAGACTTAGCCCCAGGTCTCAGGGGCCAGGAAAAATCCCTTTTTTTCATCTAAATCCTCTTTTTTTTCCCTCAGTCAGACTGTACAAATACCCGTCTTATTAACCTTTTGGTATCCCCCCCCCGAAAAAAAATTGAGTGTGTCCGTGAGTGTTCAGACACAAATATATCTATTTAAAAGAGTCTGGTATACACCAGGAAATTATAACTCTGGTTTTGCAGTTCCATGGTTCAAATCTCTGTATTATCCACTTTTTTGCCTTTTTTCCATAAAAAAAAACTGTTTGAGTGTCTCGCTGACTGTTCAGACACAAATATATCTGTTTAAAAGATTCTGGTGTAGGCCAGAGAAATAGAACTGTGGTTTTCCTCTTCCACGGTTCTAATCTCCTTTTTATTACCCTTTTGCCATTGATAGTGCGAGTGTAAGCTATTTTACTTCATTTACAATGGGCAATGCGCTTGGCAAGGGACGTGGAATTGGACGTTCTGGTGATTGAGCGTGCAGAGGACGGGGCAGTGGCCAAGGTGAAAATGTGCCACAACCAACAACCATATCTTCTCGCTCCCAGTTCTTGACCGAAGTACTAGAGAAGCACACTACAACACCAGTATTGCGAACTGATCAGTGTGAACAAGTTATTAATTGGATAGCAGATAATGCTTCCAGTCACCTGGGCACCACCACCTCCGGTCTGTCTTCCACACGGTCAAGTGTTAGTAGCCGTGAGTCTCGACCGCATACTCCTCCTCACCCTGATGCTCCTTCCTCCCACCATACCGAGTGTCATCAGAGAGCAACTGATCCCACAGTTGGACACTCTGAAGAGCTGTTCACTGGTCCAATTCCATATTTGGGCCCCTCGTCTGCTCCGCTTGAAGTGGTGGAAGAGGAGATCCCATGTAGCGATGGCCAAATATTTGAACAGCCACGGCCACAGGAAGGCGACACTGGCAATTTGTTACAAGAGGTGGACGATGACGAGACACAATTGCCACGAAGTGAGGAGGAGGACCATGGTGCGGAAGTGGAAGAGGAGGTGGTGGATGATCTAGCAACTGACCCAACGTGACAAGAGGACATGCAGAGCGAGGCCAGCAGCACACAGGAGGAGGGAGGCAGAGTACCCCAACAGGCAGGATGAAGCAGTGTGGTAGCCGCAGACAGAAGGCGGGCAACTGTTCCCCGTAACACGGACACGAGGGACGTTGCCAGTACAACCGGTAGGTCTTCCAGAGTCTGGAATTTTTTTAAAGACTCTGCTGATAACCCCAAAAAGGCCATTTGTACCACCTGCCAGGCCAGCATCAGCAGGGGTAGCAAAACTACCAGCCTGACCACCACCAGCATGATCAGGCACATGGCAGCAAAGCACCCGACTTTGTGGGGCGAACCCCAGGGTCCACGACCAGTGTCAGCGGGTGTCACCACTGCTTCTTCCGCTGTTGTGTGTGTAAGAGAACCCCCTGTTGTGCGTGCAAGGCAATCCCCTGTCCATACTGCATGCAAAGATGCCCCCTCCTCTCAGTCTTCACTTGTTATGGCAATTTCTCAAGAAACATCATCAACGTCCACGTCCCACCACAGCGTTCAATTGTCCATATCCCAGACCTTTGAATGAAAGCGCAAATTCGCAACCAAAGCCCCACAGGCCACAGTCCTAAATTAACACATTTCATGACTGCTTGCGTTGGAAATGCCGCCTTTTAGGCTGGTGGAGACGGAATCCTTCCGCAACCTTATGGTGGTGGCCGTCCCTCGGTACTCGGTCCCCAACCGACACTATTTTGCCTGGTGTGCCATCCCCGCACTACACAAGCACATGTCCCAAAACATCTGCCGTGCCCTCAACAACGCAGTTACTGGGAGAGTCCACCTGACAACGGACACGTGGACAAGTGCTTGTGGCCAGGGACGGTACATCTCCCTGACTGCACAATGGGTAAACATAGTGGAAGCAGGGACCCTGTCGGACCTTGGGACGGAACACATCCTCCTCACACCGAGGATTGCGGGCCCTATGTCAGTCAGAGTTGCCCCCACAGTGTACAGCTCCTGCGCATCCTCCTCCTCCTCATGTTCAGCCTCCATCTCAGATATCACCACATCAGTTACAAGGTGGAAGCACTGCAGTACTGCCTCAGCCAAGCGGCAACAGGCTGTGCTGAAACTCATAAGCTTTGGTGATAAACCTCACACTGCTTGTGAGTTGTGGACAGCTGTGAAAGAGCAGGCAGATCTGTGGCTGAGACCGCTGAACCTACATCCAGGCATGGTCGTGTGTGACAATGGCCGTAACCTGGTGGCGGCTCCGAGGGGAGGTGAAATCACACACGTACCATGCCTGGCTCATGTGCTTAACCTCATGGTTCAGCGGTTTCTTAAATCGTACCCCGAGTTGCCACATCTGCTCGTCAAAGTACGCCGCCTGTCAGCTCAGTTTCGGAAGTCGGCTACAGCTTCCGCCGCCCTTGCTGTGTTGCGGCAGCTTTCGCAGCTTACGGCACACCGACTGGTGTGTGATGTCTCCACACTTTGGAACTTTACCCTCCACATGTTGCAAAGGATTTGTGAGCAGAAGAGAGCAGTTGTGGAGTACCAGCTGCAACAAGGCCGTCGATATTCAGGTCAGACTCCACACATAAGACCTCAGGAGTGGACTTGGATGTTTGACATATGTACCATCCTGACAAACTTTGAGGAGTCCCCCAAGATAGTGAGTGGCGATGACGCCATCATTAGCGTCAGCATCCCACTTGTCTGTCTTTTGCAACGCTCTCTGCAGAGAATTAAAGAGAAGGCATTGCAGCCAGAGCATGATGAGATGGATGAAGAAGCCGTAGCGGGCGATTACACACAGCCCAGCCTCATCTCATCCCAACGTGCATTGGGGGACAATGAGGGAGAGGAGGAGGAGGAGGAAGAACAGGAGCTGGTATCATGAGCTGTAGACGGTAGTACCTGTAAAACTGTCATACCGCCGGTTCAGCGTGGGTGGCCTGAGGACAGGGGGGAGGAGGAGGAGGAGGAGAGCATGGTCAGTCGTCATCTTGGTGAGGACACGGAAGTCTTGCCCGTTACCAGTCTGGCACGCATGGCTGACTTTATGTTACGCTGCCTTAACCGTGACCCTCGTGTTTTCAAAATGTTGGGTGACAGTCATTACTGGTTGATGACACTTTTAGACCCCCGCTACAAGGAGAACTTTCACTCTCTTATTCCTGAGGTGGAGAGGTCTGCAAAAATGGGGCAGTACCAGAAGGCCCTTGCTGTAGAACTGTTAAAAAAATTCCCATCTGAACACGCTAGCGGCAGAGGTCACAATTCGTTGCCCAACCAAGGCGTACAGGCGAGAGAGACGCAACTCCAATCCAGCAGAGGCAGGGGAACACTGTCAACGTTCTGGGACAGTTTTCTGAGACCCGCCCAGCTTACAGGCTCTGAGGCGCGGGGTACTCTCACAAGAAGTGGAAAGATTTCAAAAGATGGTGAGGGAGTACCTTGCCGACCGTACCAGCATCCTCCGTGATTCCTCTGTGCCTTATAATTATTGGGTATCCAAGCTGGACACTTGGAATGAACTCGCTCTGTACGCCTTGGAGGTCCTGGCCTGCCCTGCCGCTAGCGTGTTATCGGAGCGTGTTTTTAGTGCCGCTGGGGGAGTTATAACTGATAAGCGCACTCGCCTGTCAACTGACAATGCTGACAAGCTGACCCTTATCAAAATGAACAAGGGCTGGATTGGGCCAGACTTCTCATCACCACCAAATGACAGCAGAGTAACATAAAGTCAAATCCACTGTATTTAGGAAGGTGTATTCCCATGCACCGCTTCACACCCACACATGGGTATACGCTTCCTCATTTCGGCTGTTTTTTGCTCTTCTCCTTATCCTCACCCTCCACCACCACTATACCACCAGGGTGACCGTGGTCCATGTTGCCAGCATTGCAAGTTCCTCCGTCCTAATTTTTGGCAGCTTTTGCTTGGAAGGCATAGGCAAAGACTATGGGAGACCCACTCACCAATAATGGGAATAATGTTTTTAATATGCTGTACTGCATGGCTCTTGTAAGGGGCATCGCAAGTTCCTCCGTCCTAATTTTTGGCAGCTTTTGCTTGGAAGGCATAGGCAAAGACTATGGGAGACCCACTCCCCAATAATGGGAATAATGTTTTTAATATGCTGTACTGCATGGCGTACTGCATGGCTCTTGTATGGGGCATAGCAAGTTCCTCCATCCTAATTTTTGGCAGCTTTTGCTTGGAAGGCATAGGCAAAGACTATAGGAGACCCACTGCCCAATAATGGGAATAATGTTTTTAATATTCTGTACGGCATGGCTCTTGTAAGGGGCAATGCAAGTTCCTCCGTCCTAATTTTTGGCAGCTTTTGCTTGGAAGGCATAGCCAAAGACTATGGGAAACCCACTCCCCAATAATGGGAATAATGTTTTTAATGTGCTGTACTGCATGGCTCTTGTAAGGGGCATTGCAAGTTCCTCCATCCTAAGTTTTGGCAGTTTTTGCTTGGAAGGCATAGGCAAAGACTTTGGGAGACCCACTCCCCAATAATGGGAATAATGTTTTTAATATGCGGTACTGCATGGCCCTTGTAAGGGGCATTAAAATAGTCCTGTTAAGCTACTGTGATCTCCACGTCTCTTCCAAGGGGCATTGATATTGTCTTTTTATTCCACTGCGACCTCCACCTCTCTTCCAAGGGGCATTGATATTGTCTTTTTATTCTACTGGGACCTCCACGTCTCTTCCAAGGGGCATTAAAATCATCTCGTTAAGCTACTGTGACCTCCACGTCTCTTCCAAGGGGCTTTGAAATTTTCTTTTTATTCCACTGTGACCTCCACCACTCTTCCAAGGGGCATTGATATTGTCTTTTTATTCCACTGTAACCTTCACCACTCTTCCAAGGGGCATTGATATTGTCTTTTTATTCCACTGGGACCTCCAACACTCTTCCAAGGGGCTTTAATATTGTCTTTTTATTCCACTGGTACCTCCACATCTCTTCCAAGGGGCATTAAAACCATCTTGTTAAACCACTCTGAACTTCACGTCTCTTCCAAGGGGCATTAAAACTGTCTTGTTAAGCTACTGTGACCTCCACGTCTCTTCCAAGGGGCATTAAAGCCGTCTTGTTAAACCACTCTGAACTCCACGTCTCTTCCAAGGGGCATTAAAAATTGTATTGTTAAGCTACTGTGACCTCCACATCTCTTCCATTGGTCATTGATATTGTTTTATTACTCCACTGGTACCTCCACAACTCTTCCAAGGGGCATTGATAATGTCTTTTTATTCCACTGCGACCTCCACCACTCTTCAAAGGGGCATTGATATTGTCTGTTTATTCCACTGCGACCTCCACCACTCTTCCAAGGGTCATTGATATTGTTTTTTTATTCCACTGGGTCCTACACCACTCTTCCAAGGGGCATTGATATCGTCTTTTTATTCCATTAGGACCTCCACGTCTCTTCCAAGGGGCATTAAAACTGTCTTGTTAAACAAATCTGAACTCCACGTCTCTTCCAAAGGGCATTAGGACCGTCTTGTTAAGCTACTGTGACTTTGACGTCTCTTCCAAGGGGAATTAAAACTGTCTTGTTAAACCACTCTGAACTCCACGTCTCTTCCAAGGGGCATTAAAATCGTCTTATTAAGCTACTGTGTCCTCCACGTCTCTTCCAAGGGGCATTGAAATTGTCTTGTTATTCCACTGTGACCTCCACCACTCTTCCACGGGGCATTGATATTGTCTTTTTACTCCACTGGGACCTCCACGTCTCTTCCAAGGGGCATTGAAATTGTCTTGTTATTCCACTGTGACCTCCAGCACTCTTCCAAGGGGCTTTAATATTGTCTTTTTATTCCACTGGGACCTCCACGTCGCTTCCAAGGGGCATTAAAACCGTCTTGTTAAACCACTCTGAACTCTAAGTCTCTTCCAAGGGGCATTAAAACCGTCTTGTTATGCTACTGTAACCTCCACGTCTCTTCCAAGGGGCATTAAAACCGTCTTGTTAAAACACTCTGAACTCCATGCCTCTTCCAAGGGGCATTAAAACCGCCTTGGTAAGCTACTGTGACCTCCACGTCTCTTCGAAGGGGCATTACAACCGTCTTGTTAAACCACTCTGAACTCCACGTCTCTTCCAAGGGGCATTAAAATCATCTTGTTAAGCTACTGTGACCCCCACGTCTCTTCCAAGGGTCATTGATGTTGTCCTTTCATTCCACTGGGACCTCCACCACTCTTCCAAGGGGCATTGTTATTGTCTTTTTATTCCACTGCGACCTCCACCACTCTTCCAATGGTCATTGATATTGTCTTTTTATTCCACTGCGACCTCCACCACTCTTCCAAGGGGTATTGATATTGTCTTTTAATTCCACTGGGCCTCCACGTCTCTTCCAAGGGGCAATAAAATCGTCTTCTTAAGCTACTGTGACCTCCACGTCTCTTCCAAGGGGCATTAAAACCGTGTTGTTAAACCACCCTGAACTCCACGTCTCTTCCAAGGGGCATTAAAACCATCTTGTTAAGCTACTGTGACCTCCACGTCTCTTCCAAGGGGCATTAAAACCATCTTGTTAAACCACTCTGAACTCCATGTCTCTTCCAAGGGGCATTAAAATCGTCTTGCTAAGCTACTGTGACCTCCACGTCTCTTCCAAGGGTCATTGATATTGTCTTTTTATTCCACTGGGACCTCCACCACTCTTCCAAGGGGCATTGATATTGTCTTTTTATTCCACTGCGACCTCCATCACTCTTCTAAGGGTCATTGATATTGTCTTTTTATTCCACTGCGACCTCCACCACTCTTCCAAGGGGCATTGATATTGTCTTTTTATTGCACTGGGACCTCCAGGTCTCTTCCAAGGGGCATTAAAACCATCTTGTTAAACCACTCTGAGCTCCACGTCTCTCTTCCAAGGGGCATTAAAATCATCTTGTTGAGCTATTGTGACCTCCACGTCTCTTCTAAGGGGCATTAAAACCATCTTGTTAAACCACTCAGAACTCCAAGTCTCTCTTCCAAGGGGCATTAAAATCATCTTGTTGAGCTACTGTGACCTCCACGTCTCTTCCAAGGGTCATTGATATTGTCTTTTTATTCCACTGGTACCTCCACCACTCTTCCAAGGGGCATTGATATTGTCTTTTTATTCCACTGGGACCTCCACGTCTCTTCCAAGGAGCCTTAAAACCGTCTTGTTAAACCATTCTGAACTCCACGTCTCTCTTCCAAGGGGCATTAAAACCATCTTGTTAAGCTACTGTGACCTCCACGTCTCTTCCAAGGGGCATTGATATTGGCTTTTTATTGCACTGGGACCTCCAGGTCTCTTCCAAGGGGCATTAAAACCATCTTGTTAAACCACTCTGAACTCCACGTCTCTCTTCCAAGGGGCATTAAAATCATCTTGTTGAGCTACTGTGACCTCCACGTCTCTTCCAAGGGTCATTGATATTGTCTTTTTATTCCACTGGTACCTCCACCACTCTTCCAAGGGGCATTGATATTGTCTTTTTATTCCACTGGGACCTCCACGTCTCTTCCAAGGGGCCTTAAAACCGTCTTGTTAAACCACTCTGAACTCTAAGTCACTTCCAAGGGGCATTAAAACCGTCTTGTTATGCTACTGTAACCTCCACGTCTCTTCCAAGGGGCATTAAAACCGTCTTGTTAAAACACTCTGAACTCCACGCCTCTTGAAAGGGGCATTAAAACCGCCTTGTTAAGCTACTGTGACCTCCACGTCTCCTCGAAGGGGCATTACAACCGTCTTGCTAAACCACTCTGAACTCCACGTCTCTTCCAAGGGGCATTAAAATCGTCTTGTTAAGCTACTGTGACCCCCACGTCTCTTCCAAGTGTCATTGATATTGTCCTTTTATTCCACTGGGACCTCCACCACTCTTCCAAGGGGCATTGTTATTGTCATTTTATTCCACTGCGACCTCCACCACTCTTCCAATGGTCATTGATATTGTCTTTTTATTCCACTGCGACCTCCACCACTCTTCCAAGGGGCATTGATATTGTCTATTTATTCCACTGGGCCTCCACGTCTCTTCCAAGGGGTAATAAAATCGTCTTCTTAAGCTACTGTGACCTCCATGTCTCTTCCAAGGGGCATTAAAACCGTCTTGTTAAACCACCCTGAACTCCACGTCTCTTCCAAGGGGCATTAAAACCGTCTTGTTAAGCTACTGTGACCTCCACGTCTCTTCCAAGGGGCATTAAAACCGTCTTGTTAAACCACTCTGAACTCCACGTCTCTTCCAAGGGGCATTAAAATCGTCTTGTTAAGCTACTGTGACCTCCACGTCTCTTCCAAGGGTCATTGATATTGTCTTTTTATTCCACTGGGACCTCCACCACTCTTCCAAGGGGCATTGATATTGTCTTTTTATTCCACTGCGACCTCCATCACTCTTCTAAGGGTCATTGATATTGTCTTTTTATTCCACTGCGACCTCCACCACTCTTCCAAGGGGCATTGATATTGTCTTTTTATTGTACTGGGACCTCCAGGTCTCTTCCAAGGGGCATTAAAACCATCTTGTTAAACCACTCTGAACTCCACGTCTCTCTTCCAAGGGGCATTAAAATCATCTTGTTGAGCTATTGTGACCTCCACGTCTCTTCCAAGGGGCAATAAAACCATCTTGTTAAACCACTCAGAACTCCACGTCTCTCTTCCAAGGGGCATTAAAATCATCTTGTTGAGCTACTGTGACCTCCACGTCTCTTCCAAGGGTCATTGATATTGTCTTTTTATTCCACTGGTACCTCCACCACTCTTCCAAGGGTCATTGATATTGTATTTTTATTCCACTGGGACCTCCATGTCTCTTCCAAGGGGCATTAAAACCGTCTTGTTAAACCACTCTGAACTCCACGTCTCTACAAAGGGGCATTAAAACCCTCTTGTTAAGCTACTGTGACCTCCACATCTCTTCCAAGGGGCATTGATATTGTCTTTTTATTCCACTGCGACCTCCACCACTCTTCCAAGGGGAATTGATATTGTCTTTTTATTTCACTGCGACCTCCACCACTCTTCCAAGGGGCATTGATATTTTTTTTTTATTCCACTGGGACCTCCACGTCTTTTCCAAGGGGCATTAAAACCGTCTTGTTAAGCTACTGTGACCCCCCACGTCTCTTTCAAGAGGCATTAAAACCATCTTGTTAAGCTACTGTGACCTCCAAGTCTCTTCCAAGGGTAATTGATATTGTCTTTTTATTCCACTGGGACCTCCACCACTCTTCCAAGGGGCATTGATATTGTCTTTTTATTCCACTGCGACCTCCACCACTCTTCCAAGGGTCATTGATATTGTCTTGTTATTCCACTGCTACCTCCACCACTCTTCCAAGGGGCATTGATATTGTCTTTTTAGTCCACTGGGATCTCCAAGTCTCTTCCAAGGGGCATTAAAACCGTCTTGTTAAACCACTCTGAGCTCCACGTCTCTTCCAAGGGGCATTAAAATCGTCTTGGTAAGCTACTGTGACCTCCACGTCTCTTCCAAGGGTCATTGATATTGTCTTTTTATTCCAATGGGACCTCCACCACTCTTCCAAGGGGCATTGATATTGTCTTTTTATCCCACTGCTACCTCCACCACTCTTCCAAGGGGCATTGATATTGTCTTTTTATTCCACTGCGACCTCCACGTATCTTCCAAGGGTCATTGATATTGTATTTTTATTCCACTGCGACCTCCACCACTCTTCCAAGGGGCATTGATATTGTCTTTTTATTCCACTGTGACCTCCACGTCTCTTCCAAGGGGCATTGATGTTGTCTTTTTATTCCACTGCGAGCTCCACCACTCTTCCAGGGGGCATTGATATTGTCTTTTTATTCCACTGTAACGTCCACCACTCTTCTAAGGGGCATTGATATTGTCTTTTTATTCCACTGGGACCTCCACCACTCTTACAACGTGCATTGATAATGTCTTTTTATTCTACTGTGACCTCCAGGTCTCTTCCAAGGGGCATTAAAACCGTCTTGTTAAACCACTCTGAACTCCACGTCTCTTCCAAGGAGCATTAAAACCGTCTAGTTAAGCTACTGTGACCTCCACGTCTCTTCCAAGGGGCATTAAAACAGTCTTGTTAAACCACTCTGAACTCCACGTCTCTTCCAAGTGGCTTTAAACCGTCTAGTTAAGCTACTGTAACCTCCACGTCTCTTCCAAGGGTCATTAAAATCGTCTTGGTAAGCTACTGTGACCTCCACGTCTCTTCCAAGGGTCATTGATATTGTCTTTTTATTCCAATGGGACCTCCACCACTCTTCCAAGGGGCATTGATATTGTCTTTTTATCCCACTGCTACCTCCACCACTCTTCCAAGGGGCATTGATATTGTCTTTTTATTCCACTGCGACCTCCACGTCTCTTCCAAGGGTCATTGATATTGTATTTTTTTTCCACTGGGACCTCCACGTCTCTTCCAATGGGCATTATAACCGTCTTGTTAAGCTACTGTGACCTCCATGTTTCTTCCAAGGGGCATTGTTATTGTCTTTTTATTCCACTGCGACATCCACCACTCTTCCAAGGGGCATTGATATTGTCTTTTTATTCCACTGGGCCTCCACGTCTCTTCCAAGGGGCAATAAAACCGTCTTGTTAAGCTACTGTGACCTCCACGTCTCTTCCAAGGGGCATTAAAATCGTCTTGTTAAACCACCCTGAACTCCACGTCTCTTCCAAGGGGCATTAAAACCATCTTGTTAAGCTACTGTGACCTCCACGTCTCTTCCAAGGGGCTTTAAAACCGTCTTGTTAAACCACTCTGAACTCCACGTCTCTTCCAAGGGGCATTAAAATCGTCTTGTTAAGCTACTGTGACCTCCACGTCTCTTCCAAGGGTCATTGATATTGTCTTTTTATTCCACTGGGACCTCCACCACTCTTCCAAGGGGCATTGATATTGTCTTTTTATTCCACTGCGACCTCCATCACTCTTCTAAGGGTCATTGATATTGTCTTTTTATTCCACTGCGACCTCCATCACTCATCAAAGGGGCATTGATATTGTCTTTTTATTGCACTGGAACCTCCACTTCTCTTCCAAGGGGCATTAAAACCATCTTGTTAAACCACTCTGAACTCCATGTCTCTCTTCCAAGGGGCATTAAAATCATCTTGTTGAGCTACTGTGACCTCCATGTCTCTTCCAAGGGGCATAAAAACCATCTTGTTAAACCACTCTGAACTCCACGTTTCTCTTCCAAGGGGCATTAAAATCATCTTGTTGAGCTACTGTGACCTCCACGTCTCTTCCAAGGGTCATTGATATTGTCTTTTTATTCCACTGGTACCTCCACCACTCTTCCAAGGGGCATTGATATTGTCTTTTTATTCTACTGGGACCTCCACGTCTCTTCCAAGGGGCGTTAAAACCGTCTTGTTAAACCACTCTGAACTCCACGTCTCTACAAAGGGGCATTAAAACCGTCTTGTTAAGCTACTGTGACCTCCACATCTCTTCCAAGGGGCATTGATATTGTCTTTTTATTCCACTGCGACCTCCACCACTCTTCCAAGGGGAATTGATATTGTCTTTTTATTTCACGGCGACCTACACCACTCCTCCAAGGGGCATTGATATTTTTTTTTTATTCCACTGGGACCGCCACGTCTTTTCCAAGGGGCATTAAAACCGTCTTGTTAAGCTACTGTGACCCCCCACGTCTCTTTCAAGAGGCATTAAAACCATCTTGTTAAGCTACTGTGACCTCCAAGTCTTTTCCAAGGGTATTTGATATTGTCTTTTTATTCCACTGGGACCTCCACCACTCTTCCAAGGGGCATTGATATTGTCTTTTTATTCCACTGCGATCTCCACCACTCTTCCAAGGGTCATTGATATTGTCTTGTTATTCCACTGCGACCTCCACCACTCTTCCAAGGGGAATTGATATTGTCTTTTTAGTCCACTGGGATCTCCAAGTCTCTTCCAAGGGGCATTAAAACCGTCTTGTTAAACCACTCTGAATTCCACGTCTCTTCAAAGGGGCAATAAAACCGTCTTGTTAAACCACTCTGAGCTCCACGTCTCTTCCAAGGGGCATTAAAATCGTCTTGGTAAGCTACTGTGACCTCCACGTCTCTTCCAAGGGTCATTGATATTGTCTTTTTATTCCAATGGGACCTCCACCACTCTTCCAAGGGGCATTGATATTGTCTTTTTATCCCACTGCTACCTCCACCACTCTTCCAAGGGGCATTGATATTGTCTTTTTATTCCACTGCGACCTCCACGTCTCTTCCAAGGGTCATTGATATTGTATATTTATTTCACTGCGACCTCCACCACTCTTCCAAGGGGCATTGATATTGTCTTTTTATACCACTGGGACCTCCAAGTCTCTTCAAAGGGGCATTATAACCGTCTTGTTAAGCTACTGTGACCTCCACGTCTCTTCCAAGGGGCATTGATGTTGTCTTTTTATTCCACTGCGACCTCCACCACTCTTCCAAGAGGCATTGATATTGTCTTTTTATTCCACTGTAACGTCCACCACTCTTCGAAGGGGCATTGATATTGTCTTTTTATTCCACTGGGACCTCCACCACTCTTACAACGTGCATTGATAATGTCTTTTTATTCTACTGTGACCTCCAGGTCTCTTCCAAGGGGCTTTAAAACCGTGTTGTTAAACCACTCTGAACACCACGTCTCTTCCAAGGAGCATTAAAACCATCTAGTTAAGCTACTGTGACCTCCACGTCTCTTCCAAGGGGCATTAAAACAGTCTTGTTAAACCACTCTGAACTCCACGTCTCTTCCAAGGGGCTTTAAAACCATCTAGTTACGTTACTGTGACCTCCACGTCTCTTCCAAGGGACATTAAAACCGTCTTGGTAAACCACTCTGAACTCCACGTCTCTTCCAAGGGGCATTAAAATCATCTTGGTAAGCTACTGTGACCTCCACGTCTCTTCCAAGGGGTATGGATATTGTCTTTTTATTCCACTGCTACCTCCACCACTCTTCCAAGGGGCATTGCTATTTTCTTATTATTCCACTGCAACCTCCACCACTCTTCCAAGGTTCATTGATATTGTCTTTTTATTCCACTGCGACCTCCACCACTGTTCCAAGGGGCATTGATATTGTCTTTTTATTCCACTGGGATCTCCAAGTCTCTTCCAAGGGGCATTAAAACCGTCTTGTTAAACCACTCTGAATTCCACGTCTCTTCAAAGGGGCAATAAAACCGTCTTGTTAAACCACTCTGAGCTCCACGTCTCTTCCAAGGGGCATTAAAATCGTCTTGGTAAGCTACTGTGACCTCCACGTCTCTTCCAAGGGTCATTGATATTGTCTTTTTATTCCAATGGGACCTCCACCACTCTTCCAAGGGGCATTGATATTGTCTTTTTATCCCACTGCTACCTCCACCACTCTTCCAAGGGGCATTGATATTGTCTTTTTATTCCACTGCGACCTCCACGTCTCTTCCAAGGGTCATTGATATTGTATTTTTATTCAACTGCGACCTCCACCACTCTTCCCAGGGGCATTGATATTGTCTTTTTATACCACTGGGACCTCCAAGACTCTTCCAAGGGGCATTATAACCGTCTTGTTAAGCTACTGTGACCTCCACGTCTCTTCCAAGGGGCATTGATGTTGTCTTTTTATTCCACTGCGACCTCCACCACTCTTCCAAGGGGCATTGATATTGTCTTTTTATTCCACTGTAACGTCCACCACTTTTCGAAGGGGCATTGATATTGTCTTTTTATTCCACTGGGACCTCCACCACTCTTACAACGTGCATTGATAATGTCTTTTTATTCTACTGTGACCTCCAGGTCTCTTCCAAGGGGCATTAAAACCGTGTTGTTAAACCACTCTGAACTCCACGTCTCTTCCAAGGAGCATTAAAACCATCTAGTTAAGCTACTGTGACCTCTACGTCTCTTCCAAGGGGCATTAAAACAGTCTTGTTAAACCACTCTGAACTCCACGTCTCTTCCAAGAGGCTTTAAAACCATCTAGTTACGTTACTGTGACCTCCACGTCTCTTCCAAGGGACATTAAAACCGTCTTGTTAAACCACTCTGAACTCCACGTCTCTTCCAAGGGGCATTAAAATCGTCTTGGTAAGCTACTGTGACCTCCACGTCTCTTCCAAGGGGTATGGATATTGTCTTTTTATTCCACTGCTACCTCCACCACTCTTCCAAGGGGCATTGATATTTTCTTATTATTCCACTGCAACCTCCACCACTCTTCCAAGGTTCATTGATATTGTCTTTTTATTCCACTGCAACCTCCACCACTGTTCCAAGGGGTATTGATATTGTCTTTTTATTCCACTGGGACCTCCACGTCTCTTCCAAGGAGCATTAAAACCATCTTGTTAAACCACTCTGAACTCTACGTCTCTTCTAAGGGGCAGTAAACCGTCTTCTTAGGCAACTATGACCTCCACGTCTCTTCCAAAGGGCATTAAAATCGTCTTGTTAAACCACTCTAAACTCCATGTCTCTTCAAATGGGCATTAAAATCGTCTTGTTAAGCTAATGTGATCTCAACGTCTCTTCCAAGGGGCGTTGATATTGTCTTTTTATTCCACTGGGACCTCCACCACTCTTCCAAGGGGCATTGATATTGTCTTTTTATCCCACTGCGACCTCCACCACTCTTCCAAGGGGCATTGATATTGTCTTTTTATTCCACTGGGACCTCCACGTCTCTTCCAAGGGGCATTAAAACCGTCTTGTTAAGCTACTGTGACCTCCACGTCTCTTCAAAGGGGCATTAAAACCGTCTTGTTACCCACTCTTAACTCCACGTTTCTTCCAAGGGGCATTAAAATCATCTTGTTAAGCTACTGTGACCTCCACGTCTCTTCCAAGGGGCATTGATGTTGTCTTTTTATTCCACTGCGAACTCCACCACTCTTCCAATGGGCATTGATATTGTCTTTTTATTGCACTGGGACCTCCACGTCTCTTCCAAGGGGCATTAAAACCATCTTGTTAAACCACTCTGAACTCCACGTCTCTCTTCCAAGGGGCATTAAAATCATCTTGTTGAGCTACTATGACCTCCACCTCTCTTCCAAGGAGCATTAAAACCGTCTTGTTAAACCACTCTGAACTCCACGTCTCTTCCAAGGGGCTTTAAAACTGTCTAGTTAAGTTACTGTGACCTCCAAGTCTCTTCCAAGGGGCATTAAAACCGTCTTGTTAAACCATTCTGAACTCCACGTCTCCTCCAAGGGGCATTAAAATCGTCTTGGTAAGCTACTGTGACCTCCACGTCTCTTCCAAGGGGCATGGATATTGTCTTTTTATTCCACTGCTACCTCCAACACTCTTCCAAGGGGCATTCATATTTTCTTATTATTCCCCTGCGACCTCCACCACTCTTCCAACGTTCATTGATATTGTCTTTTTATTCCACTGCCACCTCCACCACTGTTCCAAGGGGCATTGATATTGTCTTTTTATTCCACTGGGACCTCCACGTCTCTTCCAAGGAGCATTTAAACAATCTTGTTAAACCACTCTGAACTCCACGTCTCTTCCAATGGGCAATAAAACCGTCTTGTTAAGCTACTGTGACCTCCACGTCTCTTCCAAGGGGTATTAAAACTGTCTTGTTAAACCACCCTGAACTCCACGTCTCTTCCAAGGGGCATTAAAACCGTCTTGTTAAGCTACTGTGACCTCCACGTCTCTTCCAAGGGGCATTAAAACCTTCTTGTTAAACCACTCTGAACTCCACGTCTCTTCCAAGGGGCATTAAAATCGGCTTGTTAAGCTACTGTGACCTCCAAGTCTCTCCAAGGGTCATTGATATTGTCTTTTTATTCCACTGGGACCTCCACCACTCTTCCAAGGGGCATTGATATTGTCTTTTTATTCCACTGTGACCTCCATCACTCTTCTAAGGGTCATTGATATTGTCTTTTTATTCCACTGCGACCTCCACCACTCTTCAAAGGGACAATGATATTGTCTTTTTATTGCACTGGGATCTCCACTTCTCTTCCAAGGGGCATTAAAACCATCTTGTTAAACCACTCTGAACTCCACGTCTCTCTTCCAAGGGGCATTAAAATCATCTTGTTGAGCTACTGTGACCTCCATGTCTCTTCCAAGGGGCATAAAAACCATCTTGATAAACCACTCTGAACTCCACGTCTCTCTTCCAAGGGGCATTAAAATCATCTTGTTGAGCTACTGTGACCTCCACGTCTCTTCCAAGGGTCATTGATATTGTCTTTTTATTCCACTGGTACCTCCACCACTCTTCCAAGGGGCATTGATATTGTCTTTTTATTCCACTGGGACCTCCACATCTCTTCCAAGGGGCCTTAAAACCGTCTTGTTAAACCACTCTGAACTCCACGTCTCTACAAAGCGGCATTAAAACCGTCTTGTTAAGCTACTGTGACCTCCACATCTCTTCCAAGGGGCATTGATATTGTCTTTTTATTCCACTGCGACCTCCACCACTCTTCCAAGGGGAATTGATATTGTCTTTTTATTTCACTGCGACCTCCACCACTCTTCCAAGGGGCATTGATATTTATTTTTTATTCCACTGGGACCTCCACGTCTTTTCCAAGGGGCATTAAAACCGTCTTGTTAAGCTACTGTGACCCCCCACGTCTCTTTCAAGAGGCATTAAAACCATCTTGTTAAGCTACTGTGACCTTCAAGTCTTTTCCAAGGGTAATTGATATTGTCTTTTTATTCCACTGGGATCTCCACCACTCTTCCAAGGGGCATTGATATTGTCTTTTTATTCCACTGCGACCTCCACCACTCTTCCAAGGGTCATTGATATTGTCTTGTTATTCCACTGCGACCTCCACCACTCTTCCAAGGGGCATTGATATTGTCTTTTTAGTCCACTGGGATCTCCAAGTCTCTTCCAAGGGGCATTAAAACCGTCTTGTTAAACCACTCTGAGCTCCACGACTCTTCCAAGGGGCATTAAAATCGTCTTGGTAAGCTACTGTGACCTCCACGTCTCTTCCAAGGGTCATTGATATTGTCTTTTTATTCCAATGGGACCTCCACCACTCTTCCAAGGGGCATTGATATTGTCTTTTTATCCCACTGCTACCTCCACCACTCTTCCAAGGGGCATTGATATTGTCTTTTTATTCCACTGCGACCTCCACGTCTCTTCCAAGGGTCATTGATATTTTATTTTTATTCCACTTTGACCTCCACCACTCTTCCAAGGGGCATTGATATTGTCTTTTTATACCACTGGGACCTCCAAGTCTGTTCCAAGGGGCATTATAACCGTCTTGTTAAGCTACTGTGACCTCCACGTCTCTTCCAAGGGGCATTGATGTTGTCTTTTTATTCCACTGCGACCTCCACCACTCTTCCAAGGGGCATTGATATTGTCTTTTTATTCCACTGTAACGTCCACCACTCTTCCAAGGGGCATTGATATTGTCTTTTTATTCCATTGGGACCTCCACCACTCTTACAACATGCATTGATAATGTCTTTTTATTCTACTGTGACCTCCAGGTCTCTTCCAAGGGGCATTAAAACCGTGTTGTTAAACCACTCTGAACTCCACGTCTCTTCCAAGGAGCATTAAAACTGTCTAGTTAAGCTACTGTGACCTCCACGTCTCTTCCAAGGGGCATTAAAACAGTCTTGTTAAACCACTCTGAACTCCACGTCTCTTCCAAGGGGCTTTAAAACCATCTAGTTAAGTTACTGTGACCTCCACGTCTCTTCCAAGGGACATTAAAACCGTCTTGTTAAACCACTCTGAACTCCACGTCTCTTCCAAGGGGCATTAAAATCGTCTTGGTAAGCTACTGTGACCTCCACGTCTCTTCCAAGGGGTATGGATATTGTCTTTTTATTCCACTGCTACCTCCACCACTCTTCCAAGGGGCATTGATATTTTCTTATTATTCCACTGCAACCTCCACCACTCTTCCAAGGTTCATTGATATTGTCTTTTTATTCCACTGCGACCTCCACCACTGTTCCAAGGGGCATTGATATTGTCTTTTTATTCCACTGGGACCTCCACGTCTCTTCCAAGGAGCATTAAAACCGTCTTGTTAAACCACTCTGAACTCTACGTCTCTTCTAAGGGGCATTAAACCGTCTTCTTAGGCAACTGTGACTTCCACGTCTCTTCCAAAGGGCATTAAAATCGTCTTGTTAAACCACTCTAAACTCCATGTCTCTTCAAATGGGCATTAAAATCGTCTTGTTAAGCTAATGTGATCTCCACGTCTCTTCCAAGGGGCATTGATATTGTCTTTTTATTCCACTGGGACCTCCACCACTCTTCCAAGGGGCATTGATATTGTCTTTTTATCCCACTGCTACCTCCACCACTCTTCCAAGGGGCATTGGTATTGTCTTTTTATTCCACTGCGACCTCCACGTCTCTTCCAAGGGTCATTGATATTATCTTTTTAGTCCACTGTGACCTCCACCACTCTTCCAAGGGGCATTGATAATGTCTTTTTATTCCACTGGGACCTCTACGTCTCTTCCAAGAGGCATTAAAACCGTCTTGTTAAGCTACTGTGACCTCCACGTCTCTTCCAAGGGGCATTAAAACCGTCTTGTTACCCACTCTTAACTCCACGTTTCTTCCAAGGGGCATTAAAATCATCTTGTTAAGCTACTGTGACCTCCACGTCTCTTCCAAGGGGCATTCATGTTGTCTATTTATTCCACTGCGACCTCCACCACTCTTCCAAGGGGCATTGATATTGTCTTTTTATTGCACTGGGACCTCCACGTCTCTTCCAAGGGGCATTAAAACCATCTTGTTAAACCACTCTGAACTCCACGTCTCTCTTCCAAGGGGCATTAAAATCATCTTGTTGAGCTACTATGACCTCCACGTCTCTTCCAAGGAGCATTAAAACCGTCTTGTTAAACCACTCTGAACTCCACGTCTCTTCCAAGGGGCTTTAAAACTGTCTAGTTAAGTTACTGTGACCTCCAAGTCTCTTCCAAGGGGCATTAAAACCGTCTTGTTAAACCACTCTGAGCTCCACGTCTCTTCCAAGGGGCATTAAAATCATCTTGGTAAGCTACTGTGACCTCCACGTCTCTTCCAAGGGGTATGGATATTGTCTTTTTATTCCACTGCTACCTCCACCACTATTCCAAGGGGCATTCATATTTTCTTATTATTCCACTGCAACCTCCACCACTCTTCCAATGTTCATTGATATTGTCTTTTTATTCCACTGCGACCTCCACCACTGTTCCAAGGGGCATTGATATTGTCTTGTTATTCCACTGGGACCTCCACGTCTCTTCCAAGGAGCATTAAAACAATCTTGTTAAACCACTCTGAACTCCACGTCTCTTCCAAGGGGCAATAAAACCGTCTTGTTAAGCTACTGTGACCTCCACGTCTCTTCCAAGGGGTATTAAAACCGTCTTGTTAAACCACCCTGAACTCCACGTCTCTTCCAAGGGGCATTAAAACCGTCTTGTTAAGCTACTGTGACCTCCACGTCTCTTCCATGGGGCATTAAAACCGTCTTGTTAAACCACTCTGAACTCCACGTCTCTTCCAAGGGGCATTAAAATCATCTTGTTAAGCTACTGTGACCTCCACGTCTCTTCCAAGGGTCATTGATATTGTCTTTTTATTCCACTAAGACCTCCACCACTCTTCCAAGGGGCATTGATATTGTCTTTTTATTCCACTGCAACCTCCATCACTCTTCTAAGGGTCATTTATATTGTCTTTTTATTCCACTGCGACCTCCACCACTCTTCCAAGGGGCATTGATATTGTCTATTTATTGCACTGGGACCTCCACGTCTCTTCCAAGGGGCATTAAAACCATCTTGTTAAACCACTCTGAACTCCACGTCTCTCTTCCAAGGGACATTAAAATCATCTTGTTGAGCTACTGTGACCTCCACGTCTCTTCCAAGGGGCATTAAAACCATCTTGTTAAACGACTCTGAACTCCACGTCTCTCTTCCAAGGTGCATTAAAATCATCTTGTTGAGCTACTGTGACCTCCACGTCTCTTCCAAGGGTCACTGATATTGTATTTTTATTCCACTGGTACCTCCACCACTCTTCCAAGGGGCATTGATATTGTCTTTTTATTCCACTGGGACCTCCACGTCTCTTCCAAGGGGCCTTAAAACTGTCTTGTTAAACCACTCTGAACTCCACGTCTCTACAAAGGGGCATTAAAACCGTCTTGTTAAGCTACTGTGACCTCCACATCTCTTCCAAGGGGCATTGATATTGTCTTTTTATTCCACTGCGACCTCCACCACTCTTCCAAGGGGAATTGATATTGTCTTTTTATTTCACTGCGACCTCCACCACTCTTCCAAGGGTCATTGATATTGTCTTTTTATCCCACTGCTACCTCCACCACTCTTCCAAGGGGCATTAAAACCGTCTTGTTACCCACTCTGAGCTCCACGTCTCTTCCAAGGGGCATTAAAATCATCTTGGTAAGCTACTGTGACCTCCACGTCTCTTCCAAGGGGTATGGATATTGTCTTTTTATTCCACTGCTACCTCCACCACTATTCCAAGGGGCATTCATATTTTCTTATTATTCCACTGCAACCTCCACCACTCTTCCAATGTTCATTGATATTGTCTTTTTATTCCACTGCGACCTCCACCACTGTTCCAAGGGGCATTGATATTGTCTTGTTATTCCACTGGGACCTCCACGTCTGTTCCAAGGAGCATTAAAACAATCTTGTTAAACCACTCTGAACTCCACGTCTCTTCCAAGGGGCAATAAAACCGTCTTGTTAAGCTACTGTGACCTCCACGTCTCTTCCAAGGGGTATTAAAACCGTCTTGTTAAACCACCCTGAACTCCACGTCTCTTCCAAGGGGCATTAAAACCGTCTTGTTAAGCTACTGTGACCTCCACGTCTCTTCCATGGGGCATTAAAACCGTCTTGTTAAACCACTCTGAACTCCACGTCTCTTCCAAGGGGCATTAAAATCATCTTGTTAAGCTACTGTGACCTCCACGTCTCTTCCAAGGGTCATTGATATTGTCTTTTTATTCCACTAAGACCTCCACCACTCTTCCAAGGGGCATTGATATTGTCTTTTTATTCCACTGCAACCTCCATCACTCTTCTAAGGGTCATTTATATTGTCTTTTTATTCCACTGCGACCTCCACCACTCTTCCAAGGGGCATTGATATTGTCTATTTATTGCACTGGGACCTCCACGTCTCTTCCAAGGGGCATTAAAACCATCTTGTTAAACCACTCTGAACTCCACGTCTCTCTTCCAAGGGACATTAAAATCATCTTGTTGAGCTACTGTGACCTCCACGTCTCTTCCAAGGGGCATTAAAACCATCTTGTTAAACGACTCTGAACTCCACGTCTCTCTTCCAAGGTGCATTAAAATCATCTTGTTGAGCTACTGTGACCTCCACGTCTCTTCCAAGGGTCACTGATATTGTATTTTTATTCCACTGGTACCTCCACCACTCTTCCAAGGGGCATTGATATTGTCTTTTTATTCCACTGGGACCTCCACGTCTCTTCCAAGGGGCCTTAAAACTGTCTTGTTAAACCACTCTGAACTCCACGTCTCTACAAAGGGGCATTAAAACCGTCTTGTTAAGCTACTGTGACCTCCACATCTCTTCCAAGGGGCATTGATATTGTCTTTTTATTCCACTGCGACCTCCACCACTCTTCCAAGGGGAATTGATATTGTCTTTTTATTTCACTGCGACCTCCACCACTCTTCCAAGGGTCATTGATATTGTCTTTTTATCCCACTGCTACCTCCACCACTCTTCCAAGGGGCATTAAAACCGTCTTGTTACCCACTCTGAACTCCACGTTTCTTCCAAGGGGCTTTAAAATCATCTTGTTAAGTTACTGTGACCTCCACGTCTCTTCCAAGGGGCATTGATGTTGTCTTTTGATTCCACTGCTACCTCCACCACTCTTCCAAGGGGCATTGATATTGTCTTTTTATTCCACTGGGACCTCCAAAACTTTTCAAAGGGGCATTGATATTGTCTTTTTATCCCACTGCTACCTCCACCACTCTTCCAATGGGCATTGATATTGTCTTTTTATTCCACTGCGACCTCCACGTCTCTTCCAAGGGGCATTAAAACCATCTTGTTAAATCACTCTGAACTCCACGCCTCTCTTCCAAGGGGCATTAAAATCATCTTGTTGAGCTACAATGACCTCCACGTCTCTTCCAAGGGGCATTAAAACCATCTTGTTAAACCACTCTGAACTCCACGTCTCTCTTCCAAGGAGCATTAAAATCATCTTGTTAAGCTACTGTGACCTCCATGTCTCTTCCAAGGGTCATTGATATTGTCTTTTTATTCCACTGGAACCTCCACGTCTCTTCCAAGGGGCCTTAAAACCATCTTGTTAAACCTCTCTGAACTCCACGTCTCTACAAAGGGGCATTAAAACCGTCTTGTTAAGCTACTGTGACCTCCACGTCTCTTCCAAGGGGCATTAATATTGTCTTTTTATTCCACTGCGACCTCCACCACTCTTCCAAGGGGAATTGATATTGTCTTTTTATTTCACTGCGACCTCCACCACTCTTCCAAGGGGCATTGATATTTTTTTTTTATTCCACTGAGACCTCCACGTCTTTTCCAAGGGGCATTAAAACCGTCTTGTTAAGCTACTGTGACCCCCACGTCTCTTTCAAGGGGCATTAAAACCGTCTTTCTAAGCTACTGTGACCTCCACGTCTCTTCCAAGGGTAATTGATATTGTCTTTTTATTCCACTGGGACCTCCACCACTCTTCCAAGGGGCATTGATATTGTCTTTTTATTCCACTGAGACCTCCACCACTCTTCCAAGGGGCATTGATATTGTCTTTTTAGTCCACAGGGATCTCCAAGTCTCTTCCAAGGGGCATTAAAACCATGTTGTTAAACCACTCTGAACTCCACGTCTCTTCCAAGGGGCATTAAAACCGTCTAGTTAAGCTGCTGTGACCTCCACGTCTCTTCCAAGGGGCATTGATATTGTTTTTTTATTCCACTGGGACCTCCAGCACTCTTCCAAGGGGCATTGATATTGTCTTTTTATCCCACTGCTACCTCCACCACTCTTCCAAGGGGCATTGATATTGTCTTTTTATTCCACTGCGACCTCCACGTCTCTTCCAAGGGTCATTGATATTGTCTTTTTATTCCTCTGCGACCTCCACCACTCTTCCAAGGGGCATTGATATTGTCTTTTTATTCCACTGGGACCTCCACGTCTCCTCCAAGGGGCATTAAAACCATCTTGTTAAGCTACTGTGACCTCCACGTCTCTTCCAAGGGGCATTAAAACCGTCTTGCTAAGCTACTGTGACCTCCACTTCTCTTCCAAGGGGCATTGATGTTGTCTTTTTATTCCACTGCGACGTCCACCACTCTTCCAAGGGGCATTGATATTGTCTTTTTATTGCACTGGGACCTCCACGTCTCTTCCAAGGGGCATTAAAACCATTTTGTTAAACCTATCTGAACTCCACGTCTCTCATCCAAGGGGCATTAAAATCATCTTGTTGAGCTACTGCGACCTCCACGTCTCTTCCAAGGGGCATTAAAACCATTTTGTTAAACCACTCTGAACTCCACGTCTCTCTTCCAAGGGGCTTTAAAATCATATTGTTGAGCTACTGTGACCTCCACGTCTCTTCCAAGGGTCATTGATATTGTCTTTTTATTCCACTGGTACCTCCACCCCACTTCCAAGGGGCATTGATATTGTCTTTTTATTCCACTGGGACCTCCACGTCTCTTCCAACGGGCCTTAAAACCATCTTGTTAAACCACTCTGAACTCCACGTCTCTCTTCCAAGGGGCATTAAAATGGTCTTGTTAAGCTACTGTGACCTCCATGTCTCTTCCAAGGTTAATTGATATTGTCTTTTTATTCTACTGGGACCTCCACCACTCTTCCAAGGGGCATTGATATTGTCTTTTTATTCCACTGCGACCTCCACCACCCTTCCAAGGGTCCTTGATATTGTCTTGTTATTCCACTGCGACCTCCATCACTCTTCTAAGGTCCATTGATATTGTCTTTTTATTCCACTGCGACCTCCACCACTGTTCCAAGGGGCATTGATATTGTCTTTTTATTCCACTGGGACCTCCACGTCTCTTCCAAGGAGCATTAAAACCGTCTTGTTAAACCACTCTGAACTCCACGTCTCTTCTAAGGGACATTAAAACCATCTTCTTAGGCTACTGCGGCCTCCACTTCTCTTCAAATGGGCATTAAAATCGTCTTGTTAAGCTAATGTGACCTCCATGTCTCTTCCAAGGAGCATTGATATTGTCTTTTTATTCCACTGGAACCTCCAGCACTCTTCCAAGGGGCATTGATATTGTCTTTTTATCCGACTGCTACCTCCACCACTCTTCCAAGGGGCATTGATATTGTCTTTTTATTCCACTGCGACCTCCACGTCTCTTACAAGGGTCATTGATATTGTCTTTTTATTCCACTGCGACCTCCACCACTCTTCCAAGGGGCATTGATATTGTCTTTTTATTCCACTGGGACCTCCACATCTCTTCCAAGGGGCTTTAAAACCGTCTTGTAAAGCTACTGTGACCTCCACGTCTCTTCCAAGGGGCATTAAAACCGTCTTGTTAAGCTACTGTGACCTCCACGTCTCTTCCAAGGGGCATTAAAAACGTCTTGTTACCCACTATGAACTCCACGTTTCTTCCAAGGGGCATTAAAATCATCTTGCTAAGCTACTGTGACCTCCACGTCTCTTCCAAGGTGCATTGATGTTGTCTTTTTATTCCACTGCGACCTCCACCACTCTTCCAAGGGGCATTGATATTGTCTTTTTATTGCACTGGGACCTCCACGTCTCTTCCAAGGGGCATTAAAACCATCTTGTTAAACCAGTCTGAACTCCACGTCTCTCTTCCAAGGGGCATTAAAATCATCTTGTTGAGCTACTGTGACCTCCACGTCTCTTCCAAGGGGCATTAAAACAATCTTGTTAAACCACTCTGAACTCCACGTCTCTCTTCCAAGGGGCTTTAAAATCATCTTGTTGAGCTACTGTGACCTCCACGTCTCTTCCAAGGGTCATTGATATTGTCTTTTTATTCCACTGGTACCTCCACCACTCTTCCAAGGGGCCTTAAAACCGTCTTGTTAAGCTACTGTGACCTCCACGTCTCTTCCAAGGGGCATTGATATTGGCTTTTTATTCCACTGCGACCTCCACCACTCTTCCAAGGGGAATTTTTATTGTCTTTTTATTTCACTGCGACCTCCACCACTCTTCCAAGGGGCATTGATATATTTTTTTTGTTCCACTGGGACCTTCACGTCTTTTCCAAGGGGCATTAAAACCGTCTTGTTAATCCACTGTGACCTCCACGTCTCTTCCAAGGTTAATTGATATTGTCTTTTTATTCCACTGGGACGTCCACCACTCTTCCAAGGGGCATTGATATTGTCTTTTTATTCCACTGCGACCTCCACCACTCTACCAAGGGTCATTGATATTGTCTTGTTATTCCACTGCGACCTCCACCACTCTTGCAAGGTCCATTGATATTGTCTTTTTATTCCACTGCGACCTCCACCACTGTTCCAAGGGGCATTGATATTGTCTTTTTATTCCACTGGGACCTCCACGTCTCTTCCAAGGAGCATTAAAACCGTCTTGTTAAACCACTCTGAACTCCACGTCTCTTCCAAGGGACATTAAAACCATCTTGTTAGACTAATGTGACCTCTACGTCTCTTCCAAGGGTCATTGATATTGGCTTTTTATTTCACTGCGACTTCCACCACTCTTCCAAGGGGCATTGATATTTTTTTTTTATTCCACTGGGAACTCCACGTCTTTTCCAAGGGGCATTAAAACCGTCTTGTTAAGCTACTGTGACCCCCACGTCTCTTTCAAGGGGCATTAAACCGTCTTGTTAAGCTACTGTGACCTCCTTTTCTCTTCCAAGGTTAATTGATATTGTCTTTTTATTCCACTGCGACCTCCACCACTCTTCCAAGGGGCATTGATATTGTCTTTTTATTCCACTGCGACCTCCACCACTCTTCCAAGGGTCATTGATATTGTCTTGCTATTCCACTGCGACCTCCACCACTCTTCCAAGGGGCATTGATATTGTCTTTTGAGTCCACTGGGATCTCCAAGTCTCTTCCAAGTGGCATTAAAACCGTCTTGTTAAACCACTCTGAACTCCACGTCTCTTCAAAGGGGCAATAAAACCGTCTCGTTAAACCACTCTGAGCTCCACGTCTCTTCCAAGGGGCATTAAAATCGTCTTGTTAAGCTACTGTGACCTCCACGTCTCTTCCAAGTGTCATTGATATTGTCTTTTTATTCCACTGGGACCTCCACCATTCTTCCAAGGGGCATTGATATTGTCTTTTTATCCCACTGCTACCTCCACCACTCTTCCAAGGGGCATTGATATTGTCTTTTTAGTCCACTGGGATCTCCAAGTCTCTTCCAAGGGGCATTAAAACGGTCTTGTTAAACCACTCTGAACTCCACGTCTCTTCAAAGGGGCAATAAAACCGTCTTGTTAAACCACTCTGAGCTCCACGTCTCTTCCAAGGGGCATTAAAATCGTCTTGTTAAGCTACTGTGACCTCCACATCTCTTCCAAGGGTCATTGATATTGTCTTTTTAATCCACTGGGACCTCCACCACTCTTTCAAGGGGCATTGATATTGTTTTTTTATCCCACTGCTACCTCCACCACTCTTCCAAGGGGCTTTGATATTGTCTTTTTATTCCACTGCGACCTCCACGTCTCTTCCAAGGATCATTGATATTGTCTTTTTATTCCACTGCGACCTCCACCACTCTTCCAAGGGGCATTGATATTGTCTTTTTATTCCACTGGGACCTCCACGTCTCTTCCAAGGGGCATTAAAACCATCTTGTTAAGCTACTGTGACCTCCACATCTCTTCCAAGGGGCATTAAAACTGTCTTGTTACCCACTCTGAACTCCACGTTTCTTCCAAGGGGCATTAAAATCATCTTGTTAAGCTACTGTGACCTCCACGTCTCTTCCAAGGGGCATTGATGTTGTCTTTTTATTCCACTGCGACCTCCACCACTCTTCCAAGGTGCATTGATATTGTCTTTTTATTCCACTGTAACGTCCACCACTCTTCCAAGGGGCATTGATATTGTCTTTTTATTCCACTGGGACCTCCACCACTCTTACAACGTGCATTGATATTGTCTTTTTATTCCACTGGGACCTCCACTTCTCTTCCAAGAGGCATTAAAACCGTCTTGTTAAGCTACTGTGACCTCCACGTCTCTTCCAAGAGGCATTAAAACCGTCTTGTTAAACCACTCTGAACTCCACGTCTCTTCCAAGGGGCTTTAAAACCGTCTAGTTAAGTTACTGTAACCTCCACGTCTCTTTCAAGGGGCATTAAAACCGTCTTGTTAAACCACTCTGAACTCCACGTCTCTTCCAAAGGGCATTAATATCGTCTTGGTAAGCTACTGTGACCTCCACGTCTCTTCCAAGGGGCATGGATATTGTCTTTTTATTCCACTGCTACCTCCACCACTCTTCCAAGGGGCATTGATATTTTCTTATTATTCCACTGCGACCTCCACCACTCTTCCAAGGTTCATTGATATTGTCTTTTTAGTCCAGTGCGACCTCCACCACTGTTCCAAGGGGCATTGATATTGTCTTTTTATTCCACTGGGACCTCCACTTCTCTTCCAAGGAGCATTAAAACCGTCTTGTTAAACCACTCTGAACTCCACGTCTCTTCCAAGGGGCATTAAATCCGTCTTCTTAGGCTACTGTGACCTCCACGTCTCTTCCAAATGGCATTAAAACCGTCTTGTTAAACCACTCTAAACTGCACGTCTCTTCAAATGTGCATTAAAATCGTCTTGCTAAGCTAATGTGACCTCCACGTCTCTTCCAAGGGGCATTGATATTGTCTTTTTATTCCACTGCGACCTCCACCACTCTTCCAAGGGGCATTGATATTGTCTTTTTATTCCCCTGGGATCTCCACGTCTTTTTCAACGGCCATTAAAACCGTCTTGTTAAGCTACTATGACCCCCACGACTCTTTCAAGGGGCATTAAAACTGTCTTGTTAAACCTCTCTGAACGCCACGTCTCTTCCAACGGGCAATAAAATCATCTTGTTAAGCTACTGTGACCTCCACGTCTTTTCCAAGGGGCATTGATGTTGTCTTTTTATTCCATTGCGACCTCCACCACTCTTACAAGGGGCATTGGTATTGTCTTTTTATTCCACTGTAATGTCCACCACTCCTCCAAGGGGCATTGATATTGTCTTTTTATTCCACTGGGACTGCCACCACTCTTACAACGTGCATTAATATTGTCTTTTTATTCCACTGGGACCTCCACATCTCTTCCAAGGGGCATTGAATCCTTCTTGTTAAACCACTCTGAACTCCACGTCTCTTTCAAGGGGCATTAAGCCGTCTTGTTATGCTACTGTGACCTCCACGTCTCTTCCAAGGGGCATTAAAACCATCTTGTTAAACCACTCTGAACTCCACGTCTCTTTCAAAGGGCATTAAAACCGTCTAGTTAAGCTAATGTGACCTCCACGTCTCTTCCAAGGGGAAGTAAACCATCTTGTTAAACCAATCTGAACTCCACGTCTCTTCCAAGGGCATTAAAATCGTCTTGGTAAGCTACTGTGACCTCCCTGTCTCTTCCAAGGGGCATGGATATTGTCTTTTTATTCCACTGCTAACTCCACCACTCTTCCAAGGAGCATTGATATTTTCTTTTTATTCCACTGCGACCTCCACCACTCTTCCAAGTTTCATTGATATTGTCTTTTTATTCCACTGCGACCTTCACCACTCTTCCCAGGGGCATTGATATTGTCTTTTTATTCCACTGGGACCTCCACGTCTCTTCCAAGGAGCATTAGAACCATCTTGTTAAACCACTCTAAACTCCACGTCTCTTCCAAGGGGCATTAAAACCGTCTTCTTAGGCTACTGTGACCTCCATGTCTCTTCCAAAGGGCATTAAAACCATCTTGTTAAACCACTCTAAACTCCACGTCTCTTCAAAGGGGCATTAAAATCTTCTTGTTAAGCTATTGTGACCTCCACGTCTCTTCTAAGGGGCATTGATATTGTCTTTTTATTCCACTGCGACCTCCACCACTCTTCCAAGGGTCATTGATATTGTCTTTTTATTCCACTGTAACCTCCACCACTATTCCAAGGGGAATTGATATTGTCTTTTTATTTCACTGTGACCCCCACGACTCTTTCAGGGGGCATTAAAACTGTCTTGTTAAACCTCTCTGAACGCCACGTCTCTTCCAACGGGCAATAAAATCATCTTGTTAAGCTACTGTGACCTCCACGTCTCTTCCAAGGGGCATTGATGTTGTCTTTTTATTCCATTGCGACCTCCACCACTCTTACAAGGGGCATTGGTATTGTCTTTTTATTCCACTGTAATGTCCACCACTCCTCCAAGGGGCATTGATATTGTCTTTTTATTCCACTGGGACCGCCACCACTCTTACAACGTGCATTAATATTGTCTTTTTATTCCACTGGGACCTCCACATCTCTTCCAAGGGGCATTAAATCTGTCTTGTTAAACCACTCTGAACTCCACGTCTCTTTCAAGGGGCATTAAACCGTCTTGTTATGCTACTGTGACCTCCACGTCTCTTCCAAGGGGCATTAAAACCATCTTGTTAAACCACTCTGAACTCCACGTCTCTTTCAAAGGGCATTAAAACCGTCTAGTTAAGCTAATGTGACCTCCACGTCTCTTCCAAGGGGAAGTAAACCATCTTGTTAAACCACTCTGAACTCCACGTCTCTTCCAAGGGCATTAAAATCGTCTTGGTAAGCTACTGTGACCTCCCTGTCTCTTCCAAGGGGCATGGATATTGTCTTTTTATTCCACTGCTAACTCCACCACTCTTCCAAGGAGCATTGATATTTTCTTTTTATTCCACTGCGACCTCCACCACTCTTCCAAGTTTCATTGATATTGTCTTTTTATTCCACTGCGACCTTCACCACTCTTCCCAGGGGCATTGATATTGTCTTTTTATTCCACTGGGACCTCCACGTCTCTTCCAAGGAGCATTAGAACCATCTTGTTAAACCACTCTAAACTCCACGTCTCTTCCAAGGGGCATTAAAACCGTCTTCTTAGGCTACTGTGACCTCCATGTCTCTTCCAAAGGGCATTAAAACCATCTTGTTAAACCAATCTAAACTCCACGTCTCTTCAAAGGGGCATTAAAATCTTCTTGTTAAGCTATTGTGACCTCCACGTCTCTTCTAAGGGACATTGATATTGTCTTTTTATTCCACTGTAACCTCCACCACTATTCCAAGGGGAATTGATATTGTCTTTTTATTTCACTGCGACCGCCACGACTCTTCCATGGGGCATTGATATTGTCTATTTATTCCACTGGGATCTCCATGTCTTTTCCAACGTGCATTAAAACTGTCTTGTTAAGCTGCTGTGACCCCCACGTCTCTTTCAAGGGTCATTAAAACAGTCTTGTTAAACCACTCTGAATGCCACGTCTCTTCCACCGGGCATTAAATCGTCTTTTTAAGCTACTGTGACCTCCACGTCTCTTCCAAGGGTCATTGATTTTGTCTTTTTATTCCACAGGGACCTCCATGTCTCTTCCAAGGGGCCTTAAAACTGTCTTGTTAAACCACTCTGAACTCCACGTCTCTTCCAAGGGGCATTAAAACCATCTTGTTAAGCTACTGTGACCTCCACGTCTCTTCCAAGGGGCATTGATGTTGTCTTTTTATTTCACTGCGACCTCCACCACTCTTCCAAAGGGCATTCATATTGTCTTTTTATTCCACTGGGACCCCCACGTCTCTTCCAAGGGGCATTTAAACCATCTTATTAAACCACTCTGAACTCCACATCTCTTCCAAGGGGCATTAAAACCGTATTGTTAAGCTACTTTGACCTCCACGTCTCTTCCAAGGGGCATTAAAACCGTCTTGTTAAGCTACTGTGACCTCCACGTCTCTTCCAAGGGGCATTGATATTGTCTTTTTATTCCACTGCAACCTCCACCACTGTTCCAAGAGGCATTGATATTGTCTTTTTATTCCACTGGGACCTCCATGTCTCTTCCAAGGGGCATTAAAACCGTCTTGTTAAACCACTCTGAACTCCACGTCTTTTCCAAGGGGCATTGAAACCATCTTGTTAAGCTACTGAGACCTCCACGTCTCTTCTAAGGGGCATTAAGACCATCTTGTTAAACCACTCTGAACTCCACGTCTCTTCCAAGGGGCATTAAAACCGTCTTGTTAAGCTACTGCGACCTCCACGTCTCTTCCAAGGGTTCATTGAAACCGTCTTGTTAAACCACTCTGAACTCCACGTCTCTTCCAAGGGGCATTAAAATCGTCTTGTCAAGTTACTTTGACCTCCACGTCTCTTCCAAGGGTCATTGATATTGTGTTTTTATTCCACTGGGATCTCCACCATTCATCCAAGGGGCATTGATATTGTCTTTTTATTCCACTGCGACGTCCACCACTCTTCCAAGGGGCATTAAAACCGTCTTGTTAAACCACTCTGAACTCTACGTCTCTTGCAAGGGGCATTAAATCATCTTGTTAAGCTACTGTGACCTCCACGTCTCTTCCAAGGGGCATTGATATTGTCTTTTTATTCCACTGCGACCTCCACCACTCTTCCAAGGTGCATTGATATTGTCTTTTTATTCCACTGTAACCTCCACCACTCTTCCAAGGGGCATTGATATTGTATTTTTATTCCACTGCGACCTCTACCACTCTTCCAATGAGCATTGATATTGTCTTTTGATTCCACTGGGACCTCCACGTCTCTTCCAAGGGGCATTAAAACCGTCTTGTTAAACCACTCTGAACTCCACGTCTCTTCCAAGGCGCATTAAAACCGTCTTGTTAAGCTTCTGTGACCTCCATGTCTCTTCCAAGGGGCATTAAAACTGTCTTGTTAAACCACTCTGAACTCCACGACTCTTCCAACGGGCATTGGATTTCCTCCTAATTTTAATCAGCTTTTGCTTTTCAATGCATAGTCAAACACTAAGGGAGACCCACTCCCCAATAATGGGTAGAAGTTTTTTAGTACGCTGTAATCCACGTCTGTTTCAAGGGACATTGCATTTCCTCATAATTTTTGGAAAGCCTTCCATTCACTGCTTAGGCCAACAGTGTACAGGAGACCCAGTTGCTATAAATGGAAAAAACGGTTTAGTTAAGGCCCTCTAACCTCTATGTCACTTCCAAGGGGCATTGGAGTGCCTCCAAATCTTTGGTAGGCATTGCACTCACTGTATGTCCTATAACTGTGTAGGCGAACCGCTCCTTTTGGTACAGAAACATATCCTACAAGACATGTGTGGTTGACTGGCCTGATATTGATGTGAATGGTCCCTGTTCCTCCTGCTCTTTCTCCTTTGCCACCACCTCATCCATCATTCACCACCTGAAGCTTTGTTTTAACGGGAGTCATAGAACTGGGATAGTAGCAGGAAAACATCCAGAAATCCTTGGAGGAGGTAGGATATGTGCCAAAATGCTGACCACCTCAGGCCTAGCCGCTACCACATACATGAGCTTGCATTCCAAGAAACAGAAAGCTAAGGAGATGGATGGCCTCATGATCATGAATAATTTACTCGTTGTGTAGGAGGCCGACCACTGCTGCTGTCTACCTTCTGAACTTTGTGTTGAAGCCTGATTGACCCAGGACCCGCAATCCTCTATGTCTGGAGGACGTGTTGCATCCCAGTGTCCAACTGTGTCCCGGCTTCCACAATATTAACCCAGTGTGAAGGCGTCAGTCAGATAGACCATCCCTGGCCACATTCACTTGTCCACGTGTTTGTGGTTAGGCTGTCCTTCCCACTAAATGCACAGGGGAGGGCACAGGTAATGTTTTGGTATGCACGCTTGTGTATAAGGCGCACCGGGACTAATAGGGGCGGCTCTGGACCGTTTATGAACACCCGACCGCCCCCAGGCGGCTGGGGACCTTGTGTGGGCACCCGGCTGCGGGGCAGCTGGGGACTAAGTATGGACACCTGGCCTCCCCCTGGCGGCTGGGGACCAAGCGTGGACACCCGGCCGCAGGGCGGCTGGGGACTGAGTATGGAGACCTCGCCGCCGACGCAGCCATGAGGTAGTGGCCAGCTTCGGCCTCCTCCAAACTAAAAGGCCCCATTTCAAGTGCAAGCTAGCAGTATAGTATTGCAGCCTGCTGGTGGGTGGGTGGTTGGCTGCATATTTGGCTTGCATTGCAAGGAATGGGGGAGGTACAATTGAACACTGCCCTGGGACAAGGACTTGCACGGGGATAGTTGCAAGTCTGCATCTTCTGATGCGGCAAGGATCACTTCTGATGGGCACACTTTTAGGCAGTGACCTGGGTGTCAGAGATGCTTCCAGGGGTCTTCCCAATGCGGTTCCCATGTCTTTTCAGCACTGTATGCATGTGTCACACAGCACATGGCCAGATAAGGTTGTAAAATGTTAAAATTACCCTTACTGAGTACCACATTTTTAATCTTGATTTCTTTTAGTGTTTCTTAAAGCCCTAAAGTTGCCATTTGAAATGACTTTAGTTTTGTGCCATGTCTGTGTTCTGCTTTTTTTCAACAACATTAAACAACTGAATGAACATCCTCCGAGCCCGGTGATTCGATAATTTTTGCAAGGGGTTGTATATGCCTCCTTTTGGCTCACCCTATACAATGCCATGGACTATGTCAGTGCTATATACAATTAAAGGGAGGTATCTATGACTTGCATTATCAATAGTGTCCAGCAAGGGGCAGCACTTCACTGCATTTTATTCTTTGTTGACTAAATCATTAAGTCCCCAGGGGGCAAACACAGTGAATGTTTGAGGACATTTCAGGGCAGAGGTGTGTGAATGAGTAGCAATAAAATAACAGGGAATGTCAGGGACCGTAAAGACTGTGGTATCCTATATCAGTGGCTGGTGAATGTAAATATAGGTGGGCTTAATACTACAATGGGAAAGTGGGCATCCCTACAACTGCTGACTGGGAGAGAAAAAGGTTTAAGGGATGACAATAGTAGATAGATAGATAGATAGATAGATAGATAGATAGATAGATGATAGATAGATAGATAGATTTCCATAATGATACCAAGAAAATACATTTTTATGCTTTTTATGAGATCACTATAGTTTGCAGCAGACTGAGGGTTAAGATGTCTTAAGATGACCTGCTGTGGGAGGGCCTGAGTATTTGTGTCTCCCACCCTGTGATTGGATGCTGGGGGTCTGCATGCCCTTACTAAGCTAAGCAGCAATAATCTGGGCCTCCCCCCAGCACATTAATACCCCCCTCATTGCCCATTACGGCCAGTCCTATCCCTGCTTCATTCAGAGGGCTCCGTCCACGAGGGTCAGGTAAGAAAAAAATCCTGGCCAGGGCAATAAGGCACCAGGGGCTGGCATAACTGTCAATGCATCCAGAGACAAACGTGTGCACTCCAAATATATGTATTCCTACGATGGGGGGAAAACAGACCGGAACAAAACAGCTGACACATAAATACGTGACCATAGGCAAGTGTGCTAAGCTCTAAATCAAGGCCAATGCCCCATATAAACCGTAGATAAATTACACATAGACAGAAATCGTTCTTCCATGTGTCACAAGAGGAGGATTTCCTAAGACAATAGCATAACTCTCGGTTGGAGCAATACATTGTGTAAGAACAGATCTCATATGTTGCAGATGAAAGTTTCAGGTATATTGTATCCAAAGCTATGGATCCTTTAGTACAAGATGGAGACAAATGTATCAAGTAAATATTGACTGAATCTTTGTATAACATTACTTTGCCCTTTAAACAAAACCTACAAAGATGTAGGAAAGCTGGATACGTCATCTAAATACTTATAGTTAAGATAGCGGCATAACTGCAGTCCTATGTAAAATCACTTTTTCTTTAGAGAAAATTGTGTCAAGTGATAGAACAACATGTTGCTTTAAATAAAGGAAAACCTTTTTGAGATGACTATTCAAAACTGCATTGAAAAGTTGTTTTCTTGAGGAGTTGGTCTTCTCATAACGATGGTCAGTATATATTAGGTTATGTGCCAAGTTTGGAAGTTTTACCCTATCCGCTGTATAGGGAATCACTTCCCAATCCATTGGGGTCTGATCACAGGGACCTCCACCATTACAAGAATGGGAGCAGAGATTGAGCACCTCTGCTTCATTGATTCTCCATAGGACCCTCAACAATTGGGAAGTTACTTCCTATCCTATGTTTGGGGGGCTAACTTCCAAGCTTGGCACAAACCTCTTAAAGTTTGTCATAGGAAATCTGGTCTGGATAAAGAGGTGATCTTAGTAGGTGGTCTTATTACAGAGGTGGTCTTCTTAGGTGGTCTTATTAAAGACGTGGTCTTATTAGTTGGTCTTATTAGGTGGCCTTTTAGGCTTTACTGTACACTTTTTATAATGCTTGGCATCTATAACTCCTAACCTAACGTGCTTCTTCTGGGTATGATCAGAGTATTAGTTCCATGTTATCTCTGAGAGGGGTTAAAAATGGTCCAGGACTTCTCAGGTTATTTTAATGTGCTCAGCATTTGGACTCTCCTGATGCTGATGACCATTGTGTGACATAGTATTCCCATTAAGATGTCAGCAGCCATAACCATTACTCCCATTATTATATTTCGAGCTGTGGGTATAATGATCATTGTCATGTAGCCCTGCATACCTAGACGACGATCTTTGGTATCGTCACACCCAATGTGTTGACTGTAGTGACCAGAGAGAGAGATACTCAGCATTATAACCCAGCACTGCCTGTTCTTAATTTGGAGTATGAAATAAGACCTCCATTAGGATGTCTGGTGTCAGTTTTAAGCAGTGGGAGTAAATAATCCTCAGTATTTTCACCTGTGCCCTCTTTATTGGCTGGGGGTTGGTAGTTAAGATTTGCAGAGCAGCATCATGTCAGAGGGGCGAGAGACAGCTGACGTTCCTTAAAGGTTCCTCAAGATATTTTGGGAAAGTCTTACAAAGTTTCCCATGAGATCAGATGACTTAAAAGAGGGGTTAGGTGTCAATCTCTATGATACCCGTTCCAGAAGTTAGGAGCTATTTAGGGGATGGGTAGAAACTGAAGAAACAATTGGAGTCTGTGATTCGGTTGGGACCTGACAGTTTAGTTCTTTCTCAAGTGCTATCAGGTAGGAGATTCCCCCTCACGTTGGTTGTGTTCTAGAAGAAAGTGGACAAGCTGTGATTCTTCTTTTGTGTTCTTTGTGCAGGTATCACATAAACCGCCAAGATGTCTAAGATATCGAATACCCGTAAGACGCATCTGAAGGTAAGTACAGTGCAACTATGTCTTCATTCCTTCACATCTACCTCATTCTCCCAAAACACACATGTGCAACCTACACCTAAATGTCCCCAAAACAGATCAACTATGACATTTCCAGGTAGTAAAAGTTGTTGACAGTCTAGACCAGAGGCGGACATATTATTGGTGCAACGTGGAGCCTAATATGTAAGGGGGCTCAAATCAGGGACCCCCTTCCATCAGTGTCCACTACTGGTCTAGATACACATTCTAGAATAATCAAAGTCCCGAATATTGAAATGTTTTTGTGTACGAGCATGATCTCATCAGGGACAATGCAACCAAAATTGTGCAACTTACGTGATATTTAGGGAAGTTTTGCTGATACTAGAAGTTGTGCCAAAGATTATTTAGTTATGTCTGTATGGTATTTCAGTAATATTTCTGAAGATGACCCATTCCTTCAACTATCGAGTATACAATTCAATGGTATTGTGCCATCACCCATCCACTGGCAATTGCATCCAATGTTAAAGGTTATCTGTCTTCTCCAGGATTTTTCTACCCCATCTGAGAGCAGCTTGACGTAGGGCAGAGACCCTTAATCCAGCAATATATCACTTACTGGGCTGCTTGCTGCAGTTTTGATAAAATTACCGTTTAATCTGCCGCAACTCTAGTAGATCTCTGAATTCTGAGCTCTGTATAACCCCACCAACATCACTGATTGGCTGCTTTCTGTGTACAATGTGCATAGGCACAAAGCTGCCAATCAGTGGTTGGGGTGTGGTTAACTACATGGCCGCAGGTTTACTAGTCTAAATATAATCTCCTGCTGATAAAATAGTGATTTTATCAAAACTACAGCAAGTTTTCCAGTAAGTGACACATCACTGGAATCAGAGTCTCTGTCTCTACATTATACTGCTCTCAGATTAAGTGACAAAAACCTGATGACCCTTTAAAAAAACTTACATTATAGGCAGACACGTACTTTGGAACACGGCACATCCCTGATAATCTGATCAGTTGCTAGTTGTCAGTTGGACCTTGATTGGTTGCATTTCCAGAAACAATACTTCTCTTCTATACTATTGTTCTACTTTGCACTGACCATCTCCAGAAAGTGAAACAGAAATAAAACAAATGAAAATAAATAAAAGTAGAAAGAACTTTGTAACTATCTGATTAACGCTGCAACTGTTTGGTAAAAACAAACAAAGACTGACATTTATACCCTCACATGATAATTGGACACAATATGTATCCCACAATTCGCATAGACCATAATGTACCCTACTAGTCCTCTCACCACGGCCTCTAACAATTCACCTCTTCTCTTTGCAGAGCTTGATGCTCCAGGTCGCAAAAACTGCTCTTGAAAAAGAGGAAGCCGATATCGCCGCTGAGAAGGAAAGTTACCTGGCAGCGCACTGTCCTCCCCTGAGTTTGCCAAGTTCTCTGCAGGACCTGCAGGTACCCTACAGATGTTATTAATGGTGCTTTCTCACTTGGCTTATTGATGACTAATATACAAGTTATTGATTTTTTTTTGGTGGTAAGATCATTGCTGTGTTTTATACCAGGGGTGGATATACCATTGGAGCAACCTGGGCAGCCGCACAGAGACCAAAGATAAAGGGGCCACCTCTACCACAAAGCAGGTGGAATTGGGCTTTATGATGAGCTATTGGGCTGCAATATACTGTTCTTGCACAGGGCCCTCTTCTGTCTGTGTCCACTCCTGTTTTATACTAAATATTTCAGCCCCAGTCCAGAGATGCCCATAAAATTGGAGAAGTAGCCAATGCATCCATGGGTATAGCTTAAAGTTCCTGGACCCCAATGGAAAATCCGTAACAGGGTCGCCACCTAAATGTGCCATTTACAATACTCTTGTTTATTTATATAGCAAGTGGGCCTGTGAAAGTGGTACCTAACCAGTAAGCACCGCCCTTTATAGCTACTTCCCTGCCCCCATGTCACACTTATAAGAAGCTTAGCCATTGAGAGTGGTTGGGTTCCCATATTGAAGAGCTGTTGTTGCTTTTTCGATACTCTTCTGTAAAATGGAGGGAGCACTGTGGTCAAACTAGTAGCTGTGCAGAATCGAAAAATCTATTTTGGACTGCTGAACTCACATATTCTTTCATGGACCCAGACCAGTAGAGTAATGGCCAAAGGGGCTCCGGACTCCTGTGAGGATGAGTAATAGGGATACTTGCAGCCAAAGCTACTGAAGCTATTCAGAAATGTTGCATTTGAAACCTAATGTTTAGGTCAACACAAGTCCGTCAACACAAAATGACTTTTCATACGAAACACAGGCACCCTGTGCACCCTTGGTGTGGCCAAATAGCTAAGTGCACCTTCTTTACTACTCGTTCTCCATCTATCTCTGTCCCCCCTGCCTTAATTGACAGCTCTGGATTCCAAGAGTCAGAGAAGGGTGGAGAAAGATGGAAAACAAGTAGGAGTGAAGGTCCATTGTTTGGCCACGCCAAGGGTGCACCCAGTGCCTGTGCTTGGCTTGGATGGTCATTTTGTGCAGACAGACTCTCTTTAATATGTTATTTAACCCTGATGGATTAAGTACATGCAGAGCATGTTTGCTCAGTTCATGGTATACTTAGAAAGTGTGATTTCTGGCCTGCTCCTCGTAACCATGTGCTACTTGTTTTCCCATTATTTCGACTAGGCTTTTGCAGAAATGTATGATCCCCAAGTTTGATCATATTATGAATTCTGTATTTTCTAGAAGGACTAGCTGGGTAGCTTCAGTATACTTAATGCCTTCTTTTCCTTACTTCCATATCTCCTTCCAGGAATTTTGCAAGAAGATGCACTCCAAGATTGATGTGGTAGATGAAGAGAGATACGACATGGAGGCCAAAGTTCAAAAGAGCAGCAAGGAGGTGAGCAAGAGGCTGAAAAAGCTTCTTCCGATGATATACAGTGCTGGCCAAAAGTATTGGCACCCCTGCAATTCTGTCAGATAATACTCAGTTTCTTCCTGAAAATGATTGCAATCACAAATTCTTTGGTATTATCATCTTCATTTAATTTGCTTGCACGGAAAAAACACAAAAGAGAATGAAGCAAAAATCAAATCATTGATCATTTCACACAAAACTCCAAAAATGGGCCAGACAAAAGTATTGGCACCCTCAGCCTAATACTTGGTTGCACAACCTTTATCCAAAATAACCGCGAACAACCGCTTCCGGTAACCATCAGTGAGTTTATTACAATGCTCTGCTGGAATTGTAGACCATTCTTCTTTGGCAAACTGCTCCAGGTCCCTGATATTTGAAGGGTGCCTTCTCCAAACTGCCATTTTGAGATCTCTCCACAGGTGTTCTATGGGATTCAGGTCTGTACTCATTGCTGGCCACCTTAGAAGTCTCCAGTGCTTTCTCTCAAACCATTTTATATAGTGCTTTTGGAAGCGTGTTTTGGGTCATTGTCCTGCTGGAAGACCCATGACCTCTGAGGGAGGCCCAGCTTTCTCACACTGGGCCCTACATTATGCTGCAAAATTTGTTGGTAGTCTTCAGACTTCATAATGCCATGCACACGGTCAAGCAGTCCAGTGCCAGAGGCAGCAAAGCAACCCCAAAACATCAGGGAACCTCCGCCATGTTTGACTGTAGGGACCGTGTTCTTTTCTTTGAATGGCTCTTTTTTTTTCCTGTACACTCTATGTTGATGCTTTTTCCCAAAAAGCTCTACTTTTGTCTCATCTGACCAGAGAACATTCTTCCAAAACGTTTTAGGCTTTCTCAGGTAAGTTTTGGCAAACTCCAGCCTGGCTTTTTTATGTCTCGGGGTAAGAAGTGGGATCTTCCTGGGGATCCTACCATACAGTCCCTTTTCATTCAGACGCCGACGGATAGTACGGGTTGACACTGTTGTACCCTCGGACTGCAGGGCAGCTTGAACTTGTTTGGATGTTAGTCGAGGTTCTTTATCCACCATCCGCACAATCTTGCGTTGAAATCTCTCGTCAATTTTTCTTCTCCGTCCACATCTAGGGAGGTTAGCCACAGTGCCATGGGCTTTAAACTTCTTGATGACACTGCGCACGGAAGACACAGGAACATTCAGGTCTTTGGAGATGGACTTGTAGCCTTGAGATTGCTCATGCTTCCTCACAATTTGGTTTCTCAAGTCCTCAGACAGTTCTTTGGTCTTCTTTCTTTTCTCCATGCTCAATGTGGTACACACAAGGACACAGGACAGAGGTTGAGTCAACTTTAATCCATGTTAACTGGCTGCAAGTGTGATTTAGTTATTGCCAACACCTGTTAGGTGCCACAGGTAAGTTACAGGTGCTGTTAATTACACGAATTAGAGAAGCATCACATAATTTTTCAAACAGTGCCAATACTTTTGTCCACTCCCTTTTTTAGGTTTGGTGTGGAATTATATCCAATTTGGCTTTAGGACAATTCTTTTTGTGTTTTTTGATTGAAGACAAATTAAATGAAGATAATAATACCAAAGAATTTGTGATTGCAATCATTTTCAGGAAGAAACTGAGTATTATCTGACAGAATTGCAGGGGTGCCAATACTTTTGGCCAGCACTGTATATATTTACATGTACATCGTGCTGTGAATCCTCAAAGAGAGTTCACTTTTCTCCAGCTATCTACTATTGGACACCACTTCCTTCCATGTTGTTTCCTGTGATGTACAATAATTGATAAGTCATTGGATGATGTTATAAGGTTATTCACATCTCAGAATTTCATAGCTGACATGAGAATAACTCCGTCCAGGCTCTGATCCATGGAGCTGCTGAGCTATGTTGTTCCGTATCGTCCATAGAAACAAATGAGAGTTCTGGACAGAATGTAGTCTTCTTGAGTCCAAACGTTCAAGAAGCAGATCTTCAACTGTGTTTAAAATGATCCCACTAATCTGTTTTTTTGTGCTTTATGAAGCTGGAAGACTTAAACCAGAAAATCTTTGACCTGAGAGGTAAATTCAAGAGGCCAGCACTGAAACGTGTACGTATGTCTGCTGACGCCATGCTTCGTGCATTGCTTGGTTCCAAGCACAAGGTCAACATGGAGCTCCGTGCCAACCTCAAACAGGTCAAGAAAGAGGACACTGACAAGGTGAGGCTTATAAAACGTCTGAAAAGACGTATTTTATCCAACAAAAGTGATGATACTCTACGTAAAATACTTCCATAATAGAAATAATGTTTCCATGATGTAACACATAAAGTCCATTATTCTGATATTTATTGACACCACTCAAGCAGAAGTTCATCGCACATAAATCCCAACTAGTTATTCCAGGTTAGCAGAAATAATAAAGTATGAACCCAAACTAGTCACTAACCAAATCTTGTCTCTTCAACTCTAGGAGAAGGATCTCCGTGATGTTGGTGACTGGCGTAAGAACATTGAAGAGAAATCCGGCATGGAGGGCAGAAAGAAGATGTTCGAGTCTGAGGCCTAAGCCCCTGACTATGACCACGGCTATCCTCAACCCGAAGCTGCCAAAGACACCCGCTTCAACATATCACAGCTCTTTCCTGGCAACTTCGGCGTTAACCCCTCTGCTGCTCATCCTTACCCATGTTTACAGCAGCCAAGGGGTTAATGAAGCCTTCCCTTCATCCTCACCTTTAAAAACCCAAGAGAATGTCTTACAGTATGTTTTGGACTGGCAAAGGGGGACACAGGTTTACAGCTCCCCTCTGTTTTAGCCACAGTCTGGTTCGGCAGGTGCTGTGTTATGTGGACGTGAGACCATAACCGTGTAAATAAAGCGTGTGACGTCCTTTATGGTTTATGATACCTGACGTGTAGGTGACGCCACTCTTCTTTCTTCTTTGTCCTTAATAAAATCTTGTACTTTGATTTTTGCATTGGTACTAGGAAGAAGGCCTATATCACCTGAATGAACGAGAACTGGGATTGTGCGTGGGGAAAGGAGCTATCGTATTTAAATTCTCAATTTCTGGCACACAATTACATCACCAGCTGTCACAGAAATGTCTCTATTGGGAAGTGCGGTGTCCTATAAAACATTGAAATCTATGAGTAATATTTTTTTCTTGAGTATCTTATGCCAAATGAAGTATAAAGCGAACAGGAAAGCCTAAAAGCAGACGGTCAGCAGATGGATTATTCAAAACTGCTGACGGCGCTAGATATGAGACTGGGGACGCAGTTTACCCGTACCTGTGTGTATGATTTTAATATCTGCATCACTGGGAATATGAGGTTTTAATCCTGTGACCGTCGGTCCTGCAAGTGCTTTTTGGGCATGGCTGAAGTGCTCTGGGCTCTCGGCAGTGGGCGCTCTACAGCCCTCGTCCTCTGGTCTTAAGTGGCGAATGTAGGGTCCAACCAGCAGTCTGCCACGGCCATCACTCAATGGCAGAGGGAAATGATTTCAAAAAGTCAACCCTTCCTTCAGAGCATAAGAGTCCACCTACAAGCACATGTGGGAGCACAGAACATGGGCGTAAAACCTCTATTTTACAGTGATGATGGTAAAACCATACACAAAGTTATGTTTCAACTGTTCAGGTTTCCTATCTAGCACTGTTGTCAATTTTGCAGAGTCAAAACTGTTGATTGACTCCCTTTAACTTTCTTTAATCTGGTTTTACACATTCGTCATTCACAGTTTCAGTATGGACTATGATCTTCTGCCCTGAACTCAACACGATGTTGAGTTCAGGTCAGTAGACCCGTGGCCAGTCCGAATGTTGCAGTCTGTACCTTGACTGTGAATGTTGGACTTGTGAAACCAGCCTTAGTCTAATTGAAATGAAGATATTAGTAAAACCAAAAGAACAATGATCTACTGATATCATGGTGATACTGCTTGGTCTACCACCAGTTTTCAGATTGACATTCTATGGAGCACCAGAACCTTATGGCAGTGCTCAGAGATTTCTATTACTGGACGTTTTTGGATTAACATTTCAAGAAAAACTCTAGCACTGTACTAAAGAACATTGTGTCAGTCATGTCTGAGGATGGAAATCTCTTAGTGTCGATATAAGGTCTTAAAAAATCTTGGAGGTTCAAACTCATGGACTCTCCAGTGTAATCTTCTGACCCATTTTTTGGTGGGATTTCCTCGGATTCCCTCTTCACTAAGAAAAACTATATGTAGTGAAGGATATGAAATTATCTATTGAGAAACATCAGGAGAACAATTTTGAGTCCTCATCAGTGGTATGAGCCTGTGAAGACATTTCCTACTGCAAAAGAGCAACAATTTTAGCAAGAAAGGAAAGAGGTTAATTTCTCCTAGCAAGTGTGCGAGTGATGATTGGTGGTCAAAGGTAGGAAGCTTCCTGGATGGAGGGACGTGACAGTAGGACAACACCCTGGACCAGGACTTCTTTTTAGATTTTCACTATTAGAGGCCTCCTCACCTCGTCACATACACAATCACTACTGTCTCATCAAAATCTTAAAGCATTTCAGCTCCAAATTGCAAAATCCAAGAGTTTTTTTAAAATGTTTTAAATTAAAATATAACACAGGTTCGTACATTATGATAGGTTCAAAGTCCAGGAATATATTTGAATCAAACATATAAATTTTACCATAGGCTGGCGGATACATTTCATCATAAATGTAGGGATTGCCAATGTAAGTAATTTAAGAAAAAGATTTATCCTGGTTGTTGAAATGGAAATTAATGGCCATCTTTCCTTGTAAAATTCACAAACTAAAGCGATATACCATCACTCCTTCTATAGCAAGAGTGACCATTTGAGACAACAGAGATCCAATTGTCACGGGTTTACTGTGACAGAGAGGAGCCAGAAAACCGCAGCGTCTGAGTTCACATACTCCTGCATTGAATAGAAGCACTTCTGCCTCTTATTAAATGGTTTCTTTCAGCAGTGCAGGAGTTAAACTGCTCAGCTTTAAGTTTCTGAAGCCTCCTTCTTGTAAGTTCTCAGCTGAGCAGTGTCAGCCAATCCCCTCTTCTATATAGTCTCTGCTCTGGCAATCTGAATTGCCAGTGTTAAGACTTGTACTGCCTGGTGAGGAGTGGAGGATTCAGTGTTCAGTAGAGGTGTTTAAGGAGAGTTGTTCTTTGACTATTGCTTGGAGTTTTGGTTGTGTGCATAGTCCCCATCTTCTCCTATTTTTGTTTTCTTTCCTCATCCCTTCGGTGTCTCCCTCTGTTGTCTGTGAATGCATATTTTGTGTGTTTGGTATTTTATTTTGTCCCTGTACGTCCTTCCTTGTTTGTCTGGTTGGTGTATTCACATACACTATTCCTCCCAACTTCCCTGGGTTTGTGACGGGACAGATAAGGGCTGATTCAGGAGAACAGCAAGGTACATGGTCCCAGAATCTTCACCATAAGAAGTAACATGGAGAGCAGTGATAGATAGGGCGCCCTTAGAGTTAGGGACAGGGTAGGAACCCCTGGTCCCGGGTTGTCAGAAAACAGCTTTGTGAAACCAATGGTGTCACTAGCCAGCAACTATTGACAGCCATCTCCCAATAAATAATGGCAAAAGTAAACTCCATTTTTTCTCCTTTACTTTTCAACAGGCGTTTCCATTTCTTTAAAAAAAAAAACCAAAACTATCTTCATGGATAATGAATTTTGTGATCAATTATGAGGCCCTCTCCAGATAGGTGATGTCTGAAATTTCATTGTATGAGGCCCCAGAGGATCATAAATACCCCAAATAACCCCAAAATACAAATATATTGAAGTCTCAGAAATGACTACCTATATGAGATCCCTGATTTACATTAGATATTCTTTGTATCCTATGAATATTATGCATGTTTTTTTCAGATGATTAATGCAATTTCAGGTAGTCACCTCACAGAGGTTTCACCATCTCTTAAGTATAGGTATTATATACAGTGGCATGTAAAAGTTTGGGCACCCCTGGTCAAAGTTAGTGTAATTGTGAACAGTTATGCAAGTTGAAGATGAAATGATCTCTAAAAGGCCTGAAGTTAAAGATAACAGATTTCCTTTGTATTTTAGGCACAAAATATATATTTTTTAATCTTTTACATTTTAAAAATGACGAAAAAGGAAAATGGACCAATGCAAAAGTTTGGGCATCCTGCATGGTTAGTACATAGCAGCACCTCCCTTTTGAAAGTTTCACAGCTTGTAAAAGCTTTTTGTAGCAAGACAAGAGTCTTTCAATTCTTGTTTGAGGGATTTTCATCCATTCTTCCTTGGAAAATCCTTCCAGTTCTGTGAGATTCCTTGGTCATCTTGCATGCACTGCTATTTTGAGGTCTAGCCACAGATTTTCATTGATGTTCAGAAGAGGGGACTGTGAGCGCCATTGTAAAACCTTCAGCTTGCACCTTTTGAGGTAGCCTATTGTGTATTTTGATGTTTGTTTAGGATCATTAACCATTTGTAGAAGCCATCCTCTTTTCAACTTCAGCTTTTTTACAGATGGTGTTATGTTTGCATCAAGAATTTGTTGAAATTTCATTGAATCCATTGTTCCCTCTACCCGTGAAATGTCCCCTGTACCATTGGCTGCAACACAACTCCAAAGCATGACTGATCCACCCCCATGCTTAATAGTTGGCGAGATGCTATTTTCCTGAAATTTGGTGGCCTTTTTTCTCCACACATACCTTTGATCATTGTGGCCAAAGAGTTCTATTTTAACCTTTTTGGTCGACAGAACTTGTTTCCAAAATGTATCAGGTTTGTTTAGATGTTCTTTTGCATACTTCTGATGCTGAATTTTATGGTGAGGCTGCAGGAGAGGTTTTCTTCTGATGACTCTTTCATGAAGGTCATATTTGTGCAGGTGTCTCTGAACAGTAGAACAATGAACCACAAAGCTAGAGTCTGTTAAATCTTTCTGTAGGTCTTTTGAGGTCAAGCGGGGGTTCTGATTTGCCTCTCTAGCAATCGTACGAACAGCTCTCACTGAAATTTTGCTTGGTCTTCCAGACCTTATCTTGACCTTCACTGTTCCTGTTAACTGCCATTTCTTAATTACATTTCAAACTGAGGAAAGGGCAACTTGAAAACACTTTGCTATTTTCTTATAGCCTTCTCCTGTTTTATGGGCCTCCACCATTTTCATTTTCAGAGTGCTAGGCAGCTGCTTAGAAGAACCCATGGCTGCTGTTTTTTTGGCATAAAGTTAGAGGAGGCTTGGTTTTTATAAAGCTGGGAAATTTTCATCACCTGGCATTTCCTAACGATGGTAGTGAACAAGCCATAACCCTAATAGGCTAATTAAGGTCAGAAACCTTGGTCAAAATTATCAAAGCACACAAATCTCCAAGGGTGCCCAAACTTTTGCATAGGCCCATTTCCCTTATTGTAATTTTTTAAAATGAAAAAAAAAAGACCATCTACATACTTATTTGCCTAAAATACAACTGAAATATGTCATCTTTAACAATATGCCTTTTAGAGATCATTTCATCTTCAACTTGCTTAACTGTTCACAATAACAATGATTTTGACCAGGGGTGCCCAAACTTTTACATGCCACTGTAACTGCATTAATAAAGTGGTCTTTTGCTAATGCTTTCTGGATTGTGAAATGGCTTCCATCCTGCAAATGACGATTTGAAAAAAAAAAAAAAACAAGAAAAAAGAAAAACTCCAGAATACTCAGGAGAGCAGTGGGAATGAAATAAAAGCAAAAACTGGACATTTTTGACCTGGTGACAGGTCCTCTTTAAACAGAACTAAGTTCTGGATAATTTACAGGATACTTGGGCGATGGAAGTAATGTACAACATATGTCAAGAAGGGCTGACTCATGATTTAATGGGGTCCACAGCAGGATAATAATTTTGGCTTTCTTCTGTGATATCCAGCTGCAATACTGTACATTCATTAATCAAAATGTTATCACACTGTGTGTGATAAATGCAGGAAAGAAGTCTTAGTCTATCCAAAATCTAATCTTTTCCCCCTAATTCAAAAAATATTTGTGAAAATGATGTGGATGGTGCCAAATATTGATCCTTCCATGCCATAACACTGGCACTTGTAAAATATATTGACGACCTCCTGGAATGTTGGAACTTTGTATAGCCATGTCTGGTTCTTATTGACGTTACTAGCAGTTGTCAACACCTAAGAATTGTTCACATAAACCAGCAATTCCTAACCTTTTTTCAAAGAAAAACCTGATAAAATCTTTCCCTTTCTGTAGAGCCCCTATAAGTTACGTATTCTAACCGTAAAAGTAATTTTTCTTATCTGATGCTCCCTTCTAGAGAACCCATAACCAAGTTGGGTGATGGCGATGTAGTTGACTAGAGACCGCTGAGCCAAGCGATTGTCTGCAGAGGTCACATGTGTTGTAGTTATGATGTCACCTCTGCAGCCAATCAACAAGACAGGAGAAGAAGCAGGGAGGCGCTGCTGGAACAGGAAAAGGTGAGTGTTGCTGAGATTTTAGTATTATGAAAAGCAAGTGTGGCGCCCCTGCGGGTTCAGTCGCCACAGAGGTACTGCATTTCACCCAGAGGTGTGGTATCTCACTCTCAGGTAAGGAAGGAGTACTGCCCGGGACCCTAACACCTGAATCCAACACTACACTACTCCAGACCAGCAGGAGGGGCAAGATGCGTCGCTTCTCTGCTGAGCCCTGTCCCTGGTTGGAGTGGGGGGAACCAAAGTAGGGGGAACCATGTAGTGGGTGTGGGTGGAGGAAGTAAATCAGGGGAGCACTTGTTATGAATAGTATAAAGAGGGAAGCCATCTTGGGAGTTCAGTCCAGTCAGTGAGACAGTCTGAGAGGAGAAGTAGAGGGAGCAGGAGCTCTGTAGGAGCTCTGCTCAGGAGGAGGGCCTAGCCAGAGAGGCCCAAGACTGAAGAGAGAGAGAGAGAGTAGCAGGATAGGCTCCAGGGACGTGGAAAGGACCCCAGGGGTACGGGTAGTGATGGAGGCCACCCGTATGCCCGAATCTACCAGGAGGTGGAGGTGTCAGGTCGCACAGAGGGGACCGGTCCCTAAACTAGCAGAGTTCTTAAGCCTCAACTAGGAAACCAGAGGCTGCAGTATTTCAGGTACTGCAGCCACAAGTAACATCTAATCACCAGAAAGGTGGCCATAGAGGACCCAGGGGACAGAGAAGACGTCGCCCGGCAAGGTCCGCGGCCACAGGCCTGAGACACTGGGTGTGACGTGCAGGGAGACGGCCAGAAGGAACACACAGAAGGGGGTCCTGTTACGTACTCCGGAGAGACCTGGGAGTTCGCTGAACAGCTCCCTGAGTAAGCACAGGACGCCATGGGAAGTTACTCTAGTACTAGTAACTGGAAGTCTAAGAAACCGTGAGTAAACCCTGAGGACTGCAACTTACTGTCTCTGTGATCATTATCTGCGCCATCCTCTGCACTACACCATAACAGCAACATCTACACTGCCCTGGAGCTGAGCTCTACCTGTGGAGATCTAAACCAACCCTGCTGCACTAACATCAGCTCCAGAGGACCTGCTCCGCAGCGGCGGCTCCGTTTAGCCGCATACCACAGGTGGCGTCATGAACTCTATACAAGAACTATAAAACCCCTGTAAATATCCCCTTTTTACTGACCGCCCTGGGTCAGGGACCGGGTCACCGCCACTGTGACATCTCCCCTAACAACGACCGGCCCGGCACCGAGTACCCCACGGCCCAGGGGGCGCGTCACAAGCCTTAAGGCAGCGTTCCTCAACTCCGATCCTCAAGTGCCACTAACAGGTCATGTTTTCAGGATTTCCTTAGTATTGCCCAGGTGATAATTGTATCACCTGGACAGGCAATAATTCCATCACCTGGGCAATACTAAGGAAATCCTGAAAACATGACCTGTTGGTTGGTGGCTCCTGAGGACCGGAGTTGAGGAACACTGCCTTAAGGCATTAAAAATTTCCTTTTAAAAGTTCTAGTTACTTCCTATTGGCAAAGGGACATTTTGGACCATGTCAGTTTTCAAGGCTCAGGAGCAAGTGCAATATCTGCGCCTGCTAATTGTTGGGCCCTGACATAATTGTAAAGGTGGTAAAAATACAGAAGCCAGTACAGAAGCCCCCTGAGAGAAAAATCATGACATGCTATTCGGGGACCAATGTCTCTATTTTTGCTCAGTTTAGGACTTTTATTTCTAGTTACAGAAACCATAAGTGGTCAGAAGGTCAGCGGTTACACATAATCTTGGGGGAAAACTGACAACCAAGTGAATATCAGAACAGTTGCTGAACATTTGGCAGTCTAAGGACTTTGCGCCACACCTCAAATCCTCCAGAAGGTCAGGTTACACCCAAGATGACTGATGGCTCTTGTTTCAATTAACGCTGCCCCTATTGATCTAAGTGAGGTTACCCCCACCACAGCATGCCCTACTTAACATTTTTTGTGGGGTGGTTGCACCAGACATTTGTATAAGTATGCCATAGTACCTAAAATGGTCTCAAACACTGAGAATCATCTCCTGACCACCCACAATTGTGCACACACAGCGAGTATGCCACCGATGCTTGCATTCACACTAGAGACTGATTCCTAACTGACCCATAGGATACCATCTCTTTAAAGGTGACCTGTCATCAGGCTTTTTCTACTCCATTCAAGAGCAGCATAATGTGGGTGCAGAGACACTAATTCCGGCAATGTGTCACTTACTGGGCTGCTTAGTATGGTTTTTATAAATTTTAGTTTGTATGCAAATAAGGTTTAAGTGCTCTAGGCATGATCAGAGCACTTCACAAACTTCTGCCTCCTTCCCAGCCACACCTTCCTCTGCTTGACTTACAGCTCACTGGTTTGACTGCATAGTCAGTGAGCTGTCAGTTAAGCAGAAGAAGGTGCAGCTGGGCAGGGAATAGCGCCAAGGAGGTAGAGGATTGAGGATTGGAAAGCACTTTGAAGCGCTCAGAAAACTTAAGCCTCATTTGCACATGAATTAACGTGATTTTTCAGTCAGGGAACAACAGTTGAATAAGTGAAGGTATGGATGACATTATCTTTTAGAGAGCAACATGACCATATAAATAACTAGGGAGACGGGGGACCAGAGTGATCTGACCATAGGGGGATTATAATGAGGGCAATCTGGGATACCGCCCGGGGCCTACTGTGCACCCAAACAATAGTTTTCACCCACATATGGGGTATCTGTGTGCTCAGGAGAAATTGCACAACACATTTTGGGGTCCATTTTCTCCTGTTACCCCTTTGAAAATAAAAAAATTGGGGCTAAAAAACATTTTTGTGAGAAAAATGGGATTTTTTTATTTTCACGGCTCAATGTTATAAACTTCTGTGAAGCACTTGGAGGTTCAAGGTCCTCACCACAAATTTAGATAAGTTCCCTGAGGGGTCTAGTTTCCAAAATGGTGTCACTTGTGTGGGGTTTATACTGTTTAGGTATATCAGGGGCTCTCCAAACATGACATGGCGTCCGCTAATTATTCAAGCAAATTTTACATTCACAAAGTCAAATGGCGCTCCTTCCCTTCCGAGCCCTGCCGTGCACACAAACAGTGTTTTTTCCCCCTTATATGGGGTATAGGCTTACACAGGTTAAATTGCACAATAAATTTTGGGGTCCACTTTTTACGTGTTACCCTTGCGAAAATAAAACAATTTGGGTCTAAAGTAAAATTTTTGTGAAAAAAAAGTTAAATGTTCATTGTTTTCTTCCACATTCCAAAAATGCCTGTGAAGCACCTGAAGGGTTAATAAACTTCCTGAATGTGATTTTGAGCACCTTGAGGGGTGCAGTTTTTAGAATGGTGTCACTGTTGGGTATTTTCTGTCATAAAGGCCCCTCAAAGTCACTTCAAATGTGATGTGGTCCCTAAAATAATGGTTTTGTAAATTTTGTTGGAAAATGAGAAATCGCTGGTCAACTTTTAACCCTTACAACTTCCTAACAAAAAACAATTTAGGTTCCTAAATTGTGCTGACATAAAGTAGACATGTGGGAAATGTTATTTATTAACTATTTTGTGTGACATATCTCCCTGATTTAAGGGCATGAAAATTCAAAGTTTAAAATTGCGAAATTTTCACAATTTTCCCCAAATTTCCGATTTTTTGCACAAATAAACTTCAGTCGTATCAAATACATTTTACCACTATCATGAAGTACAATATGTCACTAAAAACACTCTCAGAATCAGTGGGATCCGTTGAAGCTTTCCAGACTTATTTCCTCATAAACTGACACTGGTCAGAATTGTAAAAATTGGCCTGGTCATTAACGTGTAAACAGCCTTCGGGTGTAAAGGGGTTATCAACTTTCCATTATCCATAGGTGGAGGAAGAAAATAACAATCACAGCAATAGTCACCCCAATCAGATCCAGTGCTGCCTTTCCACTGCTGCCCACATCTTTATTGACAATCTGCAGTGGTCATGAGCAATGACCGCTGGAACCTCAATCGATCACTAGAACTGAGCCCCAGTTTCATAGCACATTAAATGGGCAATCATTGCGCATGTGTACTATCACTCCATTCTATTTTCACAAAACTTAAAAAACTAGTGGAGTACATGACTGACTCTTTCGTTGGTGCAGTATTTCAGCATTTGGGGTCTTACTTTTAATGTGGTGTGGGGCCACACTTTATCTAAGGCTCAGTTCAGATTGCCATATAAAAATTGCAGAAATGCTACGGATTTTTCCTGAGCGTTTCTGCATCTCCCTGGCAGAAAAAAGGCATGCGGATTGTACATGCGGATTGTACATGCGGATTGTACATGCGGATTGTACATGCGTTTTTCCTGCCAGGCACATGCGGATGTGAAGCGTTCTTCACGTGCATTTCCGCATGCGGGTTGTCAAGCGCTTTCCAAGCGATTTTAGCATCACTTGGAAAGTGCTTGTCAACTCGGTCACACTATATAAATCCATGTAAACAGCATGGATTTATATAGTGTGACTCGAGAGAATGTCAAAAAATAAAAAATAAACCTATACTTACCTTCTGATGACCCCCGCAGTCTTGCTGCGCTCCTGTGCTGACTTCCGGGAGAACGCGGTACACTGAAGGACCTGCCGCCGTCAGCATCGCGTGACCCGTCACATGACTATGACGTCAGCGCAGGTCCTTCAGTCCACCGCGATCTGCCGGCATGGGAGGACGAGCGCAGCAGGGGCCGCCAGAAGGTAAATATAACATATATTTTTTATTTTATTCTTTTTTTTTACAGGTACTATGGTACCTGGGTCTGGATGAGAGTCTCCTCTCCTCTAGACTTGGGTACCATCCGCACATTAGAACGCATGGAATGCGCATCTACATATACAGTGATGCGTAATCCATGCGTTTCAATGCAAGTCAATGGCGGCGAAAATGCAGCACTTCCGCAAAATAATTGGTAGTGCTGCGGATTTTTCCACAATGATAATCCGCAGCGGAAATTTCCGCAACATGTGCACAGCACATGCGGATTATCATTGGGGAACATGGCAGGCCTTCTACCATGTGTTTTTTAAGCGTTTCTGCAGCGTTTTTGCCGCTGCGGAAACGCTTAAAAAACACATCGTGGGCACACAGCCTAAGGATGGTGGACTATGCTGCAGCGTTCCTTCCCCTGAAGACACCAATCATGTCATGTTCATTGTGTAATGTGTATTATGTCTTGCGTCTTTGCATGTGTATATATATATATATATATATATATATATATATATATATATATATATATATACAGTGGTGGCCAAAAGTATTGGCACCCCTGCAATTCTGTCAGATAATACTCAATTTCTTCCTGAAAATGATTGCAATCACAAATTCTTTGGTATTATTATCTTCATTTTATTTGCTTGCAAGGAAAAAACACAAAAGAGAATGAAGCAAAAATCAAATCATTGATCATTTCACACAAAACTCCAAAAATGGGCCAGACAAAAGTATTGGCACCCTCAGCCTAATACTTGGTTGCACAACCTTTAGCCAAAATAACTGCGAACAACCGCTTCCGGTAACCATCAATGAGTTTCTTACAATGCTCTGCTGGAATTGTAGACCATTCTTCTTTGGCAAACTGCTCCAGGTCCCTGATATTTGAAGGGTGCCTTCTCCAAACTGCCATTTTGAGATCTCTCCACAGGTGTTCTATGGGATTCAGGTCTGGACTCATTGCTGGCCACCTTAGAAGTCTCCAGTGCTTTCTCTTAAACCATTTTAGGCTGTGTGCACACGATGCGTATTTAATGCGTTTCCGCGGCGTTTTTGCAGCTGCGGAAACGCCGCGTAAACGCATTAAAAACGCATGGTAGAAGGGAAGCAATGTTCCCCAATGGAAATCCGCATGTGCTGTGCCCATGCTGCGGATTTTTCCGCAGCGTTTATGCTGCGCTCAAAAATCCGCAGCATGTCCATTAATTTTGCGGAAACGCGGCGTTTTCGCCGCCATTGACTTGCATTAGAACGCGCCAATACCGCAAGACTGCATTTGTACTTGCGTTATTGGCGCGTTCTAATGTGCGGATGGTACCCTGATGTGGAGAAGATGAGACTCTCCTCCACACCCAGGTACCATTAAAAAGCTGTAAAAACAAGAATAAAATAAAAAATAAATGTATACTTAACTTCTGTCGGCCCGCGCACCGCTCCTGCTTGGTTCCTGGCACTTTGCAGTGAGTTGAAGGACCTGCGCTGACGTCAGAGTCATGTGACGGGTCACGTGACGCTGACGTGGGCAGGTCTTTCAATTCACTGTTGCCGGCAGCCGGGAGAACGGAGTGACCGGGACACCGGGGGCCATCGGAAGGTAAGTATACAGTATATTTATTTTTGCTGTTTGCATGGATTTATATAGTGTGACCTAGTTGTCACAAGCACTTTCCAAGTGATGCTAATCGCTTGGGAAGCGCTTGTCAATCCGCATGCGGAAATGTCAGTGGGACCGCTTCATTTCCGCATGTCCCTGGCAGGAAAACGCATGTACAATCCGCATGCGTTTTTTTCTGCCAGGGAGATGCAGAAACGCTCAGGAAAAAATCCTGAGCATTTCTGCATCGTGTGCACATAGCCTTATAGTGCTTTTGGAAGTGTGTTTTGGGTCATTGTCCTGCTGAAAGACCCATGACCTCTGAGAGATACCCAGTTTTCTCACACTGGGCCCTACATTATGCTGCAAAATTTGTTGGTAGTCTTCAGACTTCATAATGCCATGCACACGGTCAAGCAGTCCAGTGCCAGAGGCAGCAAAGCAACCCCAAAACATCAGGGAACCTCCGCCATGTTTGACTGTAGGGACTGTGTTCTTTTCTTTGAATGCCTCTTTTTTTTTCCTGTACACTCTATGTTGATGCTTTTTCCCAAAAAGCTCTACTTTTGTCTCATCTGACCAGAGAACATTCTTCCAAAATGTTTTAGGCTTTCTCAGGTAAGTTTTGGCAAACTCCAGCCTGGCTTTTTTATGTTTTGGGGTAAGAAGTGGGGTCTTCCTGGGGATCCTACCATACAGTCCCTTTTCATTCAGACGCCGACGGATAGTACGGGTTGACACTGTTGTACCCTCGGACTGCAGGGCAGCTTGAACTTGTTTGGATGTTAGTCGAGGTTCTTTATCCACCATCCGCACAATCTTGCGTTGAAATCTCTCGTCAATTTTTCTTTTCCGTCCACATCTAGGGAGGTTAGCCACAGTACCATGGGCTTTAAACTTCTTGATGACACTGCGCACGGAAGACACAGGAATATTCAGGTCTTTGGAGATGGACTTGCAGCCTTGAGATTGCTCATGCTTCCTCACAATTTGGTTTCTCAAGTCCTCAGACAGTTCTTTGGTCTTCTTTCTTTTCTCCATGCTCAATGTGGTACACACAAGGACACAGGACAGAGGTTGAGTCAACTTTAATCCATGTTAACTGGCTGCAAGTGTGATTTAGTTATTGCCAAGTTGTTTCACGCTTTTTTGTTAAGTATATAATTCCACATGTGTTAATTCATAGTTTTGATGTCTTCAGTGTGAATGTACAACTTTCATAGTCATGAAAATACTGAAAAATCTTTAAATGAGAAGGTGTGTCCAAACTTTTGGTCTGTAATGTATGTATATAAATATATATATATATATATATATATATGCATATATATATATATAGCGTCATGTGAATTGTTAATGTTTTGGACTAACCCATAGTGGGAGGGCATAGTTTAGGGAAAGTGACAGAGTTCCTGTTAGATGTCAGATAGGGTTTGGAGAGTAAAGAGAGCAGGGCCGCATGAAAGTGTGACCCTCAGTTCAGAGGAGACTATTGACGAGGGATAGCGTGATCCTAAAGAGAAGTGACTGATGAGACAGAATGACCTTCCGTGAGGTATCCTTAGATAGGACGCCGAGTCACAAACTCTGAAGCTTGCAAAGCAGCAGGTTTTGGACGTGAGCAGGATTGAGTACGACAGACTAGTGGGGGTCCCAAGAGCGAAGGTTCCAGAACGCCAGTAGTGGAAGAAATAGGACTCGGAACCGAACAGCAAGTAAGGAGACTTGGTGATTAGGACCGTAGCATTAAAGCTGGATTGTGGCAGAGCAGAAAGAAACAGTGTGCCTCAAGAGCCCTGCAGTAGAACTGCAGAGGAAGGACATTGGCTGTGAAAATGCTTTATACTGTAAACTCTCATAGAGAATAGGGCCAATCAGAGGTGGATTAAGAGTAGCCAGGGCCCCGGCTAGTTTAGAAAGCGTGGGTCCCTCCCGGGTACCTGATGTATCACGTGACATGTCACATGATCCCCCTTTGATAAATCATGTGATAGTTCATGTGAGTAACATACAGGTGCTCTGCTGCACATGTGTAGATGGAAAAAGACAGATAGCGGCGCAAATTTTTCCCTTGTGTACAGCGCTATACATAACATAGCGCTACACAAAATAGAGCAGGGGGGAGATTAATTTTCCCAAGGGGCCATATGAGAGACTTTGACTGTTGTGGAGGCCAAACCAATAGGCTGAAATTAATTCTGGTCAACATTAATACATCTACTATATAATTGTCTTATCCCGTCTGTCTGTCTGTCTGTCTGTCTATCTGTCTGTCTGTCTTTCTGTCTGTCTGTCCTGGAAATCCCGCGTCGCTCATTGGTCCGGCAGCGGCCAATCAGCGCCGCGGGATTTCTGAAAAAAGATGGCGGCCGTTAGCGGCTCATCTGGTGGACGGAGGTCAGCGGCGATGCAGCGGGGAGATGAGCGGCGCTAGCAGCACAACTACCCCGACCGGCGCCGCTGACCTCCATGCGACTAACGTCGGAAGATCAGCGGCTTGGCCCGCTGATCTCCCGACAGCAAGTGTGAATGGAGGACCGGGGAGCGGCGCCGCCGGTCGGGATGCTTCTGCTGCGAGCAGCCGCTCATCTCCCGGCTTCTCGCAGCAGAAGGAGCCGCACAGGCAGCGCCGCTCCCCGGTCCTCACTAATACGGAGCCGCACAAGCAGCGCCGCTCCCGGCCTCACACTAATACGACGCTAATTGGTCGCGGTGGCCGGCCGCGACCAATCAATGAGATGGGTGGCAAATTTAAACGCCGCTCTGCTGATTGGTCACGGTGGCCAGCCACGACCAATCAGCGAGATGGGCGGCAAATTTAAACGCCGCTCTGCTGATTGGTCGCGGTGGCCGGCCGACCGCCCGCGACCAATCAGCGAGATGGGCGGCAAATTTAAACGCCGCTCTGCTGATTGGTCGCGGCCGGCTACCGCGACCAATCAGCGAGATGGGCGGCAAATTTAAACGCCGCTCTGCTGATTGGTCGCGGTGGCCGGCCGCGACCAATCAGCGAGATGGGCGGCAAATTTAAACGCCGCTCTGCTGATTAATCGCGGCGGCCGCCGCGACCAATCAGCACAGCGGCGTTTAAATTTGCCGCCCATCTCGCTGATTGGTCGCGGTGGCCGGCCGCGATTAATCAGCAGAGCGGCGTTTAAATTTGCCGCCCATTTCGATCATTGGTCGCGGCCGGCCACCGCGACCAATCAGCAGAGCGGCGTTTAAATTTGCCGGCCATCTCGCTGATTAATCGCCACCGCGACCAATCAGCGAGATGGGCGGCAAATTTAAACGCCGCTCTGCTGATTGGTCGCGGCCGCGACCAATCAGCGATAGAGGCTGCAAATTTTAACGCCGCTCTGCTGATTGGTCGCGGTGGCCGATCGCGACCAATCAGCGAGATGGGCGACAAATTTAAACGCCGCTCTGCTCATTGGTCGCGGTGGCCGGCCGCGACCAATCAGCGAGATGGCCGGCAAATTTAAACGCCGCTCTGCTCATTGGTCACGGTGGCCGGCCGCGACCAATCAGCGAGATGGGCGGCACATTTAAACGCCGCTCTGCTGATTGGTCGCGGTGGCCGGCCGTCCGCGACAAATCAGCGAGATTGGCGCCAAATTTAAACAATGCTCTGCTGATTGGTCGCTGACGCCAGACGCGACCAATCAGCAAGATTGGCGCCAAATTTAAACAACGCTCTGCTGATTGGTCGCGGACGGCAGACGCGACCAATCAGCGAGATTGGCGCCAAATTTAAACAACGCTCTGCTGATTGGTTGTGGTGGCCTGCCACGACCAATCAGCGATTTTGCTGCCAAATTTAAACCCCGCTCTGCTGATTGGTCGCGACCGCCGGCCGCGACCAATCAGCGATTTTGGTGCCAAATTTAAACCACGCTCTGCTGATTGGTCGCGGTCGCCGGCCGCGAACAATCAGCAGTATTGGCGCAAAATTTAAACCCCGCTCTGCTGATTGGTCGCGACCGTCGGGCGCGACCACTCAGCGAGATAGGCGCCAAATTTTAACAACGCTCTGCTGATTGGTCATGGACGCCAGACGCGACCAATCAGCGAAATTGGCGCCAAATTTAAACAACGCTCTGCTGATTGGTCGTGGACGCCAGACGCGACCAATCAGCGAAATTGGCGCCAAATTTAAACAGCGCTATGCTGATTGGTCGCGGACGCTGCCCGCGACCAATCATTGATTTTGGCGCCACATTTAAACACTGCTGTGCTGATTGGTCGCGGACGCCAGCCGCGACCAATCAGCGAAATTGACGCCAAATTTAAACAACGCTCTGCTGATTGGTCGCGGCTGCCAGCTGCGACCAATAAACGAGATTGGCGCCAAATTTAAACAACGCTATGCTGATTGGTCGCGGTCTCCAGCCGCGACCAATCAGCGAGATTGGCGCCAAATTTAAACAGCGCTCTGCTGATTGGTCGCGGTCGCCAGCCGCGACCAATCAGCGAGATTGGCGCCAAATTTAAACAACGCTCTGCTGATTGGTTGCGGACGCCAGACGCAACCAATCAGCGAGATTGGCGCCAAATTTAAACAACGCTATGCTGATTGGTCGCGGACGGCAGACGCGACCAATCAGCGAGATTGGCGCCAAATTTAAACAACGCTCTGCTGATTGGTTGTGGTGGCCGGCCGCGACCAATCAGCGATTTTGCTGCCAAATTTAAACCCCGCTCTGCTGATTGGTCGCGACCGCCGGCCGCGACCAATCAGCGATTTTGGTGCCAAATTTAAACCCCGCTCTGCTAATTGGTCGCGACCGCCGGACGCGACCAATCAGCGATTTTGGTGCCAAATTTAAACCACGCTCTGCTGATTGGTCGCGGTCGCCGGCCGCGAACAATCAGCAGTATTGGCGCAAAATTTAAACCCCGCTCTGCTGATTGGTCGCGACCGTCGGGCGCGACCACTCAGCGAGATAGGCGCCAAATTTTAACAACGCTCTGCTGATTGGTCGTGGACGCCAGACGCGACCAATCAGCGAAATTGGCGCCAAATTTAAACAACGCTCTGCTGATTGGTCGTGGACGCCAGACGTGACCAATCAGCGAAATTGGCGCCAAATTTAAACAGCGCTATGCTGATTGGTCGCGGACGCTGCCCGCGACCAATCATTGATTTTGGCGCCACATTTAAACACTGCTGTGCTGATTGGTCGCGGACGCCAGCCGCGACCAATCAGCGAAATTGACGCCAAATTTAAACAACGCTCTGCTGATTGGTCGCGGCTGCCAGCTGCGACCAATAAACGAGATTGGCGCCAAATTTAAACAACGCTATGCTGATTGGTCGCGGTCTCCAGCCGCGACCAATCAGCGAGATTGGCGCCAAATTTAAACAGCGCTCTGCTGATTGGTCGCGGTCGCCAGCCGCGACCAATCAGCGAGATTGGCGCCAAATTTAAACAACTCTCTGCTGATTGGTTGCGGACGCCAGACGCAACCAATCAGCGAGATTGACGCCAAATTTAAACAACGCTATGCTGATTGGTCGCGGATGCCAGCCGCGACCAATCACCGATCTTGGCGCCACATTTAAACACTGCTGTGCTGATTGGTCGCGGACGCTGCCCGCGAACAATCAGCGAGATTGGCGCCAAATTTAAACCACGCTCTGCTGATTTGTCGCGGACGCCAGCCGCAACCAATCAGCGAGATTGGCGCCAAATTTAAACACTGCTGTGCTGATTGGTCGCGGACGCTAGACGCGACCAATCAGCGAGATTGGCGCCAAATGTAAACAACGCTCTGATGATTGGTCGCGGATGCCAGCCGCGACCAATCACCGATCTTGGCGCCACATTTAAACACTGCTGTGCTGATTGGTCGCGGACTCCAGCCGCGACCAATCAGCGAGATTGGTGCCAAATTTAAACAGCGCTCTGCTGATTGGTCGCGGCTGCCAGCCCCGACCAATCAGCAATTTTTGTGCCAAATTTAAACAACGCTCTGCTGATTGGTCGCGACCGCCGGCCGCAACCAATCAGCATTATTGGCGCCAAATTTAAACCCCGCTCTGCAGATTGGTCGCGACCACCGGCCGTGACCAATCTGCGATATAGGTGCCAAATTTTAACACCGCATTGCTGATTGCGCCCGGTCGGTCGCATACATATTCTAGAATACCCGATGCATTAGAATTGGGCCACCATCTAGTTAATTATAATTTGTTACGGATCCGGGTGGTGGAACCTCTGTGCTGCGGAGCAAGGAGGGACCCAGAGGGGCGTAACTAAGTATCCACTCGGACCGACCTAGGTCGTAGGGTGGCTAATGACTCCGTGACCAGGGAGGGACCGAGCAGAGGGACCAGGTGCTACTCTGGGGACGACCTTGTAAGAGAGCAGGTGACTCCCACGGGTCAGATGGCTGAGACTGACCGATACTGCAGATGGGCACAGCAGGCAGGCTGATGAGAGATCCGGGTAGATGAACTGGCAGAGACAGCAGGCGAAATGCGGGAGCCTCTAGGTAGGCTGTCAGGTGGTCACGGCAAGTGACGGGCAGGAGCCTCCGGGTAGGCAGACAGGTGGTCACGGCAAGTGACAGGCGGGAGACTCTAGGTAGGCTGTCAGGTGGTCACGGCAAGTGACGGGCAGGAGCCTCCGGGTAGGCAGACAGATGGTCACGGCAAGTGACAGGCGGGAGCCTCTAGGTAGGCTGTCAGGTGGTCACGGCAAGTGACGGGCAGGAGCCTCCGGTAGGCAGACAGGTGGTCACGGCAAGTGACAGGCGGGAGCCTCCAGGTAGGCTGACAGGTAACAGGCAGGTGCTCCCAGGTAAGCAGGCGGGCGAAGCGCATAGACAGACTGGTGGACTGAGCGGAAGACAGACTGTCGGGCTGGAGAGTAGTCAGGCTGGCGGACAGGACTGATAGTCAGGCAGGCGGGCAGGACTAGTAGTCAGGCTAGCAGCGGGACCTGAAGGCTGAAGCAGAGGTAAGTACACTGTGCATCAACTATTGCTCGGGCACCTCCATTTTGGAGGAGGTGCCTTATATATGGGAGGACCTCCGGCAATTGGCCAGGGACTCCTCAGGGCGGCGAGTGCGGCCCCTTTAAGAGGAAGGGAGCGCGCGCGCCCTAAGCACAGCGCCCGGGAAGCTGCGCGCGCCGGCAGCAGAAGCAGGAAGAGGAGCGCTGGAGGACGCCGGGCAGGGAGCGCGGCGGTGAGAGGGACGGAGTCTCTGCCTGGCAGAGGGCAGAGACGCCGATGCTACATAATTATTTTTTTACATTAATTGTATGACTTAATATTGAGCACAATTAAGTATGCTGACATCCCCCTATATACAGTATGAGACCCTACATACAATATGTGCCTCCACATACAGCATGAGCCCCTGCATAGCCCTCTACAAAAAGTGTGAGTGACGCGCCCCCAGGGCCATGGGGTACATGGCAGCCGGGCCTCTGGTTGCCGGGGGATATCACGGTGGCTGGCCCGGTCCGTGACCCAGGGCGGTCAGTCAAAAAGCAGGGGTAATTTTATATGGGGTTTTTGGGATTTTTTGTGACGCCACCTGTGGTGTCTGGTGAGGATCACCAGCGCTTCCACAGTCCTCTGAGGCAGATGTTAGGGCAGCTTGTGATGGAACGGCTCCCCACAGGTGGAGCAGGCCTCAGGGCAGTGAAGTGAGAGAGCGTGGGTTGCGCTGGGCGTTGTGGTGCAGGGGGAACAATGGCGCCGATGAAAGAATGGACGGAGGCAGTACAGTGCAGTCATCCGAGATTTTACTCACAGTTCGTAAGGCAGTCCACAGATGCACTGTACAGGTTAAGGCCTCCCGCGTCGCGCTGCGTTCACCGGGCAGGGGTTCAATCCTTCCTCAGGCAGCTTGGGAATACCTGCAGAACCCCACTTTCTCATGTTCCTATTTTGACCGTCTTCACACTGGGTCTTTCTCCCTCCTGCCCTGCACTGCCCACTCTGAATCCTGTTCGGGTACTCTGAAGTCCCTCCTGTCCGTCGGAGTTACACAGACTTGCTTGACCCTCAGGGGACTAGAATGGGGCTACGATCCCTCTGTCTTCTGACAGATGCGGGGCGTACGGGTGCCGTCCTGCACGCGCCGTACCCCCTGGGATCCTTTCTTAGAACGGAGCCTACTCCCTGCTCCCCTCCTGGGCCTCCTGACTTGGCCCTACTTGTGGAGCAGATCTCCTAATGAGACTCTGCTCCCGGACTGTTCTTCTGAACTGTCTCGAGCTGTTCTTCTGAACTGCTCCCACTGACTGAACCACTTAACTGCCACCCTAAGATGGCTTCCCTATTTTATTCTCCTACCAAAGTGCTCCCTCTAACTACTTCCTCCACCCACACCCACTACTGGTTCCCCCTATCTTTGGGTTCCCCCCGCTCCAGCCAGGGTCAGGGCTCAGCAGCTGCACTCTGCATGTTTCCCCTCCAGCTGGCCTGGAGCAGTGTAGTGTTGGATGCAGGTGTTTGGGGTTCTGTGCAGCACTCCCACCTTACCTGAGAGAAGGGAGACACCACACCTCTGGGTGAGGTGCAGTACCTCTGTGGCGACTGAACCCTCAGGGGCGCCAACAGGAGCTTCCACATAATCCCCCTATATACAGTATAAGCCCCACATAGCTCCCTATATACAGTATGAGCCCCTACATAACTCCCTATATACAGTATGAGCCCCCAAGTAGCCTCCTAGATACCTTATGAGCCCCACATAGCCTCCTATATACAGTATGAGCCCCACATAGCCTCCCATATACAGTATGAGCCCCACGTAGCTATCTATATACAGCATGAGGTCGCACGGTGCTCCCCAGATACAGCATGAGGCCGCACGGCGCTCCAAAGATACAGCATGAGGCCGCACAGCGCTTCCCAGATACAGCATGAGGCCGCACGGTGCTCCCTAGATACAGCATGAGGCCGCACGGCGCTCCCCAGATACAAAATGAGGCCGCACGTAGCTCCCCAGATACAGCATGAAGCCGCACGTAGCTCCCCAGATACAGCATGAGGCCGCATGTAGCTCCCCAGATACAGCATGAGGCCACACGTAGCTCCCCAGATACAGCATGAGGCCGCACGTAGCTCCCCAGATACAGCATGAGGCCACACGTAGCTTCCTAGATACATCATGAGGCCGCACGTAGCTCCCTATATAGAGTATGAGGCCGCATGTAGCTCCCTATATAGAGTATGAGGCTGCACGTAGCCCCCCAGATACAGCGTGAGGCCACACATAGCTATCTATATACAGCATGAGGCCGCACGGCCCTCCCCAGATACAGCATGAGGCCGCATGTAGCTCCCCAGATACAGCATGAGGCCGCACATAGCTCCCCAGATTAGCTCCCCAGATATAGCATGAGGCTGCACGTAGCTCCCCAGATACAGCATGAGGCCGCACGTAGCTCCCCAGATACAGCATGAGGCCGCACGTAGCTCCCCAGATACAGCATAAGGCCGCACGTAGCTCCCCAGATACAGCATGAGGCTGCACATAGCTCCCCTGATACAGCATGAGGCTGCACGTAGCTCCCCAGATACAGCATGAGGCTGCACATAGCTCCCCAGATACAGCTTGAGGCCGCAAGTAGCTCCCTAGATACAGCATGAGGTTGCACGCAGCTCCCCAGATACAGCATAAGGCCGCACATAGCTCCCCAGATACAGAAAGAGGCTGCACGTAGCTCCCCAGATACAGCTTGAGGCCGCAAGTAGCTCCCCAGATACAGCATGAGGCCGCACGTAGCTCCTCAGATACAGCATGAGGCCGCACAGCGCTCCCCAGATACAGCATGAGGCTGCACGTAGCTCCCCAGATACAGCATGAGGCCGCACGTAGCTCCCCAGATACAGCATGAGGCCGCACGTAGCTCCCCAGATACAGCATGAGGCCGCACGTAGCTCCCCAGATACAGCATGAGGCCACACGTAGCTCCCCAGATACAGCATGAGGCCGCACGTAGCTCCCCAGATACAGCATGAGGCCACACGTAGCTTCCTAGATACATCATGAGGCCGCACGTAGCTCCCTATATAGAGTATGAGGCCGCATGTAGCTCCCTATATAGAGTATGAGGCTGCACGTAGCCCCCCAGATACAGCGTGAGGCCACACATAGCTATCTATATACAGCATGAGGCCGCACGGCCCTCCCCAGATACAGCATGAGGCCGCATATAGCTCCCCAGATACAGCATGGGGCCGCACATAGCTCCCCAGATATAGCATGAGGCTGCACGTAGCTCCCCAGATACAGCATGAGGCCGCACGTAGCTCCCCAGATACAGCATGAGGCCGCACGTAGCTCCCCAGATACAGCATAAGGCCGCACGTAGCTCCACAGATACAGCATGAGGCTGCACATAGCTCCCCTGATACAGCATGAGGCTGCATGTAGCTCCCCAGATACAGCATGAGGCTGCACATAGCTCCCCAGATACAGCTTGAGGCCGCAAGTAGCTCCCTAGATACAGCATGAGGTTGCACGTAGCTCCCTAGATACAGCATGAGGCCGCACGTAGCTCCCCAGATACAGCATGAGGCTGCACGTAGCTCCCCAGATACAGCTTGAGGCCGCAAGTAGCTCCCCAGATACAGCATGAGGCCACACGTATCTCCTCAGATACAGCATGAGGCTGCACGTAGCTCCCCAGATACAGCATGAAGCCGCACGTAGCTCCCCAGATACAGCATGAGGCCGCATGTAGCTCCCCAGATACAGCATGAGGCCACACGTAGCTCCCCAGATACAGCATGAGGCCGCACGTAGCTCCCCAGATACAGCATGAGGCCACACGTAGCTCCCTAGATACATCATGAGGCCGCACGTAGCTCCCTATATAGAGTATGAGGCCGCATGTAGCTCCCTATATAGAGTATGAGGCTGCACGTAGCCCCCCAGATACAGCGTGAGGCCACACATAGCTATCTATATACAGCATGAGGCCGCACGGCCCTCCCCAGATACAGCATGAGGCCGCATGTAGCTCCCCAGATACAGCATGAGGCCGCACATAGCTCCCCAGATTAGCTCCCCAGATATAGCATGAGGCTGCACGTAGCTCCCCAGATACAGCATAAGGTCGCACGTAGCTCCCCAGATACAGCATGAGGCCGCACGTAGCTCCCCAGATACAGCATAAGGCCGCACGTAGCTCCCCAGATACAGCATGAGGCTGCACATAGCTCCCCTGATACAGCATGAGGCTGCACGTAGCTCGCCAGATACAGCATGAGGCTGCACATAGCTCGCCAGATACAGCATGAGGCTGCACATAGCTCCCCAGATACAGCTTGAGGCCGCAAGTAGCTCCCTAGATACAGCATGAGGTTGCACGTAGCTCCCCAGATACAGCATGAGGCCGCACGTAGCTCCCCAGATACAGCATGAGGCTGCACGTAGCTCCCCAGATACAGCTTGAGGCTGCAAGTAGCTCCCCAGATACAGCATGAGGCCGCACGTAGCTCCTCAGATACAGCATGAGGCCGCACGTAGCTCCTCAGATACAGCATGAGGCTGCACGTAGCTCCCCAGATACAGCATGAGGCCGCACGTAGCTCCCCAGATACAGCTTGAGGCCGCAAGTAGCTCCCCAGATACAGCATGAGGCTGCAAGTAGCTCCCCAGATACAGCATGAGGCCGCACGTAGCTCCCCAGATACAGCATGAGGCTGCACGTAGCTCCCCAGATACAGCATGAGGCTGCACGTAGCTCCCCAGATACAGCATGAGGCCGCACGTGCTCCCCAGGTACAGCATGAGGCAGCACGTAGCTCCCCAGATACAGTATGAGGCTGCACGTAATACACAAAAATACATACAGTATAAACAGATATATCACACATACATAGATAACACAATGATATCTGCACACACACACGTCACTCATCATCTCCCTGCTCAGCTTCTCTCCGGTGGTAAGTAGCAGTCCAGGGCGCACTGTGATGTCACTTTAGCAGACACTGCCGCGCAGGGGCCGCGTCTCCTAGCTGTGACGCGGCTGAGCCAGCACACAAGCAAGTTTACAGGTACAGTCCCGGCCCGGCCGAAGAAGAAGCAGGGGCCCTGTGAAGCTGCTGGGAGAGCGGCCCGGTGACCCTCCGGCCCACCCCGCTCTTGCCTGCCGGGATATGTGCTCTGCATCGGCGCCGCACACATTATAATGAGGGCAATTTGGCCATGGGCCCCCTGGAGCTGGCAATCCCAGATTGCCCTCATTATAATATGCCTATGGGGCCAATTGTACTAATCACTCTAATCAGAGTTTGATCTGAGTGTCAGCACAGTGTGATCCAATTCTCTCGAATGAGAGAATCATAGCACACTGTGAAGAAAAGATGGAGAACAACATTTCTCCATCTTCTCTATTCTGTGAGTCTGCGGAAATCAGACTGCACTCATATGTCACCCGAGTGCAATCCAATGATTTCCACGCACCCATGGACTTGAATGTGTGAAATCACAGCATGCCACAATTTTTTTCACAGACAGATTCTGTCTGTGAAAATAATCGGTCATCTGCATTGCCCCATTGAATAACATTGTTCCAAGTGTTGTCCGATAAAAAATCGGATAGCACTCGTCCGATGTATAAGTTGGTGTGAGCAAGTCCTCAGTAGAATACTTCTAACACTTGTATTTCTCATGGTATTGTTACATGTTTGAAATATAGATGTTCCTGTGAGCTTTGCTGCAGTATTAACACAGTCAAATATACAAAATCAGTGGGTAGACATCTAACGAGAAGCGGAGAGGAAATGGCGGTGAAGTAGTTCAACTCTTCACTGCTTTGTGGTCAGTGCTGACAGCATCAATGTGACTCCACGTGAGAATGAAATATGTGCAGAGATCTCATTGCATTCTGAATCTGCGCAGAGGAAGTGCTCGGCGCTCTCATGCTGCAGCACGAAATCTGAAGTTAAATGACAAATGTATGAAAAAGTAATGAAGTCCTATTTATATTATTAGCATAGAGCGACACCCATGTTCTGCTGTACCTCTGGTTACTTTGAGGTGTATGGAGACTAGGGTCATAGGTCAGGCTAGCCCCAACCCCCTTATACCATAGGTGTGGTAGACTTGTGCAGGGTTCTAGGCAGGGGCATAACGATCGCGGTTGCAGAGGGTGCGACTGCGACTTGGCCTGTGTAGGAGTGGGGCCCTCCCACACCAGCGCCTAATTCAACTGGATATGCGTCCGAGGAGGGACATTCAACTGAAATGTATAGCGAAGCAGAGAATCGTCGTCTCCCTGCACTGCAGTTTAAGCCACTGGTCAATCAGGGGCCAGTAGCTGACATTGGCATACCATCATGGGCGGCACATAGCAGTGGCATCATGTGGACGCTGCATGTCGTGGAAGCGGAGGATGGTAAGAAGAATCAATTATTTTTTTTAAATGTTTTGGAATGAAACAGGGAACATTATTACTAGAAAGGGCTCAGGATGGGGAACATTATTACAGAAAATAGCTCAGAATGGGGAATATTATACCAGGAAGGGGCTCAGGGTGGGGGACGTTATTACTGGATGGGGCTCAGAAATTATACCAGGAGTGGGCTCAGAATGGGATACATTATTATAGGAAAGTGTTAAGATGGGGGACATTATTATAGGAAGGGGCCAGTATGGGGGACATTAGACCAGGAAGGGGTCAGGATGGAGGATATTATTATAGGAAGGGACCAGGATAGAGGACATTATACCAGGAAGGGGCTTGGGATGGGGCATATTTTACCAGGTAGGGGCCTGGCATGAGGGACACTATATAAGGAAAGGGCTCAGGATGGGGGAAATTATTATAGGAAGATGCTAGGATAGAGGACATTATTGTACAGGGGTGAATACATATGTCTTTATAGGATCTAGAACACTACAAGGGCCCATATATCTGACCAAAAGGGAGGTGGGGGCCCAGGTCAAAATTTTGCACAGGGGCCCATCGGACTCTAGTTACGCCACTGGTTCTAGCTATCATTAGGCGCTGAATGCTGCCAAAAGTAAAGAAGACAAGTGTGCTCATGAGCATTCTTCACGGCTTCCATTTACATCAGGAGTAACAGCGTTGTCAAACATCCATTTCACATAAGATCAAAACTGACTCTAAAGCCCCCATACACATTGGACTAATGTCAGCTGATGCTACTGATATTGATGATTCACCTGATGGTCTAATGTATAGTATATGGAGGCACCGGCTGACCGAAGGTCAGAAGATGCCGATTGTGCATGTCCAATTTGGGATTGATGATTGAGTTGTTCTCCCTGAGACACATCGGCCGGCAACTTTCTTTTAGAGAACATCATTCAGCCAACAGTCATCTAATGTGTATAGCCAGTCTAAGGCCTCATTTAGACATCAGTGATTTTACTCGTGCGCAAAAAAAAAAAAAGGTTTGTGTTTCATCAGTGTATCATCAGAGTTTAGTCGGTGTCAGTTTTTACCATCAGTTTGGTCAGAGTTTCATCAGTTTTTCTAGAATTAAAAAACAAACTGATGGAGGTTTCTCAGGATTCTCCTATCATACAGTACATGAACAATGGACAGCACACGGATGGTATCTGAGTCCTGTCTGATATTTGTGCGGACTTATTGTATTGTCACGGGGATACAGCTACACGTGCACCTGTACAGAATGGGTCTGCTTTGTCTTCCAGTTAGCGGTGCAGATTTCCCTTGTACTGTTGTTGCAAGGGTTAAACAGTTCTGTTTGTCTTCTAGAGCTCTCCATCCTGAGTTATCTCAGCTATGCTTAGTTCTCCACTCCCCTCTGGTATAAATGCTCACCTCTTAGCTTGAGTAGTTGCCAGTGATAGCTTGTTACAACCTGGTTTGGAGCTGGAGGTGTGAGCTGTGTGAAGATAGATCATCTAGGAGTTGTCTCTGGAGATATCTGTTTGGAAGTTTGTTTGTGTGTTGTGGTAGATTGCTCAGAACACAGGAACGCTGTTGCTTTAAAATTTTCAGTGGTTTATTAATTCAGGTATAGCCACTGTAAAGTCTATTAAAACTAACAGGCCTTTCTTGGCAAAAAGAGTAAACATAAGAAAACAGATAGCACAGTCCAGAGGCTTGTGGGAATCCGTCCGCATGGGGTTAACAAAACACACAAGGTTCACGTTAGCACAACAAGCGGCTCTTTCCTCTGGAGTTAGCCTCTCCAGATACACTGAGCAACTAATGCCTCAGCAGCCCGTGTATTTAAACTCCAGACCACACCCTGAGGTGGAGATATGGTGAATGATCTCCCACCCTTCACAATGGTCATTCACAAAAAACACTCCCTTTTAAAATGGCAGTTTAGCCCCTCTCAGCAAATAACATGCTGGAGCAAACTTCATGGTTTCAATTCACAGAAGCTAATAGCCTCCGGGAAGCATATCTTTCCTCTATCACTTTACCAGTGACTTTGTCACAGTGTCTTCTTGTACCTTATCTCCTATTTGATTTGCCTCACCCTACCTTTATACCTTTATGTAGTCTGGGTGGGTGTTGTGTGATTGTTGTTTCTTTTACCCTTGTCTGTGTACATAATAGTGTGTAAGGGAGTTGTGAGGGGACATCATTCATAGTGACGAGCTCTGTGGGGATATCATATTGTGTGTGGGGGCATCATATTGTGTGCGGGACTTTGTGGGGGCATCATACTGTGTGAGGACATCATACTGTGTGGGGACTTTGTGGGGACATCATACTATGTGAGGACATCATACTGTGTGAGGACATCATACTGTGTGGGGGACTTTGTAGGGATATCATAGTGTTTGAGGGGACATTATACTGTTTGAGGAGCTGGGGGGGACAACATACAGTGTGTGGGGACTGTGGGTGCAACATATTGTGTTGGATGCTGTTGATCAGGATACAAGGGCTTACAACAAGAGTAGTATGATTTACTGCTTTATATCTTTATAAAAAGCAGTAAATTATATGGTTTTGATTTGTTGCTACAGGTAAGAATACAGGAAACAATAAGCCCTATCATAACATGTATTAGCAGTAGTAGTGTGTAGTGATGAGCGAGCATGCTCTCTACTGCTCAGTGCTCGCCCGAGCATCTCACTGCTCGAGATGCTCGGCGCTCGCCAAGTATTTTCGGGGTTGCTCGGCGGGAGCTCGGGTCCCTCCCTGCATGTTTGGCACTCTTTAGCAAAGCAACCCCAAAACATCAGGGAACCTCCGCCATGTTTGACAGTAGGGACCGTGTTCTTTTCTTTGAATACCTCTTTTTTTTTCCTGTACACTCTATGTTGATGCTTTTTGCCAAAAAGCTCTACTTTTGTCTCATCTGACCAGAGAACATTCTTCCAAAACGTTTTAGGCTTTCTCAGGTAAGTTTTGGCAAACTCCAGCCTGGCTTTTTTATGTCTCGGGGTAAGAAGTGAGGTCTTCCTGGGTATCCTACCATACAGTCCCTTTTCATTCAGACGCTGACGGATAGTACGGGTTGACACTGTTGTACCCTCGGACTGCAGGGCAGCTTGAACTTGTTTGGTTGTTAGTCGAGGTTCTTTATCCACCATCCGCACAATTTTGCGTTGAAATCTCTCGTCAATTTTTCTTTTCCATCCACATCTAGGGAGGTTAGCCACAGTGCATAGGCTTTAAACTTCTTGATGACACTGCGCACGGAAGACACAGGAACATTCAGGTCTTTGGAGATGGACTTGTAGCCTTGAGATTGCTCATGCTTCCTCACAATTTGGTTTCTCAAGTCCTCAGACAGTTCTTTGGTCTTCTTTCTTTTCTCCATGCTCAATGTGGTACACACAAGGACACAGGACAGAGGTTGAGTCAACTTTAATCCATGTTAACTGGCTGCAAGTGTGATTTAGTTATTGCCAACACCTGTTATGTGCCACAGGTAAGTTACAGGTGCTGCTAATTACACGAATTAGAGAAGCATCACATGATTTTTCAAACAGTGCCAATACTTTTGTCCACCCCCTTTTTTAGGTTTGGTGTGGAATTG